>NC_135497.1:120980112-121280112 GCF_052857255.1 Amblyomma americanum | reverse complement strand
ATTGTTCAAGGTAGTACTCGCGGAGCGTTCGGTCACTGCGTGTAACTACCTGACGGAAAACAGACGGGACGTCAAGCCCGTGTGTTCTAGGAATGCACAGAGGCTCACCAAAGTTCGCTCACGAGTGTGCGCATGCGCGCACTGCCCTGCGGCCCGAAAACAAATTCAAATCGGATGAGAGTTCATTATTAGAGTCAAAAATGTCCAAAAAGTGGGCGGGCAGGAGCAAGAGGCCCGCGAAATTTGAAAACGCAGGAAGTAAGCGGAGCCAAAGTGTGGTGAAAAGTTTGAAGGCTCGAAATGGGCAATCACGTGACCAGTGATAAGTGAGATACGTAACCCGAAGATAGGAAAAAATGACAAATTAGGGACAATTCATTCATTCATTATTTATTGCATATCTTGCGAAATGCAAACTAACATTGATGGACCCATAGCCACTGGCTAGTAACGGGTCTATAATCAACATAGGATACAAAATAAATGCAGCACGCGAACAAATAAAACAAGAAATACAATCCACAACACAATAACACATAAAATGCATAGTTTAAACAAAAATGAATATGAAGTCACTTATTCGCAATATTTCTGAGAAAAAGAACCTCTTTAAAGCAGGAGTAAAATTTGGGGCTTGCTTTATGCTTAGTGGCAAAGTATTCCAAATAAGAGCGCCGTTAAATTCTAGGAGCCTTTTCCCGTACAGGTTCTGACATGCAGGTAGATTAAAATTCAGGCGTCCGCCGATATGTAATATAGGTAATTATTTAGAAGCAAAAGGCAATGGACCGGTAAATGGACTGGACGGGTATATAGAGCGGGAACGAAGCGCGACGGAAAATTTGAAAACTCGAAATGTTTGGCGGGATGAAATGACGGTGTAATCAGAAATAATTGATTACAAATCAATCAAGTGAACGAGAAAACAACCATGGCGCCAAATTTTATAGGCGACCAGTGTCGAGGAGGAGGCAATGCTTCGCATTCTTCCAATGCGGGTAGCTGCAGTGATCGCTAATTTTTTTAAAAAGCGAATTCAGCATAGTATAAGGGAGACTACTGCAGCGGGCCCGTTTTGTAAGGATATACACCACCCGTCAGAAGTTCCCAGGACACAGGTTAATTCTTCTCTGAAAACTTTGAGTGTTTAGTAGTTGTCTTAAGCCCAACGGCATACTGCTTGAAAGTGGACTCTTTTGCTTGAGAGTTTTTGATGCACCCTGTAAAACCTCTCTCGGTCCACAGAGGTGGCTCAACGGTTAAGGTTTCTTATCCTAAAGTCGCTCGGAGGTTCCATCCTGGTCACCACTGCCGCATTTTTATGGAGGCTAAATTGAAGAAACATCAGTGTGCAAAGCGATCGATGTCAACCCCAGGTAGTCTAATCCAGAGCTCCCCACTACGGCCTCCCTCATAGCACATTTGTGGCTTCGGGACATTTACAGTTTACACGTTCTCATTAGAAAAGTACCTGCCAAGAGCGTATGGAACAAACTACGCATCTTGTACGCAGTACACTTTATCCGTGACATAGACTGGGAATAAAAATGGGCCTAGAATGCTTATTTTCGGCATATTGGTGACAACGACTTGTCCAGGAGGTCTAGCGACACCGATATCGACGTACTGTATTCTATGGCCGAGCTAGATATCATTCCAGTAGCTCTGCTCCACGGACGCAGTAGTTCTGTAACTTTGTAAGAATAATAGGATTGACGGGTTGGAATGCTTTTAAAAAATCAGTATTAAGCGATAAAGAATTTATTGGCTTTTCATCGTCGTAAGGGCTGTCTCGGTCGAACGACACATTACTAAACAGGGTTTAAAGTAACGAATCGTATTTTGGCGAATTCTAGTGTATTAGCTCATCAGTGCCTTTTATGAATATGTGAACAAATCAAAGTAGACGGCCGCTGATTTCTTCCATGTTTCTTTTATCCAGCGGTACTTTTGACAGTTGCATTATATCTGCGTATACGCTAATAATGTTAACATTCCTTGAGCTAGTGCGCTAGTGCGTCCACATTGATGGCTCGCGGTTGACGTAGCTGGTGAGCGCTCTTTATCCGTGAGACCACACTGCTACAAGTGCGACGTCTGAAACCAAGACGCTTTCAGATGCCTTCGTTTCATGCACTCGCGTTGTCACAGCTCCTGCTCCAGCTTCAGAATGTGCTTTCTGCTTTTATGCAGGACTCTGAGAAGGGGAGCCACGCAAGCTTTGCGCGAAGCAAAGAAAACGAGCCGGCGGCTGTGACTGGACTCGGCGGCATGGGGCCTTCGACTCATCCAGCTGCCACCATCGAACCAGTGCCTGGTGTAGACCAAGGCAACTCGCGGCCAACGAAACGCCAGGGAGCCAAGACATCTCGCCGCCGCGGAGCTCGTCGAGAAACTTCGGAGGATGGTACCACATCTTGTGAGTATGCACCTTCTTACGGCCTTCTCAGCGTCTCATAGCGCCCGTTATCTCCTCCAAAGAAATGTCGACCTCCAAAAAATATCAAGATGCGACTCTTAAATTTAAGTTTAACGCCGACTAAGCATGCCCATACAGGCTAAAGGTCAGTTGGTGCGTGTGGGTGTGCGTGTGCGCGTGTGTGCGCGTGCGTGCGTCCGTGTGTGTGCACGCGCGCCGGTTGGGCGAAGCGTTTAAAGTAGAACATGTGAGGTAATAGCGTGACAGGGGCAGTGTTGGAAGCGAAACTTCTGCACACGCCCAATCATCAACCAATGACAGCAATATGAAAGATGAGAGTACCTGTCACAAGGTATGCCTGCTCGCTCATCCAGTCACGTAGCCTTCGCCGCCGTCTTCAATTCTGCCACGTGCAGGAAGCATACAGGCTGCGTCACCATTGCGTAGACCGATTGAGCAGTGTGCACTAATCGTTGAAAACGGAATTCAAACAATAACAACTGACTTTTTAATGAAATGAAGGCCACTCCTGTCTGTGTGTTTTTGCTGCAATAGCGGAAGTCCGCCGATCACTAACTTCGGATACAAAGAACGCAATCCGCGTGACCACCACGTTAATTTGTACGTTCGAGTGACTGTACTTTTTTCCCCTTGAAATACGTGCTGCTACCTCGCGTGTCATTGGTTATGTTCACATCCAAAAGGTACGTTTCGTCAAAAGGAATAGTGGCATGACATAGAAAGGCCGAAGTGCCTTGCCAGAGTTACTGTTATGCTGCTTATTAGTCATACAAAATCGTGTAAGGCCCGTTTCACATGCATGCGATTTTCGCATGCGACACTGCGAATTCCGTCGGTCTGCGACCGGGGAGGGCCGTCGGTCTATTCGCAGACGGCTTGCGATCGAGTTCCACCCGGTTGGAATTCAGTCGCCGCGTTGGTTTGTTCGCTCTGCGACTGACCAAAGGGGAGCATCTTAACTTGTGGTCCCGTGCCACCGCCGCCGGAAGTTCAGTACCGGAAGCGGCGAAGCCCCAAATGCAAACGGTGTTTTGGAGCGCTGTACGCACGTGGCCGCACAGTCGGTGTTGTGGTTTTTCGAGCGCAGGCAGGGGCTACTAGTCGATATGGCATTCCGCGCTGCGTCAAATGAACTGCTTATCGACGAAGTTGCCAAGCGACCGATTTTATGGAATGTGTGTTCTAACGAATACAGGAAAAATTCCGACCAGACCGGTATACGGGAGGAGATTCGCGATGCCCTTCGACAGATCGAACCCACAGGTACGTACAATTTTTTTTTGTCTTCTGTTTCTGTTTTTGCAAACGGGTGTGGATTGCAGTGCCGAAGCTCTAACCGCGAGCGATTGTGATTTTTCTTATATGACAGTATACGGCAGGCGCATGTGAGTAGCTGCACACGTGGATTCTCGGCGTTTTTCAGCCGCACGTTCTGCATCGTTCCGTTTTGCGAGGAAATAAACACATCACTAAAGCACAATATACTGCACTCGTTATTAAGAGAGAAAGCGCGTATAGGCAAAACAATTCCATTTGAATGTGCGACCGACTCGCTCAGCAGCACGTGCTCTCTAAATACTGTGCCCGGCTCGAGTCATGCAAACTTTTTCTCCTCGTTTGTTTACCCTCTGCGCACCCATGTTGGCTTTGCACTTGCATTCCGGGGGGAAAAAAAGTAAATTTAGACTATCGTGAAGGGAAAACAAAAATCTGACGGCCTTTGTTCACGTGCGGAAGAGGCTTGTTTTTTTCTTATTAATTTTTTTTGCCTAAATCTGCACTTTCTTTGTTCATGGCGGGGGGCCACGCCAGTACTCGTTTCGGTACGGCACAATCATGACTTATTTCACCGCTGACTGCAAGATTAATGCTCCAGTCTCTGCCACAAATTCCAATGGTGGTGAAGTGGAAAAATATCCGCGTGCTGTAAAATGTCAATGCGCACTAAAATAACTTAAATTATCACAATTATTCTGGGTCGTTTTGAGGTGCTGATATTTCTCTGCTGCCAAACGTCGAAAAACTCATCACCGATTCTATTCGCGAACCGCTTAGTGCATGTTCACTGTTACTGGAGCGTGCAGTCCGGTCCATGCTTTGTTCGTCAGAGCTAACTCTGGGAACATGCTATACGCTTTGTGGCACACGCTGGAATTCATTTAAGTTTTTTTGTTAATTGTTTTCCTTAACTAATTTTAACATTTTTTTCAGTAACTGTGGACGTTGTGCAAGGCCGGTGGAGAAACCTAAAAGACACGTACCGCAGAAAACTCAGAGATATCCTGAACTGCACAAGAAGCTAAGCAGGGGCCGTGCCCAAGAGCAAGGCCTGGATATACCTAGAAAGAATGCGTTTCCTCAAAGACCAAATGGATATGCGGCAGTAAGTAGCACTGCAATATCTACAACCACACACTTTGCACAGATTAGATTTTACTTGCTTGTGTTCACCTTGAAGTATACAAAAATGAGAAATTGATGTTTTGCAAACATTTTTGCTTGGTGCATTCTTCATCTAATATAAATGTGTGCGTTGTTTTACGGGTTATTTGATTTAATTCACATACATGAATGGTAGGTTTGTAGACAGGCGGGTGTAATTCGCATGCTCTCGGCAAGGCGTGGTTTTCACAGGGCTGCCGCCAAACTCAATAAGCGAATTGCTATGTTCACTATGTAAACACTGTTTATGTATGGCGTTTCCTGCAGAGGACACAGCAGTATAGAGCCTGAGGTTGTCCTTGAAGAGGAAGAGGCAAGCCCGCGGCCACATTCACCAGCACCGTCCTTTGAGGAAACTTTTGTGGACCCTGACCACGTATCCACCGACCAAGAGTCCACCGGCCATCCGCAACCCACTGCTTCACATGAACAGAATAGGACTTGTGCCTCAACGTCCTCAGAGGCAAATGTGCCCCAGAGGCCTAAGACGCGTAGAAACGAGCTGGATACAGTAAATGCCCGGCTTGATGTTGTAAGGAACGCCTTAAGTGCCCATACGGCAGCAGGCAGCGATGAATATTTTTTGCTGTCATTAAAGCCATACCTATAGCCAGGGGCACTATCCACCCCATTTGATTGTCTCTCCACAGTAATGTAAATACAAGGTCTGTCCTGAAAGTAATGAAACAAGTCGCAGCTTGGCGCGCGTGCACTAGATTGGGAAACTGGTTTTGAAGGAAGGAGGGGGAACCTTCAGCTTCACAATGCAACGGGCTCAGTTGGCTTCGAGTAAGCAAAGCGACTGGAGATTTTTTAGCGTGTGCCCCTGTTTCATCACTGCATCATAGAAACCATGGAGCGAACTGTGGAACAGCGAAATGCTCTGAAGCTTTGCATTAAACTGAGAAAGTCACCTACCGAGACATTCGACATGATTAAGACAGCATGTGGTAATGATACAATGTCCAGATCGTTAGTGTTCCGACGGCACAAAGCATTTGCAAGCGGCCGTGAAAACGTTCAGGACGACACAATCAACATTACCAACCGTAACCGTCGTTGACGGGCGCCCGGACCCTTGCTCGTCGTGGTCTTCACGGCCGCTTGCAAATGCTTTGTGCCATTGTAACACTCACGATCTGGAAATTGTATCATTCCCACATCCTGTCTTGATCATGTCGAATGTCTCGGTAGGCGACTTTCTCAATTTAATACAAACCTTCAGAGCGTTTCGCTGTTCCAGAGTTCGCTCCGTGGTTTCCGCGGCGCAGTGACGAAACGGGTGCACGCTGAAACATCTCCAGTCGCTTTGCCTGATCGAAGCCAACTGAGCCGTTGCATTGTGAAGCCGAAGGTTCCCCTCCTTCCTCCAAAACCGGTTTCCCAATCCAGTGCATGCGCAAGCTGCGACTTGTCTCATAACTTTCAGGGCTGAACCTGTAAATACAGTATACGTAAATAAAATTAAGAATCCAGTCATGCAAATAAATGCAGTGTGCAATGCTTTTTGCTTCACCTGTGAATCACAATACATCAATAAAAAACATTAAATGCCAAAGAACGTGAAGACACCACAAGTGGACCGTTTATTGGACCACATATTGTTACGTGGCGACCAGCTGAAGAATGAGGCGAGATGAGCGATGGCAATGAGATGGTTTAATGAGAGCTGGCCTAGCGCAAGCGCTCCGTCCGTGCCACTGCCAGCTTCGTTGTTTCATCTTTTTCGTCATAGTGTAAGTTTTATTCAAACCGTGCCTTTCGGCCTTATGACTAAAAAACCACAACAGACGCAGGACAGAGGGAGAAGACAACACAGGGTGTTACTTACAACTGAAATTTTATTGGAAAACAGCATAATGACACCAAAACTAAAATGGAACGCTCCTGATAATGATAACAATCCAGGTTCAGAAACACAGAAAACAAACGCTCGTGAAAGTGATGCCACAGAATGAACATAGATATACCATTATGCAACAAAACTCGGACTGCAAGAAAACGCAGTTCTTTTTGCGAGACAGCTAGCGAAGGAGAACTAACATATTTGTCAGGTTGTGAACGTAAAATGGCCACTCCCTCTCAAATCTCTTTCAAGTTGACCCTTCCTCCTTCTTATCATCAGTGTGCGGCTCAAATAAGGGTAACAACCTTCACAACTGCGACAGTGAACTGGCAGATTTGAGCCGCCAGCCTCCTCTAAGGAACACGCATGCTCTCTTAAACTAACGCCTGTTGTGCATTCTGCACTCTTATTCTTTTCTAAGAGCTTCTTTGCACTCTTGCCTAGTTTCAAGTTCCCCTCCCCCACCATTGCACGCAGTTTCGAAAGTTTACATGGCACTGAAAAAACTGTCAGTGCCATATGTGCCTGAAATTTTCTTAATGTGGTGTGAAATCTTATGCAAGTAGATAGTTCTGCAGCTTATTGACAAGGGAATCAGCAACTGCTCGTAACAGTGGGTTCGGAAAGCCTGCATTTTCTATCCGCTCCACCTGGCAGGCAAAACTAGAGTGCAGGTTATGTACACATGGCTTTAAAAGCGCTAATCGCAGACATGAAGAGGCTATACCCCTTTTTATCGCCTTAGAGTGGGAAGAATCAAAGGGCAACAAGGCTTTTCTAGACCTGGGTTGGAAGCCCCAGGACATATTCAGAGTGACTAAAAAACAACTCCAAGTCTAAAAACTGGATTGACTGATCCTGGGGTAGCTCGAGGGTAAATTTAAGAGTGCTAGAGCAACTGGAAAAACAAACTAAAACCTCGTGAGCTACTTTAGATAGCACGTCATTAGGTGAAAGCTTTACAATACATAAAAAACCGTCAACATATCTAAAGACATTTACAATGAAGAGAACAGAGCTTAAGTTTGAGCATACGCAGTCCAAATGGGCAAGAAAATTTCAGAAAACACAGGCGCCACACTGGAACCAATAAAATATTCCTTTCTTTTGGACATACAAGTCATCGTCCAAGGAAACAATAGTGTAACCTAGATAAAAACTAAGCATCTCAAGAAAAGAATCAGGTGATACGCCATAGTAATTCTGAAACCCAACAGTGCCGCCGACATCTGACTTTTTTAGTCATAATGTCGCACCAACTGGCCTACAACTTTACCCTGTTAATCCTTACGGCCGCAGCCCAGCACTGGCTTGTTGCCATGGCACAGCACCTTGATGGGTAGAAAAATATTCGCAAAAAATGTCTCTTTCTTCCGCCGCAGCTCTCGAGAAGTTGTGGCCCGCAGGAGGTTGCAGTTCAATCATTGCAGAGCCCCCGTCGGCTTCAAGGTTGGTGCGCCACTGGCCCTTCGCGACATTTCCGAAGCTATCTTCTTGATCGATGTACAGTGGATCCACAAAAACTGTCCTTCATAAAAAAATTGTGAAGCACACACGTGGCAAGGATGACGTAGTCGACATTTTCCGGCTTTAAATTAATAACACGCCGGAAAATCCCAAACCTTGAGGCCATTACACCAAAGGCGCTTTCCACGCACCTCCTGCAAATAAATAGCAATGAGTAATACATGTTCTCAGGGAAGCACTTTTTGGTTAGATTACCTAGCTCGGCTTAGGCGGTAATTGAAGATCCTTTTCTCTTCGGCCTGACATCTTCCCGAGTACGGCCGCAGGAAGTCGGGCCGAAGCTGGAAGGCTTCGTCCCCCCAAAAAACGTGGGGTGCAATTGTCCCGGAACCTGGGAGCTGCCTGGGGGATGGCAGACCTAGAACTCCTCTTTCGAGGCAGCTGCCAAACCTTTAGGCACTCAAGGTCCCTCCATCGCTCTGCCGGCCATAGCCGCCGACGTCAACCGTAACAAATCTCAGGTTGCTGTCGGCGACAGCGATCAGCACGATGGAGTACGTGCACTGCAAGTAACCAGCACCATAAGAATTGCTGTTAAAATTGACAAATTACAATTAGTACCATATAGTTGTAGTACAGGCTCCCAGAGCGTGATGGGGCCTGGATTTGCACATGCTTCCCATCAACTGCACCCACGCAGTGAGGAAAATTCCACTTGTGAGGGAAACCTGCCGCCACCTCTAGCCACTTTTCGGTGGTTGGCATCTGAAACAGAAATTGGCCATGACATAAGGCGCGCAGTTATACGGGCCATAGTGAAGTGCACGCCATTTTCAGTATTAAATGAGGCAGCTAAGCATAGCAGATATAGGTAGACAAATAGCTATGATACATATATGACTAAGAAAGTAAGCACGACCTTTAAATGGAACTGCAATGCCTCATACCTTTAAGCAGACAGGCTGCAGCACCTTCCATAGCAATCTGCACGTAAAGTGGACGATCCCTGCTACGGTTGAAATTCCCACCCTAAAACAGAGGGCGACATCTTGCATTTGCATGCCAGGTGACAAGTATCTGAAAACAGAAATGGAAGAGACTGTCAGTGCAAATGTAACATTTGTGGCTGTGCGCAAAACAAGAAAACTTGAGTACCTCCCATTAAAATAATTGTGGCCTATTCACGTGATTGTCGCGTAAGCGATTACCTAATACATCCTGACAGCAGTTTCCCCGGAGAAAAAAATTACTGAGAAGCAGTCGCACAAGAATCCTGCAACCAACCTACTGACCTCAGAGTGATGGCCAGCCTCATCCGAGAAGGGAGCGGCTCACGAACGCAGTGCTCCTTCGTAAGCGCTTCCTCAAGAAGCGCATGTAGCTCCTCAAACCGTTCCGGAGTCATTTTGTGGTACTTCCGGAAATAATCCCGGTCTCCGGACATCAGAAGTGGCATCTGCAGAGAGCAGCGTGCGCGTAGAAGCACATACGTTGAAAGCACGCTGTGCAAAGTATATACGCTCTGCCAAATATATATTTCAACTCACGGCAATATAGAACTCTGACTCCGACTTTCGGTTTTCCCAGATAGGTCGAACCCAACAACGCCTCGGGCTCCACAGGCTCTCCAGAAGTTTTTTCTTTCTCCAGCAGGAAGTACTCCTCCAGTAGCATCAGCCGCCAATGGCGGGAGTCGAGCGGAGACGCGACCGCTGGAGTGTCGACGTCGTCGTCGCTGTCTTCCTGAAGAAGCAGCGCCTTCTACAATACTCATGGAGAATAAGATGCCGAACGCTATTGGGACAGAGCGTTGATGCCATCGCAGGGGTTGAGGAACTTACGGAGCTGAGTTATCGCGCGAGTGCACACTCCAAGCTCCGCCAGTGGAAAGACAAAGAGCGAGCAGACGCTCTGTTGGCTGGCGCTATTTTCACGTCCCGGCAGTTTCAAGCAGCGCAACAACGTAATTGTTGATTAATACAAAATCATTTATTCCATTGAAAACATGTGAAAGGTTTTGTCATAACTAAAAACACGCATAAAAATTACAGCGTCGACACACACCCTGCTGTGTTAATATTGCAATTGACCAACGGTTGCCTATGCATGCATCAAGCAACCCTGTGTGTCGCTCTAACCGAATTCGGTGTGTCGGTGTTGCATGTGAAAGCAGTGACCGAAAATCGCACTGCGGCTACACCGACTCACCGAATATTTTCGATCCAGTCGCATGTATGTGAAACGGGCCTAAGGCGGTAGGTGAAAAAGTTTTGGTCCGGATGAGCTTTTGAAGTGTGGTGGGGACATAGTCACGCAAACTTCTCCGTAACTGTCGCGTAGTCCACTTTGTGAGAAAGGGTAAAAGGAAAGTAATTTAACTATCCCGCTCTGGAAAGGCACCAGGATCTGTCGCGCAGTCCCCTTTGTGACGAGAAAGTTAAAAAGGAAAGTATTTTAACTATCCCGCTCTGGAAGGGCGCCAGGATCTGTCGCGTAGTCCCCTTTGTGACCAGAAAGTTAAAAAAGAAAGTATTTCAACTATCCCGCTCTGGAAGGACGCCAGGATCACGCTGGCAGATAAGGGAAGAAGAATGTAAACCGAGGAGAACAAATTGGAGAACGCTCAAGCTTCGCCTTTAAGAGTGGAACGTGACAGCGCGTCGCAGCACTGCCAGGGAGTCCACGGAACGCCATCGCCCGTTCGGCGCGACGCCTTGCCCGTTAGACAAATCGCTTTGCTAGGTGCGGTGAAACGGACGCGCGGAGCGGCAAACCACGTAGAAGCGCTGCCAGGCCCCTTGCCGAAACTCGCGGGACTCAAGTTGCAGTCGTAGTTCGTCGGCACATCGTTAATAATAATAATAATAATTGGTTTTTGTAGGAAAGAAATGCCGCAGTACCTGTCTCATATATCGTTGGATACCTGAACCGCGCCGTAAGGGAAGGGATAAAGGCGGGAGTGAAAGAAGGCACATCGTTCTCGACAAACCCGATGCCCCGAACGCCAGCATAGCTTCCGCGCCGAACGAACGGGCAGCAAGCCGCAAGCTTCGTGGTGAACGCGCTTTGGATGCGCACTGCGTTGTTCGCCGCTCACCGCGTCATTCCTGCGTGCCGCCCCACGGCGCCCGAACGAGACGTGCGGGAGGCGCTGCCGTCGCGCACCATCTGTTGGGGCAGTGGCGTACATTGCAAGGAGTGCGAGGAGGAGATTTTTCGCTCCTCTCTGCGCCCGAACTAGATGAGCGGGATGCGCTGCCGTCTAGCGCTATCTGTTGGGGCAGTGGGGTACATTGCGAGGAGATTTTTCGCTCCTCTCTGCGCCCGAACTAGACGAGCGGGAGGCGCTGCCGTCTAGCGCTATCTGTTGGGGCTGTGGGGTACATTGCGAGGAGGAGATGTTTCGCTCCTCTCTGCGCCCGAACTAGACGAGCGGGAGGCGCTGCCGTCTAGCACTATATTTTGGGGCAGTGGGGTACATTGCGAGATTTTTCGCTCCTCTCTGCGCCCGAACTAGACGAGCGGGAGGCGCTGCCGTCTAGCGCTATCTGTTGGGGCTGTGGGGTACATTGCGAGGAGGAGATTTTTCGCTCCTCCCTCCACCCGAACTAGACGAGCGGGAGGCGCTGCCGTCTAGCGCTATCTGTTGGGGCAGTGGGGTACATTGCGAGGAGATTTTTCGCTCCTCTCTGCGCCCGAACTAGACGAGCGGGAGGCGCTGCCGTCTAGCGCTATCTGTTGGGGCAGTGGGGTACATTGCGAGGAGAGTTTTCGCTCCTCTCTGCGCCCGAACTAGACGAGCGGGAGGCGCTGCCGTCTAGCGCTATCTGTTGGGGCAGTGGGGTACATTGCGAGGAGGAGACTTTTCGCTCCTCTCTGCGCCAGAACTAGACGAGCGGGAGGCGCTGCCGTCTAGCGCTATCTGTTGGGGCAGTGGGGTACATTGCGAGGAGATTTTTCGCTCCTCTCTGCGCCCGAACTAGACGAGCGGGAGGCGCTGCCGTCGAGCGCTATCTGTTGGGGCTGTGGGGTACATTGCGATGAGGAGATTTTTCGCTCCTCTCTGCGCCCGAACTAGACGAGCGGGAGGCGCTGCCGTCAAGCGCTGTCTGTTGGGGCAGTGGGGTATATTGTGAGGAGGAGGATTTTTCGCACACGGCCAACGCCGCCGACGCCGACACCGGCTTTTCTGCGACACGAGCTCCTTAACGCTGTCGCATTAAAAAGGATGGATGGATGGAGTGGGATGGGATGGGATGGATGGATGGAATGGATGAATGGAATGGATGGATGGAATGGCTGGATGGTTTGATGGGATGGATGGGATGGAATGGAATGGAATGGATGGAATGGAATGGAATGGATGGATGGATGGATGGATGGATGGATGGATGGATGGATGGATGGATGGATGGATGGATGGATGGATGGATGGATGGATGGATGGATCGATGGATGGATGGATGGATGGATGGATGGATGGATGGATGGATGGATGGATGGATGGATGGATGGATGGATGGATGGATGGATGGATGGATGGATGGACGGATGGATGGACGGACGGATGGATGGATGGATGGATAGATAGATGGGCGGACGGACGGACGGACGGACGGATGGATGGATGGAAACTTTATTCATCAAGAGAATCCGAGGCCCGCAGGTCTCCTGGGTCTCCGCACGACCCCACTGGCAGTCCAGAGGTTCATGTGGTGTTGGTCCATGACGTATGCGGCCCGGCTCATTGCGATCTTCTGCCTGGCGAGGTACGCTGACCATCGTGAGGTCTCCCTGTCCTCCCAAGTTCGGAGAGGCACCGGACCGGCGAGGCCAGGGGAGGCCGGGCATGATAAGAGTATGTGGGTAATGGTGGCCTTGGGTGGGAGCACAAAATGCATATTGGGGTACCGGCATAAATTTAGAAAGAATGGCTGGTCTAGGCAACGTTCCCGCCTGCAGGCGACGCCAAACTGACTGTTCTCTGCTAGTGAGGGATTGGTTGGGTGGCGGGTAGTTTTGACGCTTAGCGCGGGATTTTGCGGTGACATCTGCAAAGGAGTGCATAAGCTCCTTTGAGAAATTCTCCACTATGTCCGCCTGTGGCCGGTTTCTAGACCTTCGGGCTAAGGAGTCGGCGGCCTCGTTTCCGAGATTAACCGAGTGCGCAGGTACGCTGATGAGCTCAGCGCGTCGGAAGAGGTGGCGGGTGGGCATGTGCAGCAGGCATTGCGCAGTGGGATGAACCCTGCCCATGCCAAAAATTTAGAATGGCGGTTTTTGAGTCACTAATATTGTAACGGGCGTATGTGTATGCCAGAGCAATGGCTATAGCGGTGTCCGCGGCTTCCTCAGAGGTGGTGCCTGAAGGAAGCTCGAAAGTTAGGGGTGTTATGTGTGGGTTGTGGATAACCGCTGTGGCTCTGTGCTCATCGCAGGCGGCATGCGTCGAAACAATATCAGGCTCATTCCCGTACCAGCTGTGCAGCGCTGCCGCGCGCGCCTTCCTGCGACCTTGGTTATGATGGGGGTGCATGTTCCTGGGTAATGGTACGACATATTAAAGTCTGAATGTGGGTGGGGGATGTTCTTATTGATGGGTTGTTTGCAGGGATAGTGATGCCTAGCTGACTGAGTATGCGTCGTCCGGTTCTGTAGCGTGTAGTCTATTATGATATCAAGAGTTGTACGAAAACTCGTTTGGTCGGGGTGAATCATAAAACGGGACATTGAAGACGCCGACGATTGAAGGCGCACAGTCTATAATAATGTGCTTGTAAGTTGGCGTCGCGATGTTCATGTGGGGTGTTATGATCTCCGACTTCGAGCAGTTTTTCGTTTCTAGTGTTTTTTTTGGTAATTTAGGTGCTCATTTGTGGCTTGCCGAATCAAGGAGTCTGTTTGCTGGACCTCACTGGTTGTTAGTTTCAGGTATGGCGTAGCATAAAAAATTCGGCTGGGGGTATAGGCGCGCACTACGCGAAGGTTGTCCGCCTCTCTCAGCCCATGTGCGCGTCCAGCCACCCTTTCTATGAGTTGCGTGGTGGCTGCGATGGCCTTTTTCAGTCGCCTAATTGTGTCTCTGTTTTTTACATCCCGTTGAAGGTACAGTCCTAGAATGCGTACGGTATGAACCTGGTGTATTTGTCTGCTCTGAATTCGGATTTCTATGGGGGTTTGGTAATTCTGTACCTTAGGAGGTATGACGAGTAATTCTGAATTTTCTGGCCAGCACACTAGTCCGATTCTTGAGGTGAGTTCAGTAATGGTGTCTGCTGTCGTTTGTAGCGTGGCTGAGCTGCATAGCACTACAAACGCAACATGACTCTACAATGTAGAACTGCGCCCTCAGTTACGCTATCCAGAGATGAATGGCGAAATGTCTCAAACTGCACTGCTTTATTCACTCGCTGTGTAAGTCTTCGATTCCTGCATCAGAAGCTAGCCGAAAATGGGGAGCGGATATATGGGATGTGCTCTCTAAGCCTTACTGTCCCATAATTCACACTTGTAAATAAGTCTAACCGTCGGTCCTACGTGGTAGCAACAAGACTAGGGGTGCGCAAATCACGTCGTTGTGCGACTGGAGGTCGTATGTAAACATAATGGTGGACCACTGATTTCAGCTGTGATATAATTGTATTTCGCTGTGGGAGGTGCCACCAAAAGCTCACCTACATGTGCGTATATCAGTTAAAGAAACGAAAAAAAAACTGCTGTGCTTCTGAGGCGCCCTTTTCGTTATGTATAATTGGTAGTACTAACCAATATAACAAACCAAATTTAGATTATGGTCCAGAAAATCCGTTTCAAATTATAGAGCAAATTTTACTTTCTGCCTCACTCAGGAATTTCAGCTGTGTGTGTGTGTGTGTGTGTGTGTTCAATTTTGCAGCTGTGGCCTCTTCAACGGTGGATGGAGAGAGTGTCGCGCGGTCGACGAGCGGGCGGCCACTACGCAGCGCTGCTATTGGGAAGAACTACAGGGAGTCAGACATTTGAAAGTGAGCGGCGAGACTTGCTGTTTAGAAGCTACGTTATACTGAAAAGGCGAATGATAACTGGGTTCTTAAATTGGGTTCGGCTTTTTGTGCTATGAGAACAAAATTTTACGTCATAGAGTCTAAGGTGAGAAAAAGAAACGCCATCGCGTTGTGCCAACTTTGTGGTAACTGCCGATCATTCGATTTTTTCTTTTTACAAATCCAAATGAAGTGCAGTAGGAAGAGACGCTATTTTTGTAGTTTGGGCCCGTCCGTAGAGGAGCTGTGAAAGCCGGAACCTTGCACCTCCCACTGTGTAGCAGAATGTATGACAATGAAGTGACGGCATGAGTGATTTGCTCGCGGGCACTCGCTGATGCGGTCACCATGCGTTCGTAACATGCACTTCATCCAGAACCGATTTAGCTTAATAAAACAACGAACAACACTCGAAAAATTACATAATCAACCCATTTGCTACATCTGCGCCAACGGAAATTTTGTCGCATTTCGCGTTAATTACTTTGTCACTTTGTCATAATTAATGTAGTGCATCGTATGTTCTTTTTCGTTTTCTGCAGGAAACTTCGGCGGCCATGACATCTGGAAAAATTATTGGACAATTCGACACTGGTTGTTTTGAATACACTCTCATGGCTCCTTGCAATATGTGATTACTGGACCCAAAGCTTTCACGCTAGTGCATGAAGCCCTCTTTATCTCTTACATTACTTTAATTAGTCAGATTAGGAGCGCAACACATTCGAAATAGAGTTCAAATACGCAATTTTTCATTATTTCGCGTTTCCTATTCACTTTTCGCCAGTTTTACATTTTCTATCATTGCGTTCTTTCCATTCGTGAACTGCAGTTTGGATTGCCAATCCTGCTTTAGCTTCTGGTGGCTCTTTTAATGTTCTTAGTGCTTTATAATGTTTTATTATCTTTTAATTGTCTTAATTGTTGCATTTTACTTTCTTTTAATGTTTAAGTGCCGTCAAGGGACAGCCCTCACGCACCCACGATTATGCCGCCCACAATCGTGCAATAAAGTGATCGGAAAAATGGCTTTATCATAACTGCCTCCCAAAAGAGTTCTCAATACCTTGCATCTCTAACTGCCGTATTCACAAACGGGCCTTACCTTTACCTTACCTTCACTCGAGAGGCGACTTTCGTAAAGGTTACCGAAAGTGGAAGGTACGGGAAAGGCGAAGCCGCGTTTCAGAAACCTACCTTTCGGCGTCCATACGGACAGCGCCCTTAACCGCGGAAGTAAGAGGCTTGGTTGCGAGGCTTAAAAAAATTAAAGCTTCCGTCATTAGTGCTTGCACTCATCACTTTTTTCTATCCCATATAAAGTAGTTAAAAAAATACGGGAGATACATTTATTAGGCGAATTTAGGAAACTTGGTTCTAATTTTGACGCACGCTTTTTTATCTAGCCACAATGATAGCCTGCCGTCGCTATAAGAAGCTTATTTGAGCCGACGTCCGTTTTTGTTTATTTTCGTGTGCCTCGTGTGTTGTGCGTGTGCTTTGTGCGTTGTGCTTGTGCGCTTGTGCTTTTTGGTTGTTTGTGTTTTCTTTAATTAGTAAATCTAGAATTTAAGTTTTCTGTATATATTATATTGAATTTTACTGCCTGTTTATTTGTTTGTAACACGTGTAAGCGGAGCAAAAAAAAAAGGAACAACGTTTACGGAGAGCGAGCGCCGCGTCCTGACGGACTTGGTAAATACGCACAAGTCTGTGATCGAATGCAAAAAGAGCGACGGGGCCTCCCTGGAGAGAAAGAAGACCTGGAAGCTGCTCACTGAGCAGTACAACTGCCGCACCGACGTTCGGCCCCGCACTGAGGCCCAGCTGCGCAAGTGCTGGGACAACTTAAAAGAAAAGTGGCGAAGAGCGAAGGCAGCAGACGTGAAAGCCATTTTCGGCACAGGTGAGGTCTGCTTTCATTATTTTGCTTTTTAAAAAAAAGCAATTGCTTGCTTTCTGCCTCCATCATCGTATTTAATTTTGTCATCTTTTGTGGTTTCTGCGAAGCAGCCTTCCGCAACATGGATGGCGACGTGAAAGCGATGTCAAGGAACAACACACGCACTCATGTTGTACATTTTCTGGTCCCGTTTCGTTGTTCATTTTCTGGCGCCGTTCTTGCTCGTTTCGCTGAAGTCATTGTTTTCATGTGACATTTGCCTCGTTTGTAGGCGCTCGAAAATTAAAGAATATTCAGTAACAATATTGCCTAATTTCTGTGCCCTTTCTCAGGGGGCGGACCGCCACCACCCAGCCAGCTGGACGAAGAGTTACACCGCGTTGGAGACGTGGCGTCCCATATGGGAACGAGGGTATATAACCCATTTGACACTGACGGCAGCCACTACAGCAACAGCGGGCCTTTGCAGTGCACCCCGACCGTTGGCGCACTGCTGGAGGCGACGCAGTCCGAGCCACAGGCGGAGGCTGATGGTATGATTTTTGCTTGTGTACTTTTAAATATATATCCGATTATACACTCCGGCGTGAAAGCTAGGCAACAGTTTAGGGCATGTGTGTATTGGAAATATCGCTCATAATAAATCTTAGAAGTTTTTTAATCATTTCTCGCGCAATATTGATTGTGAATAAAACGTGTCAATTCACCGGGTTATTCTGCTGTGTCAGCCACGCAACTGAAACACAAATTAAGCTGTGAGCATGGGATGCGCAGGGGTCATGTTATTGAATCGGGAAGTAGGAATAAAAATTGCGGTCACACTTGCTTAGCCGGCACCAACTTTTTAGCCATCATCCAACAAATGAGAGCATATTACTGCATAGTTGAACTTCCTGCACAGTGAGCAGGAGCAAGATAAGCCCTGCATATTGCAAGAGATTTTAACCTCAGCATGGCCATGTCTTTATTCCTTAGCCTTTGAAAAGACAAACTCCAGCATGCCTTGTTCAGGCGGCCTTCCACTTGCTGTTACCTAGAGCATGGAAGTTTAGGGATGAACGACTGAAGATGGGATCTTGCAGCCTCATTGGGACTGAAAAAGAAAAGGCAGAACAGGGACAAGCAGTTTCTAAATTTGTTGCAGATATTTTGGGATTATGTTGCTCAGTGCAATTTACCTGCCATAATAATCTGTGCTTAGCTGTGTGGTTTGCGGAGTGAGAGAATTGTGTTACTGTAATATCATCAAGTGCTATGCAATATGAATGCTAGCTGCGTGCTTTGCAAATATCAACATTCCCAGCCTGTACAGGTTCATCTGTGTACTCTATCAGTCTGATTATGCCGACGCTTGTGTTGTCATATTCAGCTGTCCAGCTTTGCCTTAACTTTTTTTTTCATACTACTCAAGATGACAAAAAGAAACATACCACCAGATGTTTGTTTCCATGTTGTCTTTTGTTTCCTACCTTTTCTAAGCCTGTGTAAATTTTTCTGGCATGGAATTATTTAAAAAGTGCCAAATAGTTGTTTATGGCTTCTAACATACAGCTGCTGCTGCTGCTGCTGCCTTACGGCGAACATGACTGCTGTTCTCTGTGCCTATGGCTACACATTCTGAATGCAACATTCTCATGCACTCAAGATAAGCTGGCATATGTGTGGCATTATGATGCTGTGCACACTACTACATCTCTTCTTGGATTGTAGTGTGATATTTTATTGTTATGAGCACAAGACTGATAGTTTAATGAAACAAGTTTAATTTACGAACAATTCTCCAGAGTTCGACTTCCCGTGGTGTCGAGCAACGAAAAACAGTCAAGCTGAAAGTGACGAGGCTGCTGAGGTTGCGGAGGTTGCCCCAGACGACCAGGAGGCCTACAGCAACCAAGACCTGCAGGAGCAACAGTGCAGCGACGGAGACCACAATGCGCCGATTCTGGCCACCACTTGTGAAGTCATTCTTCCTGCTGCACAGCCGGCTGGCTATCAGCGACGCAAGGCTGCGCCTGCCCCAAAAGAGTCTGTGTGCTTGCGACAGAGCTGAGTTCCCGTCTTGAGGCTGTGGTAGCAGAGAGCAAACGAAAAAGAGAAGAACATGTGTTAAGAGTGAAACACATGAAAGCAGAGCATGAGCTGCACATGAAGCATACAGTGGAGATGCATGCACTCTAGAGTGCGAACAAAAAGGCTAAAATGCAACTTTTGCAGCTGAAAATTGCTGTGTTGAGGAAGGAGCTGAACATAGAGTAACAATAAACACATTGTTTCTTGAAGAAGCGAGTCACATTCATTCATATTACCTAACATCATGGAATCGCAGCGCTAGCAGACAACGACACAGGGAGGACACAAACACACACTTGCGCTGAAACTTGCGTCGTTTGTGTCCTCCCTGTGTCCTTGTCTGTTAGCGCTGCGATTCCATGATGTTCGATCACCACCAACTCGCCCAGCAACATACCCTTCGTATTACCTAATTTTGTGTAAAGTGGTGCCGAATGTTGCTTCCCCTGCCTCCGGACCCACTTTGCGAGTCCAGAGGCAATGATTGCAGCTTTGGTTGAGGCTGTGGCTGCCGAGAGTTGCATGTGTTTGTGTGCAACAGAGCAGGAGGCATTTCCTCTGTAGCACGACGGCGGCCAAAATAGTGCAGTGCAGCACAAGCTGTTATTACGACTGCAGACATCCTGGTGTTGATTTGAAGCTTCATGTCCAGGCACGGGAATCTCCTCTTCCATATTCCAAGTGCCCTCTCCACAGTATTCCTCGTCTTGATCTGTGCCTTGCTGTATCTAAATGAAAACAAACGTTCCATAGGTTGAGAGCACCTGTTATGTTATTGTGAGGTCATATATTCTGCCAAATAGTTTCTGCTTACCGGTACTCTGGGCTGCCTCTCTGTCCTGATATCATGAGTTAAGGCCGGCACGCATACCTCATGTCGCCGAGAAGCACTCTTGGGATGGTTACTTCCACGTAGCAGAACCTTGCACGGCTGTCATGTGTAGACCCAGGCCAGCTCGCCACCACATCAAAAAAACTCCATCTGAGGGCGTGTTATTGCCTGCAGAAAATTTGCGAAGAAACAGTGTCGCAAACAAATTACACACAGCAATTCCTTTCCATTCAAGAATATTGCAGCTACATTGAACAGATGTGCAATTTGCGCATAGCGTTCTCGTAACAGCTGTCTACTTTATGCCGTGTACACCCAATTTACTGAGCCTTCACTTTTCTCATAATACCTTCTTGTCACTGTATAAATGGGCTACAAATGGGCAGCGCTAAACTCGTCGCGCCTCCGCTTCTGCGCCTTAAGAGGCAGACTCGTGCGAAAGGCAACTAAGTTGCACAATAATGCATGAAATTATGCACAGCACCTAGGACGAGGCGCGTTTAGGTTGCTGATACGCATATATGACCCACTTGAACTTAAGATTTGCTTTTATTTGTGACTAAATGCGCGAAACACCACACGCTACAGTGGCACTCGCCGAAAACTAGCTCCTCCTCCTCCTCAGCACGCCGGATCGACTCTGAATTTTTCCGCGGCTTGTAATGACTCATGCATTTTAATTTCGATAGCTAAGAAATGCTATAGCTATAGCTTATGTTGGGCCCGCGGTGTTTAGCACTAAGCATTTTCTTTACCTATACGCTAGCTTGGAACAGCCTTAATGCGCCACGTAGAATTTTGTCATGATAACGAAAAGGTTAATAAACGCGCTTTGGCGCGAACAGAATAGCTTCGCCCGGCGCTGCTTTAGACCACGCAGCCGTCGCCGCAGCCTCCCGCACCGCGTGTTAAATTGCGAGCTTCTCGCGCTGTGCTTCGCAAACGGTGGTCTTTATGCAGTCTCATCCGTGCGCGATACAGAGTCGGCGGCGGAGAAGCACCGTAAGACAATTGCCAGTCGACGGCCAGACGAGCAGCGGTGCGTGGTTTGTAGCGTACTAACTACTACGATCAGAAGTGCACTGGAAAAGAGGCACAACATTCCCCAGCCTTGTTGTCCGCGGCGGCCAGACGGGAGAGTGTACTGAGGCACCTGTACTTCTATCATCTGCGGGCCCTTCGCCTTTTCTCCTTTGGGAAGCATTTGAGAAACTATGCTGTCGGAAAAAGAGAGCAAAAAGGTAATGTGTCCGCGTTTTCTGCCCATTTTTTATGACCTACACTGCGAGCATTCTATTAAGCGGTGGCGCTGCATGCCGCTTCGAAAAATCATGTTCTTGGCGGTGATACTGCTCATGAATGTTGTGCACTGCTTATTACTTTTTTCAAGAATAGCTGGATTTTGTGCTTTTGCCCAAGGTTACTCGGGTGCTGAAAAAATTGGTCCCGTGGTGTCTTTCTATCCTTTCATAGTGCTATATAAAGCGGCACACTGGGACTAGAGAACTCGGGAGATAGTAAAGGCATATAAAATGTGAGGATACACATGTATCCTCTATGCCCTACGTTAAGCGTGCCGTTCGGGCGGTTTGCGAGGGAGGGCACTCCGCCGCCCTCGCTTCCTTTCGCGCCCCGCGGCGACGCCGCCATGAAGACTTTCGTTTTTTCCTTCGTACAAAATCGCATCCCAGCATTCGGCCTGAGCGTTCTTGCGCGCGCGCCGTTTCCTGGATTACAAGCGCGCTGTGCGAACGACGCCTCTCCCTGTGTCCGCGCTCGCTCGCGGTCGCGCCCCCGTGAACACTCCACCATGGAGGTGCAGGTGCAGGGAGAGATTCTTCACCCCCGCGACTATGACCCAAGGGACTGGACTCACGTCCTTAGTGCGCCTGCCCGCTCCAATGACCTCTGTACGTCAACAAGCCAGGAAACCGCAGCGCCTGCGAGCGGTGCCGCCATCTCACCTATACTGCACGCGCTGACAAGTCGTACCTGCAAGCAACGCGCGCAGCTACGCAGCGTTCGCGGCAGCAGCCGCCGCTCCCGGCTGCTGAATGCAAGATCATATTCAGGTCTCGAGGCGGGCTGCAGCTGGACCTGCTTCCGCCCCGTCTACTACAGGAAACCATCCTCCAAGTGGCGTCCCAGCTTCAAGAACCAACGCGTACCCAAATAAGGGTTCACCCAGTCAACAACACCTGCACTGTAAGCACGCCCCTACAAGCTGACGCACTCGCACTGGTTCGCGTAACACAGATGCAGCATCAAGCCAAGGACTTCGCAGTCGCAGCTTATATAGCACCACCGGCCGGAGCGGTACGCGGAGTCATCTCCAATGCGTACTGCACGGAATGAGACCCCGACAGCTCTCCTCCAGGAAATCATCACCGGCAACCCGGAAGCCCCATGCGTCGTGGACGCCCGCCGAATGGGGGCCACGCGTTCCATTCTAGTCACCTTTCGTGCTGGACCTGTACCACGCGCCATTCTTATGGAGGAGCCCTCCACGGGTGTACACCGTACCGAGAGCATATAGACGCCTGCACGAACTCCCGCGTCCCAGGCCACCGGGCGGATGTGTGTGTTCACCCAAGATCTCATAAATGTCCCCGCTGCGGGAAATCCCATCCCAAAGAAGATGTGCCCTCATGTACCCCCAGCTGCATTCTCTGTGGAGGCCCACATATGACCGGCACTGGGAACTGTAAAGCACGGGGCCCTAAACTAGCGTCCCCGAAGAACGCTCTCTCTCCTCTGTCTAAATCGCGGCTGTCTCGCCGTGATCAACAAAGCACAGCCAACGAACGCAGCTCGACGGCTTCCCGGTCAAATTCCAGAAACCGACAGAACAGCAGTAAAAACTCCTCATGTCTCACTTGGGCAGACCGCGTTTCCGGCAACACCACCCGTCCTCCCCCGCCACCCCAGTCCTCCCAAGAAGATTCGAGAGACCAGGAACTCCGGGCCTTGCGCGACGAGGTAAGCCGTCTCTCCTCCCTTTTAAGAACCCCCACCACTTTTCTGCTTACTCAACCCGCACCACTCTCGTTAACCCGACCTCCCCATCCACAGACACTTCGAGCACCCCTCCTGCAAAGAAGCAGCGCACCTCAGACGCCACACTGCCTCCCGTACCCCTAGAAATAGACGCTAAATTCGCTACACTGGATGTCAAATTTGACCACAAACTCAAAGAGCTAGACGCCCGCCTTGAGGCCAGATTCAATCACCTTGCCGCCACCCTCACCGAAAAACTTGAGCAGCGCATGGACGCTATGCTTACCAAGTTGATGGAGCTCATGGAACATAACCTTACCCATCGCTTTACCCAAATACAGACCACCTCCACTCCTCCCCATACCTCCGCAAGCACAAACCCCCTTTGCTTAACAACACATACCAATTGACACCCGTCTCACTCCCCTCAACTGCCCTATTCTCCAATATAGAAGGGCGAAACACTAATTTTCTCCCTATTTTAACTTGGAACTGCCGCGGTTTCCGTGCCAAGCGCGCACCTCTGCAACTTCTCCTTCCCACCCGCATGCCCACTCCCCATATACTTCTTCTCCAGGAGACTGCACATCGGGCAACCCTCCCCAGCTACACATCTACACACTCAGACACCACTAGCAAATCTAGGGCGTCCACACTCATCCACCGCAGCCTCATCTATAAAACTCATCACATCACGTTTGAGACACCCTGCGTGATTACTGAACTTATACATAACACACATACACTTTCTTCAGTCTTTATAGCAAATATATACCGCCCCCGTCCCAGCCGATGGCCTCGTTGGAATCACTTCTGCGAGAGCTACACCACCTAGCAGGAAAACATCCTCTACTAATCGGTGGGGACTTCAACAGCCAGCATACTAACCGGGGATACAAAACCACGACACATCGAGGTCGCAGGCTGTGGCTGCTCCTGCAGAACCTCCAACTCGCTGTTCAGAACACGTTTCAGATGCCCACGCGGATCGGCAACAGTGTCAGCATGAACACCAGTCCGGACCTGACGCTGAGCCGCTACATCCGTGGTGTTACCTGGAACAGAACTCAACATACATTGGGCAGTGATCATTACATTATACAAATCACTGTCCCGTAGAAACCGCCCGTCACTCCTATACAACACATAAACTGGTTAATTGGGATGCACTTCGCGCTGCACGCACCGCCCACCCAGACACTCCCATCACAGACATCGACGCCTGGGTGCAATCACTCAAGCATGACGTTCACCACAACACGCAACACATTGAAACGACCACCGAAACCCCTACCCTGGACACACGCATAGCCTACCTCTGGGAGGCTTATCACAGCCTCTTGGAACTCTGGAAAGGCAATAAATATAACAATACACTTAAAAAGCGGCTGGCAACGCTGCAGACACGAATCCAACAACACTCGGAGGAGCTCTGCCGATCCAACTGGGGACAGATATGTGACGGCATCGCCGGAAACCTGTCCAGCAAACGCGCATGGCAACTCCTCCGACACCTCATCGACCCCACAAACACCAAATGATCAACACAACACCATGTGAAACGCCTCACACACCAACATATTGACGATCCTGAGGCCCTCATAAACACACTTCAGAACACATACACCTCTCCGGGTGCCCCCACACCTCTACCCACCTACACAGGACCAGCCAATCCAACACTCGACACAGGCATCACTGAGACGGAAGTCAGAGCGGCCCTCCTGACTCTCCGTACCAACTCCGCACCTGGGGCAGACCAAATCACAAACTCCATGCTCCGTAATCTGGACGACCAATCGATCACACAAATTACGCAATACTTCAGCCAGTGCTGGGGGGAGGGTATCCTCCCGCAGTCCTTGCGCCACGCGAAGGTAATATTCACACCCAAACCCAAAAAAACACTTACACTTCAAAAATCTTCGCCCGATTTCGCTAACCTCATGCCTCGGAAAGCTCCTCGAGCATGTTTTGTTAGCAACACTCACAACGCACATGGCGGACAACAATCTATACCCGCATAGCATGGTGAGATTCCGCCCCATCTGTCCGCACAGGACGCCATGCTGCAACTCATACATGACATTTTCGACCCGCTTCTGCCTGCTCACACAAAGGCATTCTTAGCTTTGGATCTCTCCAAAGCTTTTGTTCGCATCGAACATCAGGCGAACATGACTGCCCTATCTCCACTGAATGTGGGTGCGCGCACCTACGCCTACATTCAAGCATTCCTTACTGACCGCACGGCTGAGATACATTTTGGCCCTCTCTCTTCCCCCTCCAACACGCTTCAGAGTATCGAAACCCCTCAAGGGTCCGTCCTCCCCCCCTTCCTATTTAACATCACCCTCATCCCCCTCGCCCGAAAATTGGCAACTATTCCTCACCTTAGGCACACTCTATGCCGACGACATCACACCGCCGACCACACACGGCAGCGACGGCGACATAGAGAACACCTTACAGGAAGCAGCCACTCTCACCCAAACTTATGCACAGAACATCGGACTGTCTTGTTCCCCAGAGAAGTCCGAACTGCTCCTTTTACATAATATTACTGGTGAACAGAGAAATTTGAATTTGGCATGGAACGAAGCGTATCTACAAAGAAACAACTGGATATCACTAAAAGCATAAGGCACACGCGAAAACTAACAAAAAAGCCGTAAGGAAATGCGGCCGATGTCCGTAGCTTCAGAGACATCACAAATGGGGCTGTGAATAAATCGACTACAGTAGGTCACGCCACCATTCTTTGTCATTGAATTGCGACGAGGACATTTTCAAGCGCATGGCTTGCACGCTCACCTTCAATATAGTATAGAATTTGCACGTAGAGAAGGCGTGTAGGGTCAACCTGCAAGATACATAATCGCTCAATTAAAGCCAATGCTAGCGCCTTTCTGATGCTCTCAGGAAATGTAAAAATATACGCACCGTTATTTATTTCGAAGATATTTGTGCTGTGCGATTTCAGTGGGCGTGAATGATCCCCTGGTGGTCGAAATTATTCCGGAGCCCTCGACTACGGCAACTCTTTCACCCCTCTCTTTCCTTCTTTCACTCCCACCTTCATCCCTTTCCTCACGACGCGATTGAGACATCCACCTGCAGAAGTTAGACAGTTACTGCGCCATGTCCGTTCCTCAGAAACCACTAAAAAATAAGATATTTGTGGGTTTTCATAAGGCTTCGCACCCCACGCGCGCATAGAGGCTCACACGCAGGCTACACAACATGAAGATGCGAGATCATAGATCGCGGCAGTTTGTCCAGGCCAATGGTGACAATAAAAGAAAAGAAAGGAAAAGAAAGAAGGGGAACAAATTATAAAACCAGTGAAAGGGTAACGTCGCTGCTCAATACTTTTTCTTTATTTCTTACTACACGAAAATGTCGACAATGGGCACAATACACAGCAGTGTAGTCTTGGTGCTGGCGTGCCTATCACTGTTGTATTGCCGCGACGGGTATGTGACGCGGTCCACCAGCGCAAATACCTAAACGTGAAATGACTCGATGATTCGTGCCGTTCTCCTTATCGGTCGGCCGCAAGTAGGTGGTCGCCCGTTTACACTCTCCAGCCGCGGAAGCTATTTCGTTTCCCATCTTTCCACATCCGGACCAGCATAACAGTGGAATCCCTCACGCTGCGCTCGCGGCGTCGAGCTGGGCCTGCTTTGCTGCTCTTCGCGCTTCCCCGCTCTCCTAATAGTGGGGAGAAAGGGAAAGCAGTCCTGCGCGTTCCTGGCTCCCCATCCTCCCGTCTCGTCGCACTCTCGTGGTTCCGTTCCCGGTGCCATCGTTACAACGACGCAGACCGTCTGCGCGCTCTCATGTTGATCCCTTCGCTTTCAACTTCACCGCTGCATGGCGCGGAACCGAAAGATCAGTGAACTCTTTTCGACCCTGTGCGAGTACTGAGAATAAGTTCCCAGAAAAGAACGATCACGCAGATGAAAAGAAACAAAAAACAGAATTATCTTGCCGTATTTAAACGCTTTTCACCGATATCAAACTGGCTCTCTACACTCTTAAATAAGCGGCGCACTGGTAATACATCTTACACGGCAGTCGTATTAGCTAATCTACGCTAACCATTTGCCCTTGTGGAAAGGTCTTCCAATGATTTGCTGTCAGAAGACACGTAACGCATATCTTAATCGCCAGCTACAACTATATTTCCTTCCGTTTTTTTCTTTAATTTATAACGGGCATTCAAACGAATAATCAGACGATAAAGTACTAAGCACTCCTGGCATATATGTCTGGCATTATCGGCAGTAGAGGCGACATCTTTTGGGATGCCGCATTCGAAACTAAAAACAAACGGCTGACACCCGAAATCACTTTGTTCGTGCGTTCATTCGTGTCAAACAACCAGATAATCTAGAAGCGAACGTGAGCGCCCGAATTGGGCATCGCGACTCCAAGACTGACGTTGTTCATGTGTCGCGCTATATGATTGAAGTAAACGCGGGTAAGTGAGGCATAGTAATTATAAGTTTAGGTGCACCTGTGCGCACCTTGAGGAGAGCACATAAGTGCTTGTACCTAGAGCTACGAAAACCAAGCGCTTCCGAGAGTATCTTCAATGCACTATACCCGTGGGGTGGAGCAGTGTGTGGTAAGATGAGAGCGGACATGAAAGCAATTAAAACTGAAAGTCGGCATCAAGTCAAATACGGGGGCCACGTATGAAAGGCAAGCCACATTCAGCGTCAGAAGCACTGCTTTGGATTATTTTTTTTACGCGGCAAACGAAGCAAGGCTTTGACAACGTGGCACGCCGTAGTGGAGGGCTTCGGATAAATTTCGACCATTTCTTAAACATGCACTGAAAATTCAACGCACGAGCGAATTTGTATTTCGCCGCCATCGAAACGCAGCCGCCGCCTTATGCCCACAGTGCATGCTTTGGTTGCTGGGAGTCTATTTACAGTTGTTACTTTGCTCTTCCTTGCATTTCGTCACAGGTTGAATGAGACTGACAGCAAAAGAGGCAACGGTGCATGCCTTAAAGGGGCCAATGCATCCCATTTTCGTGCATACCCTGCTTAGTGCATTTAACTCCCAACACGTCAAATTACAATTTCCCGAAGTTTCAGTTGATTCTGTGCTGTAGGTATGCTTAAAACGTTTCTTTTGCGAACAGCGTGTTGGTCTGGCATTCTCTGAGCGCTGACGTCACAAGGGCATGCTCGCTCCTCATCGTCTGCTGCGCTCTGTTCGCTGCGTTGAGGTGACTGCATGCACACCGTGCACAGCGGTGGCTTGAAAAGTTTTTTTTTGTTAAATCTCAGCGAAATAAAATGCATATTCCGTGTTTTCTTTTCGGAGGCCTTCAGGACAGTACGCGAGTTGAGCGAAAAATGGACTTGCTCGCGGCGCCAGTCTTCTGATTGTTGAAGAAACAGAAATCGATGGCCCCTGCTGTATTATTTACTCTTATAAGCATGTTATGCGTATGTTGCGGTGGTGGTCTCATTAGCAGCCAAGTGCTCCCGAATGTGAAAAGCGGCAGGTGTGGTGCATGCGTTTCGTGATGTGCGTCGTTAAGGGCGTGGCGGTGGTGCTCCGTTGCTGACTACCAAGTTCTTGCCCGCTATTCGTCGGCTCGGTAATTAAACTCAAATTACCACAAGGTGGCAGTAAAGCTTGCGGCACGAAAGAAACAGAGAAAAGTGCGAATGCGACGTCTTCCCGGCTTCGTGCATGCTTGAGTAGATATATTATGTGCGTGCGTATGTCAGTCGAACATTCATTCTTTTCGGCTGGTACAAACCTTTTGTAAAACCAAGCCGCTGGCAAAACCTAACGCGACTCGAATGTTTCACGGCCCGCACCGACCAATAGCCGCCTCCGTGCATTTCGCCCGGCTACCGAGGCTATATGTGACTACTCGCCCCCTTTTTTTTCTGCTGCTTGCAAGTGTTAGGCAAAAACGTGTATTCGCTGAAGGAATGTTTCAAGACAATACTGCAACATTTAGCGTTTACTGTACGTCCGCGTAGTTCCTCCAGAATGCGACACTTACAGCTGCAGCCCGCGCTCTGGTTGTTTAGCCGTACACAAACAGTACTGCTTGTTTGCATGGCATCGAACGCAAGGTGGGCTCTCCTTATCTTAAATATTACCTATTATTGCTCACAAATTGTAGTTTTATTCGTTTACACACTACGGTAACACTGTAATAAGCGCCGATGATGCTATCGCCTGCTAGGGAAACGGTTCGCGCAGAACCGGCGCTTCCCGCTAATTGTATCTGCTGCCTTCAATGCCACCAATACTTGAGTTAAAATCGCAGTATCTAGAGATCCGTTCGGCGACCGCTTGCATTAATGAAAACAGCCAAATTTGTTGCCCACAATCGACGCCGACGACTGCTGCCGGCTGCCTTCAGCGCATGCTCGGCAGATCGGGTCACATCGGCACTTCTCTCTTGTTGTACGGGCGTCCTGCGATGTAAGCAATCGCCGCTTTGAGGCCACTGTGGCCAGAACTACGTTCGGCGGCCATTTGAATGCGCTAAACTTGTGAATTCGCTTTCTGCAATCGCTGAAGTCGCACACACGAATTCTGCGGATTCGCTGTATAGGCCTCGTCAAAAAAGGGCTGGCGGTACGGTCGACTGAAATTTAAGAATCTGGTAAAAGTCTACCGTTGATTAGTGTTAAGTTTGAAGATATGAAATGCGGCAGCTCGGTTCATTTGTTCCTATACGGATGAGGTAGACATAGGCGCAGTTTTCCAGGCCGTCGCCTGACTGGGCGTCAAGTTTTCGCTCGGCCGCACAAACCAAAGCGAAGGCGGCAAGCGACGAGCGGCACCGTCCCGCGGTGTTTTGCATGTGTCGCTTGCCTCGCCGCTGTATTCTATGCGGAGGCGCTGAATGAAAGCACATCTTTGCTGGGGAAGGTATTCGCATATGTCATCGTTGCTAGCATGAGGTTTCTACTAAGTTTTTAGGGTTTTTTTAATTTATAAATTTATAGAATGTCATACCAACTAGCCCCCACACCATACTCTACTGCTTCCCACTAGACTCAATGTTTACATTACTACGAACGCGGTCGTCAGCCCTTCCGGCGTCTTCGTCGGTTTAGTGTGACAGACCGGTGAGTCTGTGACGGAATTTGCATATCGACCAGCCCAGTGACCGCAGATGAGCGCTGAATCTGCTTACGTGACCAGACCCTAACTGTATCGACGAAAGCCTACGCTTCTGGTACCGCTTTTGCGGATCATGCAGTCACTCATATATGAGGGTCGCATGCTACTTCGATCGCCCACGAAAGTACAAGGAACAAGAGACCTCGTTGCGCCCATTTCAGCAACGATAGCAGCCGACGCTGCTCCGCGTATGCCCTTGTGGCGTCGCGGGAGCATTCAATATGGCGGTCGCTGCCGGTGGGAGGAATTTCGTGGTTACAATTTCGATCGCGTTTTTTTCTGGAATATACAGAGCATCCAGGGCACCTGTGATTAATATTTCAAGTTTTGAAAATTAATCATAAGCTCTCGTATTATTCACTCAAGTCCAGTAGCGTAACATAGAAAACGGAAGCTGAAAGAAAAAGTATGCGTCGTGCGCGTCGCTTTTATTTCCGACGTCAATTCAAGTAGGAGAACATGGAAGCATAGAAGTCTACAAGACCTAGGCGTGCTTATCAGCGCACGCAGGAAGAAAGAAAAGAGAGATTCTGACTGGAAGATTTTTTTACGGAAGAAAATACGCTCGAAGCACATGCCTGGTATTTTCCGAGTGTGCCGAGCTGAGCGCCCACACTTCGATACACCTGCCTACGACTCTTCTGACGTGCCTGTCGCTGTGGAGGCAGTTAATTTAGGACCTCGAAGGAAACACCGCTCTGAATTATGATAGGCGCACGGCAAAGTTTCTTTTTTTTTAGGCCTACTACTAAAGAGTGCCTTCAGCCCTGCATTCGGCTTCGCCACGTGCGTGTACTGGACACTCCATTCGTTTCTGCACGTAACCGCGTGATCCGGAACAAATAGCGTATACGTTCACATGGGAACGCATTACTTTTGCAGCGCTGCGGTCTCACGCTACGCTTTGATTGCGGAGCGCGCAGTGCGCACCGGCATACATTACACGTTGCGCTCCGGGATTACCAGCGGAAACCGGTGCGACGTACGTCGGCTTATCAGCGCGTAGGCGGACGATCAGCCAACGCAAAATCGATGTGGGGCCTGGACCGTGCAGTTGGGCTATGGCCCGCTGAGCACGTGGCCGCCGCTCCGCTTATTCGGGGCATGTCGAGTGCAGCATGGCGGCACGCCCTTTACCGGCTCCCTGTTGTTTGCTTTCTTTTTGTCCTCTTCGGGCGCAGCTTTGGTTAAAATTAAGTCACTTTCGGTGACAGCACTTCAGATTTGCGCCTTCTCCCGGATGGCAGCAAGGCCTTTCTACACTGCCTGCAGTGAACTCCATGCTTTCACACGAACTCTCGACGGCAAGCTAGAATACAATTTTTTTTTGTGCGCCGGTGTGCTGTTGCCTCTAATTATTTAAGAAAAGCGGACGCTTGCTATGGGTCTGCAGCGTTTTCGGCGCACGGCGGTTCAGTTACAAATGACTAAATGCGTGCAGTTTCTTTTTAGTACGAGCAGCGTATACAATGGAAACACAACGCCCCTATCTGCCCAAGCAAACGCTGCCATTTTTCGCGTGTCGATAACTGACAGCGAAAGTATTTTAATTAGTGCCGACTACAAAGCGGATAATTTCAATATCTCTCAGATATATTTGGTTTTGCTTTACCGCGTTTAACATGCCAAAGCCACTCAGGCTACGAGGGACGCCGTAGTATACGGCTGTAGATAATTTCGAGAACCTGGGGATCCTTAACGCGCACTGATATCATAGGGTATGCGGGCCTCTGGCATTTCGCCTCCATCGAAATGGGACTGCCGCGGCCGGGATCGAACTCACGTCTATCGGGTAAGCAGCCGAGCACCGTAACCACTGTGCCACCGCGGCGGGTTGCTCTCATATCGTTTTTTAAATTTTTCTTCAGCTTATAAATCAGCATTGTTTCACTTGATAGGTGATGGGGTTCGTGACTACCGATACATAATAATAATAATAATAATAATAATAATAATAATAATAATAATAATAATAATAATAATAATAATAATAATAATAATAATAATAATAATAATAGAGATTTATTCATCACAACGATGAAAAGGGCCGAGGAAAAAAGCCAGCAAGGCTTGACGAGCCCTCGGCCCCTACATATACAAAGGCATCAGCGGAACAAAGAATACATATTGTGCAACAGTATCACAATAACAAAATTAGTACTACAAACTTTTGATGCAAACACTGAATAAAAAGGAAAAATGAAAAGATTATAAAAGCAGACTAATTTTTGAAACACAGGAAATGTTTACAAAGGTCACGGATCGGCGTACTAATTATGTCAATATTTTTATGATGTAACGTGTTTAGGTGTTTAGGCAACTGGAAGGCAATCATTTGTAATCCGTAGTTTGTTCTTGGAGTTTTAGTCTGCCACGGGGAGTGTTGTCTAGTGTTATACAGCTTCTCGCTCGGCGTTTGGGAGGCCAGTCTCCCCAAATAATCAGTATGACGAAGTAGCTCCTTCTTATATCTCGAAAGCAGTTGACAACTATAGATGTCAAAAATTTTCATAATACATGCATCTTCAAAGTACTGGTTTGTATGCTGGTTGAAACTAAGCTGGAATATGCACCTTATCGCTTTCTTTTGAAGTAGATAAATTTTGTTTAGATTATTCAGAGTGGTCATGCACCAGACAAGGTGACAATAATTTAAATGGGACAAAAACAACGATTTGTATATGAGCTCCTTAATCCTCGAAGGAAGCATTGTTTTCAGGCGATATAGGTGTCCTACGACTCGAGCGAGTTTAGGCAAGATAGTATCTACATGATGGTCCCATGACATTGTTTCGTGAAAAACGACTCCAAGTGTTTTAAATTTTTCTACTATCTCAATCTCCTCTGAATTAAGTAGTAGCTTTTTATTTGTATGCAGAAGTTTATTCCTTGGTCGGAAGATAACAGCCTTGCTTTTATTCACATTTATTTTTAATCCATTTAGTTCTGTCCAGGTGTTTAGTTGGCATAAAATATTGTTTCCTTTGTCTATCAGGGAATCGCAGTCATTCGTTGAGAGGAAAATACTTGTGTCGTCTGCATAAATAAAAAAACGATGCTTGGTCGGTGATGTTTACTATGTCGTTAATAAATAAGTTGCAAAGGCCCCAATATGCTACCCTGCGGCACTCCACATTTTATATTCTTTAAAGAAGACTCAATACCATTAATGGTTGTATATTGTGCACGATTAGAAAGATAAGAGTTTAAAAGTTGCAGAGGAGGACCTCTAATTCCATACATTTCAAGCTTTCTAATCAGCAGTTCGTGATTTAGAGAATCAAATGCTTTTTTGAAATCTACGAAGGTAGCTAGCACGATATGTTTCTTTTCAAAACTGTTTAGGATATATTCTTTCTCGTGAAGAAGCGCAAGCTCAGTGGATTTATTCTTCCGAAATCCAAACTGCCATCCTGTTATAATATCATTTTTTTCTATGAATTTTTGCAGTCGAGAGAAGATAAGCTTTTCTAAGCCTTTAGAAAAGACAGGGAGCATAGAAATAGGTCTGTAATTTCCAAGGGAGTTCTTGTCACCTTTCTTGTAAATAACTACTACTTTAGCCACCTGCATTTTATTTGGAAATATGCCCTTTAAAAAACATAAGTTGAATAAATAACTTAGTGGCGATGATAATATGTCTATAACAAACTTAATTGGCTTGACCTGGATATCGTCCGCATCACAGGCCGAACTATTAGAAAGTTCCAAAAATGCCGACACAACCTCAGCCTCAGAAACAGAATGAAGGAACAAGCTATTTTCTAAGCGATCATTAATGTAGGGGTAGTCAGTATTGTCACAAGGCATGCTTGTGACATCTGTGAAAAAGCTGTTAAAAGCGTTCGACATAGCGGCACCCGTGAGGACATTATCGCCATATGTTATGGTTTCAATAGCGCCTTCCTTTCTCGAGGGCTTCAACAGCGAATTAAGTTTTTTCCATAGCAGGTCTGAATTATTACTACATCCTTCAAAATATTCACAGAAATATCGATCTCTAGCAAGCCTAATATCTTTGTTTAGCTTATTTCGATAGGCTTTAAATGTTGAAAACACTGCAGGATCTCTACATTTGATAAAGTTATTGTATATTTTGTGTTTTTTCTTTATTCGCTTTAATAAATCACGTGTAATCCATGGTTTTCTTATACGTGTCGATTGCCTTTTGGTTACATATGGAAAATGCTTTGCGTACACTTTTTTCACAGTATCAATAAACAATTCATAGGCGACGTTGCAGTCATCCATAGAATACAGCTCAGAGAAATCTGCGTTGCTAATATCATCGCGGAACATTTCTAAGCTTTTTTCAGAGACGAACTGGGTAGCGTGACATGACTTTGTTTTTTTATGGCGGTTAGTCTTTTCAACACCCATAAATATACCAAGGTGGTCACTAATGTCACATAGCAGTACTTCTGATTCAACACATGAGGTGTCATAATTTGTAATGAAGAGATCAAGTAAAGTTTCAGTAGAACAAGTAACACGAGTTGGTTTAGAAATGACATTTTCACAGTTATTGCTCTTAACCACAACATTGAAACATCGCGTATGAATATTGTCACACATCATGTCTAAATTCAGGTCACCACCAAGTATTAAATCAACTATGATCATACGGCTGGCCTCTCGTAGAAGTCTGTGCAGATTATGGCGCCGTTATCGTTTGTCATTAGTTTAGTTCCGGCAATTCTTTTTCAACTTAAGCAGCAACACAATTTGAGTAAGTGGCTGAGCTTAATAATCGAGTGATCAAGGAAGTAATTAGTCGCTGGCATTCACCCGAGCGCAGCCGTACAGCCACAAAGGAAATATGTGCAGCTTTCTTAGAAACTTCGAGGTTAAAATAGAATTCTTCCTGCTCCGAGGACAATGAGAAATTGCATCTCTTGATTGAGGTTTTTCTCCACTAGGCAGTTTCTCTTAAACACGTTGCATGAGCTAACAATCATGAGACTACCGTTACGTTTCGTGTGGCAATAGTAACGTTGAGAAATAAATGAAAGGAAGAACCCGAGAGAAATTTGCTCTGAACTCTAGACCCATGATGGACAAGATTAGACCACGTAGGTGACGCTTTGAATGAGAATATGGCCTCTGTCTTACGTGTTTTACCATTTTTGACACATTTTTTTTTTACATTTCGTATTCACGTGTACGTTCATTTCATTTGTACTAACCAAAATTTTAAAGAATTGAAAATTAAGGAAATAATAAGTAGCCCGAAAAGAAGATATTTCAGCCTTCAATAAATAACTTTCAGGTGTCTTCAACACGTCTAGCACTGTTCTTTTCTTCAAGAAGTGGCGTAATTAAAATAGAGAGAAAGGAGTTCGATAATTTGACCCTCAAGGCGGGTAATTTTGCTTATTCTGGCGAATTTTATACCTTGTACCATACCAGAGCGCAGGTCGTGCGTGGAACCTAAATGCAAGCTCTTGTGCAAGGCCATAAAATACTTAAATAACGCAATATGCGCTTAGCGACACGAGGAAAGCCTCCCTCTGGTCTAAGAAATGGGCCCACATTCAGCCAAGGCACCTTTTTTTTGTCGCAGATCTCCTTGGAATTAAATTAAACAAGCTCAAGCTGTAAAACCTCATCGTATCCAGGCCGTCGTGCAAAAAAAAAAAGCAAGCGAACCGACTCCGGGAATGTATTATTACTTTGTTGTTCCTCGCCTGCTCAGCCCCCGACAAGAAGGCGTACTCACGAAAAACGTTTAAAGCTTCGAGCAGGCTGCTTTCATCAGCTAAGTAGAGTGTGATGTCATTTGCATAAGCGGTGACGCGTACTGCCTCACTGCCTGGCAAAGCCAGACCTCTAATAAGAAAGTGGTGATTGACTGCCAGGAGGAATGACTCTAATGCTAAGCCAAACAAAAAGGGGGAGAGCGGACAACCTTGACGAACGCCGCGGCCGACATCAAATGCGGTACTTTCCCGGCTATGGAGGAACAGAGTGCTTGAAATGTCTCTGTACGTCTCTTGAATAAGAAGCGCGAAAGAAGGTGGGAAACCGAAAGCATCCAGTGTACCGTAAATATACTCATGCTCTAAATAGTCGAACGCCTTCTCTTGATCGAGGGAAACAAGAAGACCCTGTGCGCGCCGCCGTATAGTACACTGTAGCATATCTCGAGATACGGAAGATTTTTTTGTGTATTTCACGACCCGGGATGGATCAAACCTGGTGGCAGGAAATGAGGGACGGGAGGAGAGCCCGTAGACGACGAGCGAGTAATTTTGCTAATACTTTGTAATCTGAATTAGTAGGGTGATTGGGCGCCAATCTGCCGGACATGTCGAGAAATTAGATTTTGTAGGAATAAGGGCAATGCGGCCGCTTTTAAATGAATCATGAAAGACATGCGGAGTGAAGCAGATTTTTAACACAGCCGAGAAAACGGGGCCTACAAAAAAACCAGAATTGTAAATAGAACTCCACAGGAAGGCCATCTGCTCCAGGCGCCGAGCCTCGTTTCATGGAATTCAACGCCTCCTTGATTTCACCTGATGTTGGCGGAGCCGTCATGAAGTTCAGCGGCAACCTGCAGCAGGCCTGCAAAAAAAAAAAAAACGGGTGTGCGGAAACGTCATCGCGATCAACCAAAAGGAGCGACTGAGCAATATCCCGGAAATGGCTGAAAAACGCACTGAAATTCCTGCCAACTGGCTGGCCACAACCCTGGCGGAAGATATAAAAGCAAAGGCACCTTGAGGGTACAACAGCTCTTGGCGAGCAAATTGAAGCACCTCAAAATGAGCAGTTGGACTTCGTCAACAACGCCATGCAGCCGCTGTCAAAGAGGAGGCTCGTAAAAGACGCTGTAGACTCTCCGAAAGCTCGATCCTCTGTCCATGCGCACATAAGCGACGAAGACGACGGGGTGCGCTGAGCAATACGCAGCTTCGCCGTAACCACGCGCACCTCATCTGAGACGCGAGCCTTAAGGGCTCGACCAGAAGCGGCGCAATGGTGACGCCACTGCTCCTTCAGATGGTCCCAGTCACTAGACACGACCCCAACAACCGAAAAACGCAAGGCCCGCGTTAGCCCTTCTTTCGTTCTGGTGTCGTGAAGAATGCGCGCATTCAAACGCCATTGTCTGTGAGGAGACACTGCAGGCGCCGGAATCCCGAGTGATAGAAGGGGCCATGGTCTGATATGTATACCGGCGAGTATGGCAGCGTCATTACGTTAACAGCGGACACTGTCTTCGAAAGGCCCGTCGGTACATACGCCCTGTCTAACCTGCTCGAGGATAATCCGCGACGCCAAGTCCACACAATGATGCAGCCATACAGGAGCTCATAAGCGTCCGTGTGCATGAATTGGTTGACTAGATGGCGCAACTCGCGCGCATTCCAGCCCGGTCTGCCCCTACCGGGGCCCTGCACATCAGCGACCGTGTCGAGCCCACAGTTGAAATCGCCCAAAATCACAACGTTACGTCCTCCAAGAAAAGAAATTAATGTGCATTAGCTCAGCTAATCAAGGATATACAAAGCGAACGCGAGATTGAGGTCTCCACAGACCCACGGAGCCGGTTGTGCGCCCTTCCTTTCGTGAAAATGAATGGCCTTTGCAAAGTTGTCAACGTCAATGAACTCTATGAATGCAGTCGGCTCACTTATTTTGTTTGGTTTTTGAGGAGAGTAAATGGCACAGTAACGGTCTCATATATCTCGGTGGACACCCGAACCGCGCCGTAAAGGAAGGGATAAAGGAGGGAGGGACAGAAGAAAGAGTAAACAGAAAATTTAAAGTTGGATTTTGAGGAAACGCGCGGCGCTGCGCAGTGGCGGAAGACTTGTGGCTCGGTGCTAATAGTGGCGCATGCGCAGTTGTGACTAGGGAGCGAGAGAGAGAGTGGGCTGCGGCCACCTGCGCCGTGCGTGACGTCACCCGTGCTCCGACACACGCCGACTCGCGCGAAGCGCGGTGTTGATTCACGTAGTGAAGCTTTTCGCTTCAATACGCATCTACATCTTTGAATAATTAGTTGACCAAATTAGACTGCGCAGGTGCATAGATGCAAAGAATTTTCAGGCGAAGTGCGTTAAACGTGCAGTTGAACGCCAGCTCGCGTCCAAGCGCATCGTAGGTAACATGATGGTCTCGCAGGAGTATGCGGTTGAAAACAAGAACGCCAACGCCGCTACAACGCGTGCTGTTCGTACGAAAAGAAAGAATCGATGCCAAACCTACGCATAAATTCCAATTGCGTGTACGCCAAGTCTGCAGCCGTAAGGTTACCGCTGATAAATATGTTCTGTGCCGCATGTGTTACCTCATTATTTTGTAGTGAGCGCTACAAGATTTAAAGGCTGAGTTGGCACCGAGTTCTTTTATCTTAGCCTGGCTACAAGAAAATAATTTTTGACGCCATCGGCAGCAGTGCACTTCATGTCTTGCATCAAATTGCTAATAAGAATTCGCCTACAGCACACGGGCGCCTTAGCGTTTTGCCTCCAGTGTACGTTAAAGATTCCCCAGGCGGTCGAAATTATTCCGCAGCCCTCCACTACGGCAGCTCTTTCTTCTCTCAGTGCCTCCTTTATCCCTTTCCTTACGGCGCGGTGCAGGAGTCGGCCGATATGTGACCCAGATTTTACTCGATTTCCCTTCCCCAAAAAGCAAATATCTATAAACGTTGGCTACCGCCATTGTCAGCAGCAGGCTGGAGGTGGGCTCCATGGGGCTCGTGCTTGGAAGGCCCTGCTCCATCTAGTGTGGAGGTAGAGGGAACAGTGACGACGGGGGGGGGGGGGGATTCGAGCTTCCCGCTTGGCCACCACGATGTCCCTTTTGGTTTCCGAGTCCATCTCCTCCTCGGACCCCGTTGAGCGTCGCCGTTTCCGGAGAGCAGACTCGTCCATTGAGGTGCACATGCTCTACTCGGCTGCAGGTGTCCGCGGTGAGCCCGCAGCAGCAGTATCAGGGGGAGAGGGCATCACAGCCGGTTCCCCAGGTGTAGCAATGGCGGCAGGAAGCGCAGGGGTGGCCAAAAATGGCGGGGAGGGAGTCGCCATGGAGTTCTGCGTCTGGTGAGCGAGCGCCATGGCGTCCCTCAAGGCTAGAACGCGTGGATCCCGCGGCGACACGTCCAAGGTCCCGATGACGGACTCAAGATTCTCCGAGGTGGTGATGAGCGCCGCCGTCAGGCACCTTACCGTGTCCCGCAGATCAGCGATCTCTGCCTGCATTCGCCGAATGGTGCTGGACGACCTTCCTCTGGATGGCGTTCGTCTCCGTGATCGTGAGCGTGAGCGGCCTGCCCTGTGTTGCTGATTGCCACCGCCGAACGCAGGCCTTCGCTCGTTCACGGTGTCTGTGGCCTCCATGGGGAGACCCCGCAACGCCGCGAAGCCTTAGGCCCAGCGTCCGAAGGAGCAGAGAGCTAAAAAACACGTCCACTTGCTTCGAACGCCCACCGAAGAACGCCCACCGCTTCGAACGCCCACCACTCGTGAGCGAACTTTGGTGAGCCTCTGTGCATTCCTCGAACACACGGGCTTGACGTCCCGTCTGTTCTCCGTCAGGTAGTTACACGCAGTGACCGAACGCGCCGCGAGTTCTACCTTGAACGATTAATAACTGGACGCCCCACTCCAGTTGTAACCAACACAGTGCTGTGCGCGTGTGTGATTTAATTCCTCTAAAATGAACTAATCACGCGCACAACCTGGACACATTTCTTATTGTGTGAATAGTTTGTACATATTACTTCTCCCCTATCCTCTCGTCCTGTCCCTTTACCTCTTTCATTTCATTTCTCCATTCTGCCTGCTATCCTTTATTTCCGCTGCCCCAGCTCAGGTGCTTCAGTATCGATGGCAGATGCCGGGGCTAGCAAAAATCTTTTCCTTCCTTTTTACTATTATTTTTAATTAAACCACTACCACCACCACCGCCATTGTCAGCAAACATGCCGAAATCGTCAAAAATGATTTTCTTGTAGCCAGGCTAAAATACAACAACTAGAGTGCCAACTCAGGCTTTAAATCTTGTAGCGCTCACTGCAAAATCATGCGGTAACACATGCGACACAGAACAAATTTATGAGCGGTTCCTCCCTCGTCGGAACCGTAGACTTAAGGAACCGGAGAACAAACGTTAAGAAACCGCTGTTACCTCGACCGGAATCCGACATACCGACGCATACATACCATCAACCTCCGCGCACCCGCGGCGGTGCGCGGTGGTGGCTTCTCCTGGACTTTGCTTCTGGGTGTGTTCCGGTCGCAGGCTTGTGTCGGAGGCCGGTGTTCGACCTTCGGTGGTGCTCTTTTGTTCGGGTGTCCTTCGGCTGGCGGGCGCCTCAATATGGTGAGCCAGCCGCCTACAAAGGGTCTTGCCTTAGATGTCGTCGTCCCTGAGGGGGCTAGTTCGGATGATGTCGTCGATGCGGCAGAATCCGTAGTTGGATTGGAAGAAGTTTACTGCGTCCAGCACTTCGGTGGACGCAATTACCAAGTAACTGTGAAAAGCGAAGCTACTATATGGCTACAATAGTTGATGCGTCCTGCCTCATCAACGGCAAGGAGCGCGTCGCCATCGTCCCCATGAGCCCTCAGGTGACCCAGGTGACCCAAGGTTGTGTGCTGCCATGTCGACGTTGTGGTGATCCACACGCTACCGTGGCATGTTCGATCAAGCCCTCGTACTCAGAGGCTGCGGCCCGACCTGGACCTCCGCCGGCCGCACAGGCAGCCGTTGAAGCCATCAAGGAGCCCGGCGCTTCAGACACCGACGCTGTTACGGGTGGTTCATCTGCGTCTCAGAGTCAGTGTGTGCAATAACCGATGGCTACAGCTGATGCGTCAAGTGATGCACCAAGCAAGCCGACAGTAAAGGTGCCTGCTTGCTCTGTCAGCCTTAGTCTCTCCAAGTGTGCCTGCCGGTACGGAGGCCGAGCCCATTGTGCCCCTTGAAAAGTCTGATGCTGAGGACAAACCGCTCTCGGAGCCCGCGCGGCAGCCCGCAGCCAGCGCTGCGGTTTTGGCCAAGGACGCCAACATTGTTGCTGTGGTTGTTGTTGTTGCCTTGGTGACATGGCACGTACCCACGACGGGGGATTGGCCAGGGTTCAGTGGGGATACACCATAGAATAGGGTAAACTGGTGTCAAGCTAATGATTGTGCCTTGGGTGAAATTTCAGAGTAATTTAGAAAGAAAAGGAAGAAACAAAATATCAGGAGGGAATATCTGAGAATTAAATAAGTAAATATATGAAAATGCCTAAAACGTTCTTTTAAATGCGGAAATTTTGGAAACAATTAGCAAGGGAATCTGCCGGTAGCTGTTCTATAATTGTGGAGGTATTCGCAAACTTGACGCAATGCAAAAACCCTGGCGCTCGCCCAGAAAGAGAGGAGGAGGGGAACCAACAAGCTGAGACCCAACATTGTAATGGGAATTTCTAGGTGTGCTCTCCGCTCATGTGCAAACCTCCACCAAGAGTGTAGGAAATGCTCCAATATCTCGACTTCACCACAAGCCGCACAAAGGTTTGTGGGACTGAACCCGCATCCACAGAAGTAAAGATTTAAACGGGGAATCCTGCACCACATGAGTGTCATCGCTACCTCACACTGCCGGGTTTTACACGCACGAGCCTTCCATGGTTACATGAGATGTTGGTAGCCAACAACAAAGAGTAAGGGATCGTTGCACGTGGCTGTTATACACTGAAAACGCTGAAATCGAGTCATACCGAAAAGAACAAGATTAGGGGCGCTGCAGGCAACAGATACATTTAGAGCTGATATTGACAAAAAGTCTGCTGCTTCATTTTGTAAAATACCGCAGTGGCCTGGTATCCAAACGAAGCGCACCTCTTTCACCCATCCAGGAATAAAAAACTTTAGTGAGCGTCTCAAAAAAGTGTTTCGTGTGGACTGCTGTGCCAACAAAACAGAGAGACAATCTGAGAGGAATATCACCTGAGAAACAGCTGTGGGAATTTTCAAAGCGGCCAGCCCAAGAGCCATAAACTCTGCTAGAAATATGGTTGTGTAATCCGGGACTCTAACCGAAAAGCTCTACGAGAGAGACTGTGAAAAAATACCAACCCCTTCCTTCCGGCCTGCCCAGACGCATCTGTAGCAATCACAGTATGTTGCGGGTAAAGGGCAAGGTGATCAAAGGTGTCCAGTTGATGGCCTTGCACGCAGATGCTTCGCATTAGGTGAGAAAACATAATCAAAATCAATATCCACAGGGGACGCTGCCCTACCGACTCTGCATACAAAATTGAGATCCATACCAATGTTGGATAAAAGGTTCTGAGTAAAAACATCTTGAGGGAGGCGGAACCTTGGCCAATGAGGAGTGAGAAAGAGGGCTCGGTTGAGAAAGAGGGAAGGTTGGGACGTGTAAAAACGAAGCCACGGTGCCGGTATGAGCAGGACGTTTAGTTGATTTTACGAAGGCTTCTAATGGGTGCAGTGGTTTGCCTGTTCTCGTGGAGGCTGCCAAAATGGAAGTAGATGGGCCTCTTGTTTTGAATGACTTTCTTGCTAGACCGAGGGTATGGCTGCGGGACTCCATTAGCCCGGTATAATGTATCGTGGTGTAGCAGGTTTATCACCTCGTCGCCTGCAATCCCGGCGTGGCCAGAACAGCGGATCCTGAGGGGCATGGAACCAAGTGCATCTGCCAATTCTACACGCAGTACAGATGAATCTGAAAATAAGCAGATGGTGTAATATGTCGTAACCGAATATCAAATATAACGAAAAGATCTAGATACAGCGAAGTGCTGCAGCATGATGTAGGAGAAAATTGGATATAGTTAACCACACCGGATGTAACAAAATGGTGTATTATGTCGCAGGCGAGAAATTAAAAGTGGTGTAGCATGTCGTAACTGAAAACTGGATAACAGCAGGAGTAGACAAACGCAATGTTTACGCATTTCTCGCCTTAAGCAGACTTAAGTGCCCTCTTATTTTTTTTCTTTCACGCAAAGCTCCTCTCCCCTGAGGTCGCTGAGGTGTTGGAAATAAATAAATAAAAATTTACGCGCTACATGGCAAAGAAAACAAAACTAGAACCAATGGGGACAACAACAAAGCAAGGAACCAAACATACCGGACATGCCATAGTTCACTCATTTCTCGACATCTTGTACAAGATGCGAACACGGTTGCAGAAGTCGACGATGCCCCACGCGCGGGACAAAAATGTTCAGCCAGACCATAAGAAACCAAGTCTCCTGCGGGCAGCGCATTGATCTACACCTACCCATGCCAAAGCAACGCACCGTTGGTCAGTATAGGGACGAGTACGCAAACCACCTCTGAGACATTTGTGTGCATGTACACATGCAAGCTATATCGCCACCCCTGGCGTGTTGTCAAGGGCAGCTGCTGCAGTCAGTAACACCACACCGCAGCGAAATATTCTCGTAAACCCCTCCTCGTTATACCGCAAGGCTCTTCGCCATGCATACCTCTCGGCGTTGCGGCTGTATATAAGAACGATGCAACGACAGCGCGCCTGCTGCATGTCCTCAACGCGAAACCACGCTTATCATGCTTCGATTGTCCATGCAGACTACGCGAGTTCAATGACCAGGCGCTGCGCACACTAGTCGCTACGTTACGGGAAGAACTTCAGCGGCAGCCGGACGTGCCTTCAGTTCTTTTGTTTTTGCGTGTGTGCGTTAATCCTTGCCTTGTCGAGATCAGGCGCACAGAGGCACGAAAACACTTATAATTGGAATGCGTGTCTATTTCTCTGCCTCGCAGACCTGCGTGGAGCAGGCCTACACGCGGTGGGACAAACCAAACACACTCGGCGTGGTATGTTGCTTGATAGATCTCGGTATGCGATTACGTACAATAAGCGGAGTTTCGCGTTCGTGTGACGTCATTGTAAGCGGTTCTCGAACAGTGCTTAGCAAAGGAGCACGTTACGTGTTGTTGGAACACGTCTGGAGATGCGTGTCTTCTTTTGGCAAGCTAATGTTTTTACAGGTCTTTGATACAGATAAGTGTGTCAGCAACCCCTCTGTGTGCCTTAGTGAAAAAGAAATGTCATTTCTGAACGCCAATGATAGGACGAAAGATTGGAGGAACGGGAGACAATTCCGATAATTGTGCCACGAATGCGTGAGGTGATGTGTTGGTTTCTGTTTTGTTGTTTTGTACCTAGTTCTTATATAGGCTGGCTCAGAGCAATAATACACTGTTGTTAGTCAGCGCTTGTGTTTGCGTCCTTCTCGTCTCGTATTTGTTACTGCTGCGCTGCAATTTTTCCAGTACTTTGAAGGGAGCGTCCACCGGGCCTTTACTGGTGTTTAGCTCTTCCCGTCAAAGCTGCTTTGTCGTTTCGTTGTTCATGACAAGAAAAACATTAAAAAAAGGAACGTAACACCTAGGATGTTCGCAAACATCAAATAAAAACAATACTCTCCCAGTTAGGAGACCCAATGCGTACGGCCACCTCTCTGCGAATCACAGTGGTCCTTTAGAGCGAAAGAAAAACAAATATATAAAACAAATTTTGTCGCGACTGTTATTTGAACCAGCGGCGGCGCGATCAGACCACCTTTGCAGGCCAGTGCTTGAGAGCCGTGTGCTATATATGACCGCTTTTTTTAGATGGTATTTATTATAGTGATCCAATGTTCTATATACGTGAACTGTGTACAAACAATGAGGAGAACAATCGCAAACCATTACAATGCATCATACGCCACACCTAAACAAGGAAGCACGAGAAATGAAAACACAGAGCCCATCACTACTACATCATTTTAGGGCACACTTAAGCAACGTTGCACTAGAAAAAGGGCAATGAAGAGCCCAGCACTAGGATTGGTTGCCGCCCTGGTTAAAACTCGATCTGGACATACAATGCCTTTAGATGCACAATCAATCTGCTGAAGTGGTCTTGTGCAGAAATAACAGATTTACATTGTGTGTCGATCATGCGAGTTTTCTAAAGGCTGTGTAGTATTATCAAAAACAACTTGTCTCAGGGTTCATCAACAAGGGGCAGTGCAGTGAGGTATTTGTAGTTGTAACCCTCAAACAATGGCACATGCCCACATAGGGGGATTGGCCAAGAATCGGTGGCACATAGAGTTTTTCAGGTGAATATTCCCTGGACGAAAATAAAAAGAATGCTGAGGAAGGAAGAAGTAAACAAGATGGAACAGTGAAATGAAACGGGAAATGCATAACGCACGCAGAAGATCGACAGTCAGGCTTATAACCGTGTGGTTTAATGATGATGATAATTGTAAGAAAATAATATTGGGAAAAAATTTACCAACGTAGGCGATTTGATTTCATTAAAAAATTTTGGACGGCGGTAAAAACAGACTTGTGGTTGTACCCAAGTATGGTGGCTCCAAACGACAATATGACTGGGCTGCTCAAACAAAGGCCTAGCTGTTGTAATGGCTTCTCTAAAAACCATCTTCTCATCGTGGTGTAGCGGCGACACAACAAAAAATTGGAGGACGCTTAAGCTTTGTCTTTAAGAGTGAGACGCGACAGCATGTCGCAGCGTTGCCGAGGAGTACACGGAACGCCATCTACCGTTCATCGCGACGCGTGGCCCGTTGGACAATTTAGGGAAAGGACGCCTGTCTCACTTTTCTCGCTGGACACCCGGAACGCGCCGTAAGGGAAGGAAAATCAATCAATCAATCAATCAATCAATCAATCAATCAAAATCAATCGCTCGATCGATCGATCGATCAATCAAGCAATCAATGATCAATCAATTGATAAATTGATCAGTTGATCGATCTATCGCGCAATCAATGATCAATCAATCAATCAATCAACCAACCAATCATTCAATCAGTTAATTATTCATTATTCAATTCATCAATCAATCAATCCTTAACGCTGTCGCGTTAAAATCCCTTTCCTTACACCGCGGTTCAGGTGTCCAACGAGATGCGCCATTTTTCGCTCACGGACAAAGACGCCGACGCCGATACCGGCTTTTCTGCGACACGAGCTCCTTAACGCTGTCGCGTTAAAAAATGGTCTACGGTTTTGTGCTCATCACAAAATACACAGACGGGATAAAGCGCCAAACCGGACCTGTGCAAATAAAAATTTAAGGGTGGGATCTGTGAGCGGAGCCTTGATAGAGAGACCTCAAGCTGTCGTGAATGGCTTGATTGCCTGGTCCACGAATACATTAGGTGCAGGTAATCAACAGATCTTAAGAGAAATCCAGTTGTCATTTTTAACAATTTTTGTCCTCGAAACCTAGCTGTTGTGATGTACGCTCTAGCAGGAACGATAGGTAGCACGGGGCCATTGAGGGACGCCTTTGCAAGGCAGTCCCGAACTTCATCGTCTCTCACACCGCTATGACCTGGCACCCATATCAAGTGAACAAGGCTCAAATGCGGAGGCATTAATGTATGGAAGGTGTTTAAGATTGGCGAATCCACAGCTGAAGCAAGAGCCGAACACAAAAAAAGAGTGTCTGTAATGACAGCCACTGAAGCGAAAGATGGCTGTAGTTTGCGAAGAAGTTTGGTTTAGAACATAATGCGGTGCCGAATTATATCTTTTCTTTCAATGCCCGATGTAAGATACCTCAAAAGAGCATTGCATCTTTGCAGTATATGAAACAATGCTCAATCGCTCAATCAGTTCTGAAACATCACAACAGCGGCAAATTACAGTAGTCACAGGAATGCTATTCTTTATGTTTCAACTGGCAATGTAGCTTATGGAAAAATGTGTGCGTATATGGTGAGAGGGACATTTTACGTACTCTTTTCAGTACGTGATGTTTCGGTAGACCAAAATACACAGAGCGGTACATAGGCGCAAGGAACAACATGGAAATTAAATCCTCGTGTAAACGTTTCCTCGACACTGAAAACAGGAACTCAGTGAAGGAGTGAATAAGCAGGAAACGAACTGCCAAATTACTCATAATGCATTAAGTCATTGAAACACGGGTGATCAGAAAAATTTGAAGGCACAGTGAGGTTTAGCAAAGCATTAACTAATTTAACTGGCAAGAATGCACGCTCTATTGGGTGTGTAGCGTCACGGAAAAACATGAAAAGTGAAACTATCTGTCGGATATGCAATACAGGTGGACTAAACCAGGCCACCAGAAGGAGTAGGAGGAGGAGGAGGAGCCATATTACTTGAGGAGAAGAAGAAGAAGAAGGAGGAGGAGAAGAAGAAGAAGAAGAAGAAGAAGAAGAAGAAGAAGAAGAAGAAGAAGAAGAAGAAGAAGAAGAAGAAGAAGAAGAAGAAGAAGAAGAAGAAGAAGAAGAAGAAGAAGAAGAAGAAGAAGAAGAAGAAGAAGAAGAAGAAGAAGAAGCAGCAGCAGCATGCCGAAAGGACGCCTGTTGCTTGCTGACGTGTTCTTGCTGGTGCTTGGCTTCGAGCTCAACTGTGGTTCCCTGGTGGTGCCTATGTGGTCATCTCTGGTGAGGCCGTTCTCTGTGGGGGATTTGGCCAGGTCTCAGGTTAGGTCTGTAGGCCAGGTTAATGTGCATTTGAGGGTGCGTTTGGCTTAGGTATGTCGCTGACCTCCCCGGGTGGAGGGACGGCAACCTGGTTTGCCAGCTTGCCCACCCAAAGCTTGCCGCTAGAAAATTTTCGTAAAAATGGAATTGACATCATCCCTGTGGCTTTCGTGCCGATCGGTGAGGGAACGATCAAGATGAAAAGCCCCAAGGTCCTTCAGCAGGAGCTAAGATCTCTCACTACCCACTACCTCCAGATCTCTGAGGTGCGACCGTTCGGCCGGAGAGGCATTGTTTGCAGGTCCGCTGACATTGATTGTGTCACAGACCTGCTCCAGTGCAAAATATTTCAGTCCTTAGCGGTTAAAGCCTTCATCCCGGAACAGCTCGCATGTTCCAAAGGTATTGTTCGTGGCGTGGACCCAGCATCTTCCCCGCAGGATATACTGAAGGAGTTTCAGGATGCAGGTGTGGGGGTTCTTTCTGTCTACCGGTGCAGTAGAGAATTCAATGGTGTGCGTGTTGCGACAGAGTCAGTTATCACTACGTTTGCTGGTTCCTCCTGTCCTTCTGAACTCAAGGTTTGGCCGATAGTGTATCGTGTGGACCCTCTGCAGCCCCGTCCTCTTCAGTGCAACAACTGTTGGCGTTTCGGTCACAGTGGTAAAGCGTGTAAGTCGGCGACCCGCTGCCGGGTTTGTGGAGAAGGGCATTCAGATGACAGCTGCGCCTCTGATCAGCCCCAGTGTTGCCTATGCAAGGGCAACCACTCAGCTGATGATGTCAACTGCTCGAAACGAGCCGACGAACAAAGCCTGCTCGATATCATTCAAGCGAAACGATGTTCGAGAGCAGATGCTTATGCACTTCTGGATCGGAGGGGTAATACATATGCCAGCCGTGCGCGAAGCTCTGTTGCTGATATACCGTCAAGTTTGACTACTTCAATAGTGTCCTCAGTAGAACAGGCTCTTTCTGTGGTGGTCGAGCGAATGCTGGGCAGTTTCACCGAGGCTCTATCTCAACTTGTTGCTGGCCAATCTCTGCCTACTGAATCACATGTTTCGGCGGCTACGCCGGCATCACTCCCGAGTGCTGCTAGTAAGAATCATTCCATGTCGCCTCCTACCGTGCCCCAAGTACCGCCTGCCAACAGCGCTCCTGACAGTGTCGCTCACGTAGATCCTTGTAGTATGGACGTTGAAATGCTCACCACTTCCCAGAAGCGTCGAGCTTCTTCTTCACCCTCGAAGTCAGCTGTTCCGCAAGTCAAAGCAAAGAAAGGACCCCCCAAATTAATTCCCCAGACTGATGTGCTGAAGGAGGCTGTTGATGCCTCTTTAACCAGTCGATAATCATGGCGGGTCTAAAAGTTATGCAGTGGAATTGTCGCTCCGTACTTTCTTCTTTACCGGATCTTGAATTACTTCTTCATAAACATAATCCCGATATTGTGATTTTACAAGAAACGTGGCTCTCACCACTTAAATCATTCACATTTAAAAAATTTCGTGTTTTCAGGGTAGATCGCGTTAATGGCAGGGGTGGTGGGTTAATAACTATGATCTCTACGAAAATATGTCACCGGGCATCAATCTCGCAGACAGTTATGCGCCCTGACTGTGAGTTGTTGGCGGTTGAAATCTCCCTTCCACAGTGCGCCAAAGTCACTATTGCTAACGTCTACTTCCCAATCGGTGTTCACAGGACAGACTGTTTGGACACCTTACTGAGCGGCGCAAACAGCACAGTCATCGCAGGAGATTTTAATTCGCACCACAGTGCCTGGGATAGTCGCTCTGACTCCTGCGGCCAGCTTCTGTGGTCCTGGATGTCAATGAATGCGGTGCGCTGCTGTAATTCCGGAGCAGTAACCTTTATGCGTGGAGGATCCCGTTCAATCATAGATTTAACATTAGCATCTCGTGGGGTTGGCGTATCTGCATGGTCAACTGAAGAATCAGGTACATCTAGTGACCACTTTCCAATAACCTTTTCTATTATATCCTCGCCTATCAGAAAAGGTGGTGCAACCATGAAATTTCTAAACCACATTATGTACAAAAAATTGATATCTGCCTCACTCCCCTCCATAGTTAGCTCAGGTCGAGCACAAAGAGCTCAGCGGACAATTACCTTTCTGCAAGATGCTGCTGAGAGTTCTGTATTCTCGGTGTGCACTACTGCTCCTGCCAGACAGCCGTCTCCTTGGTGGACGGAGGAGTGCGAGAAAGCTTATCGTCGTAGAAAAGCAGCCTGGAAAAGCCTTTCCTATAATCAGAGCCCAGCTATTTGGATAAATTATAAGTTCTTCTCTGCATGTTTCAAACGAACTGTTAAAAAGGCAAAGGAGGATTATAATCAAAATTTAAACACGTATCTCTCAAAACCCCAGAATAAGAAGGCTCTCTATAGATTCATGGCGCGGAATAACAGCTCTCCGGCCTCCAATCGCATAGGGTCAATGGTAATGTCTCCGCAGGAGGCTAAGCAAAACCTTGAACGCATCGCGCAGGGGCTGGCCTTACGTTTCCAGGTACAGAAAGCAGAACCTTTGCACACTCTCACCCCCAGCTCGGACTATCCTGAGGTCGACGTGTCGGAGCTCCTGCAAATTGTTTCCTCGATGCACTCTGCTGCTCCGGGATCTGACGGGATTACTGTGGGCATGTTAAAGATTTTAGCGCACGACTTTCCAACTCACCTTCTAGATATTGTAAATGCGTCATTGGAAACCTCTTGGATTCCTCACAGTTGGAAAATTGCGAAAATAATTTTACTTTTAAAAAATGCAGACAATGGATTTCAATTAGACAATATTCGGCCGATTGCTTTAACCTCAAATTTAGTAAAGCTAATAGAAAGAGTAGTGCACAGTCGCCTCACAAAGCATGTTCATCATATTAACGGCCTCAGCCCCGCACAGATTGGCTTTCGTCGCGGTTGTTCCATATGGTCCGCGCATGTGGATCTCGAGAGCCGAATACGACTCTCAATGCGCCAGAGAGAAGTTTCGGCCTTGGTGACGCTTGACGTTGCGAAGGCCTATGACAGCGTGGAGCACACAGTCCTCATTAACAAGCTTGCTCAACTACAACCACCGCATTACCTCTACGCCTGGATTTGTGAATTTCTAAAAGATAGATTTTTCTTCTGTACAGACGGATCTTTTTGTTCTAATACCTATGGTCAATCAAGAGGTGTGCCGCAAGGCTCTGTTCTTTCTCCGCTGCTTTTCAACATATTAGTTCGGGACATCCCCATTCATCCTAACGTTACAGTTTATGTATACGCAGATGATATAGCTTTTTTCGCATCAGCAAATGATATTCATGTGCTCTACGGGTATTTGCAGGCATATCTGAATGCTCTTGAAGTCTGGTTGGACCAAATCAATTTATCACTTAATGTCAGCAAATGCGGCGTGCTGGTATTTCCACCCGACGCTCCTATGTACATCTCGCTAGCCTACCGCTCCGCAGGTGGAGTCGGTTAAATACCTAGGTGTTACTTATGACCAAAATTTGGACTGGCGACACCATATTAAGAATAATGTTATTAAAGGGGAACGTGCACTGGGCTGTTTGACCCGAGTTGGCAATAAAAAGTTTGGCATGCGTCGTGACACGCTACTGTTGCTCTATAAGGCTTATATGAGACCGATTCTGGAATTTGGTTGCCCCTTGTTCTCTGGTAGCGCGAACTACAAGCTGCAGCCATTAGCCTTACTGGAAAGACGTGCCCTACGGCTATGCCTCGGGCTCCCAAAATCAGCGTCCAACGCTGTCCTTTATCTGGAAGCGCGTATCCCCAACCTCTATTCCCGCTTCCAACTTCTAACAGTGCGTACTTTCCTCAAGTCTTTTGACCCGGCCCCAGGCGTTAGTGTTCCAATTTTTGTATCCCAACCACACCTTTTTTTGACTAATCACTGGCCACGTTATCAGCTTCCGCAAGTTAGGTTCACGCAGAATCTGTTAGCTCCGCTTCAGGTTGATCTGATCTCCTTGCAACGAGTTGCTGACACGCAGGCTGATCCCGTCTTCTATTACGACTTTATTTTCCCGTCCCATGCGAAGCATATGCCCGCACATACCCTAAATGGTCTTCTTTCTGAACACCTACAGAATTTTCCACATCATACTGTTCTCTCCACTGATGCCTCCGGCAGCTGTGAGAAGGCGGCGATTGGCATATATTCGCAGGATCTAGATTGGAGCTACTCCGTTCGTATCCCTGATTATACTCCTATATTCTTCGCAGAGTTTTTGGCCATTGGTTTGGCTCTTCTCAAAATTCCCAGACATGTCGCACGGGTTCTTATTCTCACAGACTGCCTTTCAGTTATTGTCTCTCTCCAAAATTCGGAAAAATCTTTCTTGACTCGTTCACTTAGGTTTTTTGTTCCGAGCACAGTGCGCGAGATCCGTTTGGTCTGGGTACCTGGGCATTCAGGCGTCTATTTTAACGAGGTGGCTGATTTATTGGCAAGGTCAGCTCTCAGCGCACCTGTAATATATCCCGTCCCTCACCTCATTCTGTTAGCAGCTTCACGTTTCCAGCGGTTCCAACATATTTCAGCCACTTTGAGTGATCCGTTGCTGAATACCGTGGACTTTCAACACCTAAAGTACCCATGGAATATCCGGTGGTGTAAGTCAAGGCTTTGTGAAGTGTCCATGACGCTCCTGCGATGTAGAATCCCTCACTTAAACTTGTACTTATGCAGGTGCGGGTTCGCTGCGACAAACCTTTGTGTATCATGTGGGCAAGTTGAATCAATCGATCATTTTCTCCTCTCTTGCCGGCGGTTCGCGGTTCAGAGAAAGCAATATCTGGAGGTTCCTCTTTCGAGACTTGGACTGCCTCTGTCTCTTACAGTTCTTCTATCGTTCGGTGCGAGTGCCAAGGGATTCCCGTTAAGCAGTGTATGCGGCTACCTTCACGATTACATAAGTGCAACTAATCGATTATCCTGTTAGCTATACACAAAATTCTTTCGCATGTCCAAAAAGGCTAGATTGATTCTATTCCGGATGACTCATACCTCTTGAATTCATTTTATTTTTCCCAATTTTTTTTTTCTTGATTCAGTCTTCTGACGTTTCCTTCCCCGCGCAAATGCTTCATTGGCATTCTACCCTATACCTTGGCCAATCCCCCCACGTGGGTATGTGCCATATTACTTGAGGAGAAGAAGAAGAAGAAGAAGAAGAAGAAGCAGCATGCCCCTCACTCTCGGGCGTCCCTTGATAAGGCGCCCGCGAAGAACCTAGTGCAGCTTACATTCTACCTGCTGCGGGTTTATCTTTCGAACGCCGCGCCACTGCGCTTTGTGCAAGTAATGGCACTGGCCAGGGCGAAGCTTCCCGATGCCCTCGCAACGCGCTGTGTCATAGAAAATTCCCTAATTGCCAAGATTGCTAATTGTTATATTTTGTTCTGCAAATTCAGAAGCCCAGACCTTCAAATTACCGTGATAGCTATTTTGTGTATTGTGAATGAGTCGACCGACACGGTTCCATATTTTCAATGTGTTGCTGTTCGTACAGGAGACACAAATTTAAAATGTGACCTTGACTTGCCTCTGAGCACCCTTGTGTGTAACCAAGTTGTGTTTTGGTGTGTGAACCATTTGCTAACCTTCTTTGAAAACGCGATCAGAAGCCGCAGTTTCGACTGCAAAGGGCTCCCTACGGAAAGTGCTCGTAGCGACCTCTGTAATACAGAATATTTGAAATACATCGTAAAACACACTTGCCCACTAAGAAACGACTGTATACTTGTGATCGGAGCAGCGGTCTTTTATATATCCACAGACATAGTGTAAAAACGTTTTGGAATTAGAGGACAGTCTCCTTCCCTGTCTAGCCATTAGAGTTACAACCACTCCTTCCCCACTTTGGAATGTGTCCACTGTCTGGCCTGTGTTAACGACATGTGGAATACTGACTCTCCGGTTAGTGCCCCTTCCATGCATACATGATCCGATGCAAGTGGGTCCCGTGCTCATTAGGCGTTACGGTTACGTGAGTTATTGCTCTAAATTCGGAGTAGAGTAGCAGAGACCACAGCCACGAGATTGTCACCTTGTGATAATGAAGACCAGCTTCATGCTCGCGTGATGACCATGGCCAGGAGATGATAAACGCACTGCTTCCTTTTTACATCCTGCTCTTTACGAAACCAGTGTATCAAAGTAGACGAGTTTTTGTGAATAAGCTCAGAATAAAGCAATGGAAACATAATAAAAATCGCCACGATTCTCTGTGCTACATCGCCCTCTCCAACGTTATTACTCGTTCAAAGCGCCTCCGCGTGGCGGGCTTAAGACAAGAACGCAGCAGGCAGAATTAACACTGCATTAGATCGTGACGGGCGCTGTTACCAACAGAAGCACGAGAGTGAAGGGCACGTTTCCCCCGAGCTCTTATCTTCGGAGCAACCTCACAGCGTCCTGCAGTTTTTTGACCAAGACTAGTTGGGTAGCCGACGTGTCCATTGCATACCAGCATATTTAGCAGGTTGGATCCCCACAATTCAAACCAGGAACCGCAACTCTTAAAACGATTAATCCGAGCACCTGACACCGAACAAAGTCCTCCATTAAACGAATAACTTCATAGATGTTTGGCTAATCAGCGCAGAAAAACGCGAGGTCATCTGCATAAGCTAATTCCTTCGGTTCGTACCCATAACACGAAAATTACTGACGGCTCTACTAGTTATAACATTTACGCAAAGCGCCTCCAAGTATATTGCGAACAGGAGCGGGGAGAGTGGCAACCTGGTTTCAGAGAGGACTGAATACAGACAGGTTGTGAGAGACCGCCGTTTACTGTTAAGCGCGTATAAGATTTTGCAGCAAAGGCGTATCCCATAATAGAGAGAATTGAACCAATACTAACGTGATGTAAAAGAGAAAAAATTGCTGGTAGACTAGGCCTGGTTAACCCTCGTCGAAAGCGAGAAGCTGCATCTCCCTGGCTACGTTTGTGGTCGAGCGACTGGCGGACGCGTCTCATCGATCATTCCTAGCATTCCGCTGAACGCATCAAAGTGCATCGTCGTTTTATCTGCTCATGAGATGCGGCCAGACGCTTTCCCGCTTTACCGAACGTCAATGTCAAAGATCAAAGGTCAAAGTCGAGATAGTTGGTGTAACAGTCGCTGGCGTCGCTGCTGTAGATGACGTCATTGGCATTGGGGTTTAAGGACAGTGAAGGGAAAGTAGATTTTAAGCGGGTAGAAGTAACCAAGCGAAGGTTATCTGATTGGTGGCTAAAATCAAGAGAAGAGTAAAATTTCATAAGTCATGGCTGGGTGGCTTGAGCCACTGCCCGATATAAAGGGTTCAGCCGTATCCATCCATCCATCCATCCATCCATCCATCCATCCATCCATCCATCCATCCATCCATCCATCCATCTTCATGTGTCGTACCGTACTACCACCAGTTATGCTCATGGTTTGACCTCTAATTACATTCAACGGGAAACTTGTGGCCTCGCTGACCTCTATGCAAGATTCAAGGTCAAACTTGCGGCCACGCTGACGGCTTGAAAAGCGGGCGTAGTGAAGCTTTTCGCTTCAAAAATAAGTGGTTGGCTCTATCGATCGAACGCCTTAGCCAGGTCGATTTGCAGCAGGACAATTGTTGTTCATGAGTTTCACTGCAGTACTGCAACACCGTGCGCGAAATATCTGTATTAGTCTGTATTGACCGTCCTGCACTGACAAGTCTAAACTTTGCACGAGCCCAGATTGAGGCAGTTGCCTCTTGTGCATAAATGGCGTAAGAGTGTTGTGAATTGTGCTGCGCTTTCCCGGCAAAATTAGGTCTGCTTTTTAGATCGCATGGATAACAGACATTCTTTGCTGCTACAGGCACTCAGTGTAAACGGGTTACCAACTACCAAAACCACCGTTGCAATGCGATGTCAGCAGCAGAGTTCTTTGACATTTTTTTGCGTAGCACCAGTTCCTCGCGTGCAGTCCGCTTTACGACTTAAACCACACGTCTTTCCGAAGGCAGTATCGTCAAAACCGTACGACTAGAACTATGGCTGGTATGGAAAAAAAAAACAAGCGCCCACACGTAGCCGACTGGAACGTAGAACGAGAAAAAAAGGCAGCCAAGAACTTGAAATCAACGCAGATAAAAGGCGAGCAACCGCACGCAACGAAGTCACGAGATGACGAGATACGCCGGCTAAGGGGCCACTAACCGGCAGCCGGCGACAAGCAAGCCGCAGAGTAGTCAAGGTGGACGGCACAAGAGCCGCTGGCCGCTGCTGTGACGGAACGTGATCATACATATTATTTTATTAAAAAAAAGCGTTGTTCTTTCCAACCAAATGTACGCTGACAAAATATGTTTAATGAGTAATTAAAATATATTTAAAATCGTTAATACTTACTAATATGTAGCCACTTATTTTTCTTATATTTGTGTTTGTCCGCACACTTTATTTTGGCGGTGGTAGCTGACGTGCGCCTTGAGAAGAGAACATTCCAAACGTCCGTTTGAGTGCAGCGTTTTTCATATCCATTCCCGAATAGAAATATTGCAGCATAGAAAAATAAAAAATATCGACCACACCCTTCGTTGTAGCAGGGAAGAAAACTGAACTAGTCAATGATTGGATTGGAAAACTTTTAATTCGTCAGAAAAGGCAGAATGCAGGCGATCCGTACTAGGTGGCTATCAGTCCACGGCTGACAGCGACCTGGGTAGCTCATTCAATGACCCGGGTTTGAACTCCCAAGTCTGAGCTGACCAACACGGCCTCCCACTGTTCGAGAGTAGGAACCTGTATTAGAGATTTCGGGGGCGGCTCCTCTTTACAATTCCACAATAGGTGATCATAAGTGGCTAAATCACCACATAATGTACATGCAGGGTCGTATTCACCGGGGTAGAATTTTGACAACAGGTAAGGCGTCATGAAGGATCGCGTCTGGAGTCGCCTCCAAGTGGTCTCTTGCTCCTTGGCTTTGTCTGGAGGAGGGAATATCCTCCTTTCAAGTTTAAAATGATTAGTAATATCGTGAGAAGATGATAGGCCGTCCTTCGAAAAACTCTCAGCAACGACAGCGTCCCCTGCTCGGCTGACGAATCCTCGAGCTGTTATGTATGCCGCTTCGTTACCAGGGTTCCCCGAGTGAGTCGGGACCCATATCAATTCAATAATTTTGTCTAAGTCTTTGGTTTGACCCAATATGCTCATTGCCACCTGAGAAATTCTGCCCCTCGCATTATTGCGTATAAACACTATCCGCAAGAAAATGAACCGAGTCAATGGTGCCCTGTGTCGACATAGATACACACTTCCAACAAAGATAAAGATTCTTGTATATAATGCATACTTACTTCCAACCATTAACTACTGTATAAGTGTCTGGGGTACCACAACAAAACATAACAAACACAAGATCTTAGTTGCACAGAAGCGTGCTGTCAGATCGATTGCAAACCATGGCATTCCCATGCGTTTCCTTACTTTAAACAATATGGTATTTTGTCTGTTGATATATTGCACAAGTTCATATTGTTATGTGCATACAAAAATGCAGTTAAAACAAACAATTAACTGTTCCTTGCAGCCTTTAATCTACATCAATACACACCAGTGTACAATACCCGATGTCTTTTACCTTGGCTTCTACCCTTTTGCCGTACTTTATACCGTAAACAGTCCTTATCCTATAACCTAGGAAATTACCTCAACACATTGGCAGAGAATAATGTTTTTATAGAAGACATCTGAAAGAAACAGTGATTATCTGTCATGTGCATTTTCAAATCTATTGTGGCATCAACGTAAATAGGTTTGGTGTATTATATTGTCTATTGTTCCTATTGTTTATGTGCATCTCTGTTGTGTACGCGGTCAGGGTTACACTATTGTTGTCCTTTTTCTTTGTTTGTTTTGATGGGGATATTTAGCTCAACTTCAGCCTGATGTTCGCGAAACACACTGCTGTCGTTGTATTCATGGGGCACTGGGTGCTACTTCAAGCTGCATTATGCAGCTTTTTGCCCAGTGTCCCCTTTTTCCACAGTAATGTGTGTGGAGAAATAAATTTTCAATTCAATTCAAAATTTAGAGTCGCTGAGTATGGTAGTAGCTTCTGTGTACAGAAGACAGAAGAAGACAATGAAGAAGACAATGAAGTACAGAAGACAAAGACATCACGAGCATTGCCTTCGTCTTTTCCATGCTGTACCCACGAGGGTTCGCTGCTGATGTCCTGCGGTGGGCGTACGCCATTGGCGTCTTCATTTCCTTTCAGCGAGTGATCAGTGAAGTAGCACCTAAGATGGCGTCGCCAGGAGCTTCCAGTCTGGTAAGCTCAGCTTAGTTTCTCGATCTGTTGGCAGATTCTGCTTGCTGTACTTCCTTGCACTACGCCGATAGTGATAAAGTGACGTTTTAAGGTTTGCAGCTAGGTCGTTGGTTTTTACCAATTTCGTCAGTTTAGCATTCCGCGAAACCATGTATTTACTATTTCTTTTCACACCGGTTTTGCGCTACAGCGCTTTGGCGCCACTCGCCCTGCTTGCAGTTGCAGGTAACTATCTTTACTCTCTTTCGCAGCTGGCGTCGCGGCCAATCTAGTTGCGCAATGTTCCGCTTTCTAAGCTGTAAGAGGCTTTCAGTGCTGTGAAGCGCACATGTTTATTCTGCGTATGTAATGCAGTGAGCGTCACGTTAAGTAAGAATAAATGTGGCCATTGTTTCCAGTTGTCGGAACCAGCCAGAAATAAGAACATCTTGTGAAATGTTTAGCATGCTTTCTCCTTCCTAGAGCAGTACTTGCACGAACGGTACTCGATTGTAAGGAAAAAGGGATGTACTGTACTTTTCACTAGCCAGAGGAGGAATGGTCCGTTTAATGCCACTGTGACAGGTACTCTTTAACCGCTGCTGGCGACGAAAGCACTGTTGTGCAAGTTGTCAGTATCGTGGGTCATAAAAAATAAGCTGCGCATTATACATAACACTGCGTATCTAAAGACAAGTGGTCTTGTTTTGGGGCATGATAATGTCGCAGTCGACAGACAACTGACATACCGCATTTGTGAAAGAGCGCAGGCAAATAGGTCGAGATGGTCGTAGTGAATTGGTTGAATGAGCTTAATATACCTTGTCTTACTAGGAAGACTTGAAGACAGTTTTCAAAAATTGGATTTTTGAGGTAAAATAATGGTTTTTGCGGCATTGTATTGCCAGGGTTGGCGGGCATCATAAATACGATGAAACATGTTAACTAGTCAGATGTCTAACTAATTCTTAATAATTAACTTTTTGACTATGAGTTAGGTGTGTAGCTGCAACTAGAGATTTGTAGGTGGCCGATTGTCTTAGCCGCTGCGGCCGGATAAAATTTGGCAGCTTCGTGTGAAATTACATGCGGTTTCGAAAACTTGCAGGCAATGCAACCCCTCATGCTTACGTAAATAGTCGAAAATGCTAAATTTTGTCGAGCCACAGCGGCGAGAGTAATCGCGTTTTCGAAATTACAAGAACTGATACGGTGGTTACAACGGGCCCCGCCGCGGTGACTCAGTGGTTAGGGCGCTCGACTACTGATCCCGAGTTCCCGAGTTCGAACCCGACCGCGGCGGCTGCTTTTTTATGGAGGGAAAACGCTAAGGCGCCCGTGTGCTGTGCGATGTCACGTACTGCACGTTAAAGATCCCCAGGTGGTCGAAATTATTCCGGAGCCCTCCACTACGGCACACCTCTCATCCTTTCTTCTTTCACACCCTCCTTTATCCCTTCTTTTACGGCGGGTTCAGGTGTCCAACGATATATGAGACAGATACTGCGCCATTTCTTTTCCGCAAAAACCAATTATTATTATTACTAACGGAACCCACTGCGGTGGCTCAGTGGTTAGGGCGCTTGACTACTGATCCGGAGTTCCCGGGCTCGAACCCAACTGCGGTGGCTGCGTTTTTATGGAGGCAGAACGCTAAGGCGCCCGTGTGCTGTGCGATGTCAGTGAACGTTAGATCCCCAGGTGGTCTAAATTATTCCGGAGCCCTCCACTACGGCACCTCTTTCTTCCTTTCTTCTTTCATTCCCTCCTTTATCCCTTCCCTTACGGCGTGGTTCAGGTGTCCAACAATATATTATTATTAATTATTAATGGTCGGGTACAAAGCTCTAATTGCAACTAGACGCCTAACTCTAATAGTTTTAAACTTAATGAAATTAGTTAACCATTTTACTAGTTAAGATTCTTCACCGCTTTTTTGACGTCCGCCAATCCTGGCAATACCGTGCCGCAAAAGCCATATTTTTGCCTAAAAAATCCTATTTTTCAAAACTATACTTAGTGTTCCATGTCACACCCGGTATAGGCAAACTGCGTATGTGATAAGCTGTCACTTTTGTCTTCTGCATCGGTGAACCTCTAATCTGCAGCCATTTATTCGCAGGCCCAAAAACAAGCTCTTCGTGTTCTGTATGAAAACATGAAAAGTGCTTACCTGCGATGCCATTTCTACTTTTGGAATGGCTTTTGAATTGCGTGCGATATGGAACGTTGTCATTTTAGAATTATTTATCAAGGTTAGGGGACTAACTTGGACAGCGGCTTACGAAAGCAAGGTTACGAGGACGGGAAACGATTGCCTACGAAGTTAATTTTATTGCTACGTTTTTTTTTTTCTATAATTGAGAGCCAGACATCCCACAATAGATAGCAGTCGACAAAAATAAACAAATATGAGGTATTTGTCTATTGCTAAATACAAAGTTGCGGAGGAGGGATAGGAAAAACTTTATTAAAGGAAGGGGAGTCGGGCGAGCTTATGGGTGGGGCCCTCATTCCAGGGCTCCAATGGCTTGAGCTGCCCGCGTACCTGTTGTATTAGGGTCCGTTGGTCCTCCAGGTTAACGCTGGTCAGCAGCGCCTCCCACTGCTCAAATGTACTTTCTGTCTGTATAGCGTTTGGTTCGGCCCAACATCCCCACGAAATGTGAAAGAGTGTAGGGCGGGCCTGGCACCAGGGACATGTGTCCGAGTATATAATGTTGGGTGTATGAGATGTAGTCTATGGATGTTTGAAAATGTGTTCGTCTGGATCTGCCGCCAAGAGACGGAGTCTGGGTTGTCTAATTTCCTATGAGGTGGACGGAAGTGTCTCCTTTCAAGACGCTGAAACTCGACGCGTTCGTTATACCCCGAATGTAGAGGGGTAAAAGCGGGCACGGTTTGTGGCCCCGCTCGGTCGATGTTGCCTCGAGCTAGAGCATGTGCCCTATCATTTGCCTCCAGCCCCTCGTGGCATGGGGGGCAGGTGATTTGGTGGTGCTTTGCGAGGGGTGCAGTGCCCATGAGCCGACTGACGTGCTTGGGAACACGGCCTCTCGGGAAGTTTCGACACGCGTGTTGCGAGCCTATGAGCACATGAGCGCTTTGGCCTTGGGACTCGTAATGTCTAATGGCAGTGGCCACGGCGGTGGTCTCCGCGGCCGCTGGTATTTTGACTATTACAGAAGCAGTGAATAGAGTGGAGAAGCGGTGGTCTACTGCCGCCACTGCGTACTTGTCATGGTCCGGGTATGTTGCGGCGTCAGCATAAACCACGTTCGCGGAATTGGCTAGGCGTCGGCGTAGGTAGGATACTCGCGCTCATCGTCTCCCTGTGTGAACGCCTTTAAGCATATGTTTCGGTATCGGGGCCACGCTGATGTATTTCCTGTGTTGTTTTCCTAGAGCGGATTGAGCGTCTAGTGCGCGGATGTCCGCAACTGTGCCTACTCGGAGTAGGATAGCTCGTCCAGCTTGGGTGGTCTGAAGTCTTAGTGTTTGAGATGCATGAATGGCTGCTGGTAGTTCCGCAAAGGTGTTGAAGTTCCTAGAGCGGTCAGACGCTCTGTCGAGGTGTTTTTAGGAAGCTTAAGGGCCGTCTTTCATACCTCTCTTATGATTGTGTCAACTTGCTGCTCCTCTCCTTTTGTTAGCGCGTGAAAGGATAGTCCGTATGAGATTCGGCTAAGTACGAGCGCTTGCACCTGCCGAAGAGTGTCTTCTTCTCGCATTCCTTGGCGATGTTTGGTAATGCGGCTGATCATGCGAGCTATCTGGTTTGTGGTGGTTTTGAGAGTCTGGATGGTGTGGGTAACACAGAGGTTGCTCTGTATACAAAGGCGGGCTGCTGATTGTAGGGTGGTTTCCTTTTGGCCCAGGGAACCCTTTATGGCCCATATAGTTATATCATCCGCGTATATGGTGAAACCGACATTTGGAAGTGCTTGCATAGCACGCGACAGCCTGAGCATAGCAATGTTAGCATTGTTGAAAAGCAGGGGATAAATAATAGCTCCCTGAGGTGTGCCTTTGTGTGGCATATCTTTGACGTCGGAGCGGCTTTGTCAATTGCCTATCGTGGCCGTGCGGCCCGTGAGGAACGTACGCACGTAAGCAAATACTTTTTCTCCGCCGTTAAAGTCATTTACGGCTTGAAGGATCGCCTCGTGGAATATGTTGTGGAAGGCGCCCTTTAAATCTAAGGCCAAGATGAGATGTTCTTGATCTCTGGGGATGTTGGTAAGTACTTATTCTCTCAGGAGCAGGAAGGCGTCTTGGGCTGAAAGCCCTGGCCTGAACCAAACCATAGTAGGGGGAAGAGGTTTTTGTCTTCAATATAGTTTTGAGGCGGGTGTAGATGTCTCGTTCATAGAGATTTCCTAAACATGATGTTAGGGAGCTGTGCCGGAGGGAATCAAGTGACGGCCGCTTGCCGGGCTTGGGAAGGGTGATAATTCCGGCATGACGCCAATCCTGAATTGCAATACCCTTCTCCTAGAGGTCATCATTGATGAAGTCAGTGATGGCTTTGATATGTGCATGACTCGGGTTACGAATAATAGCGTTTGTGTTGCGGTGTTGCGCGGTGTTGCGCTGGGATGCACGGGCTGCGGCTTGCACCTCGGCTATTGTATCGGGGCCTCAAGTGTAGAGTTTGGAAGGCCGTTGTAGGTGATGGAGTAAGTTGCGGAAAGTCCCCACCTTCAAAGGCGAATTTCTTCACAAGGCATCCGCCACCTTTCTTTACTGTCACAACACAATTTACGCTAACGCATTCGCGCTACACTCGTAACTGCCCTGTGATTTTTTTTCGAAATTTTGCTGCATAGAATGGAAAGTGACAGCTATAGTACGAGCCGTAAAGGGCCTTCAACTTACTCGTCTCACTTCCGAGCAAGGTTCCATGTTTTAACAAAACTTTGGATTATTTCAATGTATTTTGCAGGTGAAGTTCAACATCCGCTGGGGCAACAGGAGCAACCAGAGTTCCATCATGAATACATCGGAATATATTGGTGAGGGTTCCCTCGCCCGCTGGTTTGCTTGGCTGGGTTTCAATTTTTCGCCTGTAGTGATTCTTGCTGCCTTGCATGGAAAGAGAGAAACTAGTAAGTACATACCATTACCTAGCCGGCGTTCACAGGACAACACGAGGTGAAACCGATGGCTTTGCTACTTGCTACTCGAGCTGGAACAAAGGCGATCGTGGCCGCCTTTTATCTCTCTTGGGATTTTCGGTGCTCCGAACGTGCTGCCAGAGAGCTAAAAAAACTGAGCGTGCAAGAGGTACTGCTTTAATTTCATGATAACGTAGCCAAGATATTTGTTTACCGCTAAGTTCAGGCGCTAGATCATGGATGTCACTGCGAAGTTCGAGCAGGTCAGGCGTACTTAAAGAAGTCGGGGTGATAAAGTTTGCCATTTCTGAGGTGCACTTCACTATTGAAGAGGCACATTTACCAGAAGTCCTGGTTTTACGTGTTTTGAGTCATCTTTATCTTTCCTTTGAAACTATGTTGTGTATTCATTTCTTTCCTCTTTGAAGGAAGGAGTGTATTCATTTCTTTCCTCTTTGAAGGAAGAAGGGCGTAGGCTCCCTTCAAGAGCGCATTGTCAAATTGTGGCTGAATGCGGCCTTGCGCTTTCAGAGTTCGCTTGTCATGCGAGAGATGCGGGGTTCGATTTTCAGTCCTGTGGCGTACCCATCGGTTGCACAAGCTTAAAAAACGGCCTTTCGTCACATTACCCTCCCTTGACATAAAATCTATCTGTAAGGGACTGAAATTCGTCTTATGCGGTAAAGGTCACTGCTACCCTGTTTTGTGTACTCAAGTTTATGTCAATGACCTATTTTCAAGTATTTCACTGTAAAGAATCCAAGCACAAAACAACTGTAAGAGGAAAGCTTGTACTCACTGTATCACTGGTGATCAAACCCTGCACTTCCCTCATGCTAGGCGAACACTCAAACGACTAGCTCAAATGCCTGTTCTCAGATGGACTTCTTCAGCGTCTACTTCCTTAGCTCTGGATGAAGTTTCCAGTGGATAAACACCGAGAGGAGCGACCTTGAAGTAAAGGGATTACCTAAAGTTTGATACTTCAGCAGAAGCTTTACTGTTCTGCGAAGTGCAGCCCATCTAGAGGGAAACACGCCGAAAACTTTGTAGCGCATTGCGAAAGTTCAATGTAATTTGAACACACCTTGCTGGAATAGGCGTGGGATCTGGTTACACCCAAAATAAAAAAAAATGGTACGGCTTCAACGTAGGTAATTCGGGTAGGACGTGCGAAAGCACATAAGGCAACACCGCTTCAAAGGTAACCGCATGCATGGTCTTATCGTCAGCCGCTACAGCAGCCGCGCGCCGGGGAGGAGGGGGCGGAGTGGAGTGCCGGTTTCGCGCGTTGATGGAGGAAATGCGCAAGGCCTCCGCTGCTGGCGCTACGTCGAAGGTCAAAGCTTGAGGCGGCACACATACCCCGGATTTTTCAGCTTCGCCTGTGAGGTAGTGCTGTTGTAATAAAAAGGCCGACATGCTTGATATTTCGCCTTTCCCTAAACAGACACGTTAAAGAAGAGACTGCGCGCTGTTATTATGAAGAACAAGATCTTGGCACGAGCTCTGGCGGCCTCCAAGAAAGAGATCAGTGAGTTAAAGAAGTCCAACGGCCGCCAGCAGAAGGTGTTCAACCTGGGCTTGCCGCAGGTAAGAGTCAATGTTGCAAGGGTTTAAGTGTAGTGCGAGAAAAAAAGACGTCTTTCCTATCCATGTGTTACTGCGTCTCTCCTGCTCCTCGAAATAAACAATGCGTTGGAGCTAGATTTTGACAGTCTTTAAGAAAATCAACGGAGTGTCATTTTCAGTGATTATAGCGCGAAAAAGGACGAGACTAAGAGAAATACCTCTGTAGCCATCCCTTTTGCGCTGAAGTAACCTAAAATGGCATGCTAAGTACAACTTACCTAACTTAACACTCTTTAGTGAACTATGTCGACGAAGGTTTTACTGGAGCACGCACACAGCCGTCTTGTACAGGTGAATATATATTTAATTCACCTTTTTGCTAATTAACAAATTTAAATTACCTGTCTTTTCGTCTTCGCAGCGGGCCGTGGTTCTGCGATGAGAGCTAGTCATACGTATTCAGATAGGCCAGCACAAACAATTTCTGTCCAACATGATAGCGTCTATCCGACAGCATTGTGATCGTGATAGGAAATCGAAACCACGCGCTCATGCATAACTGACGCTATGACCGGCTAACTGTTTATCCATTACAGTTTTGTGAAATTTATTTCCTGCAGTCAGGGCGCGGTTGAGGGTACATATTATCCCTATGCAAGAGCGTACAGGGACGTGATGTTTAAATCTCGCATGCTGTATTTCAAGCGAAAAAAAATAAACTAGGAAGTCTCTTTTAAGAAAAAAATCTTCACGGGCATTTCTCGAGACACTCGGCATCTTGCACTGAAATTTTTTCGCTGAAGTTATTGATTATAAACTGGGCTAGTTTACCTCTCTGAATTGCAAAACGAGGAGTGTTTAAAAATACGCTTACCTGGCGATGACAATAGCTTATCAATCTGCGCAAGGTAAGCCTTCGTAGATCTGGTTATCATTTTTCGAAGTTTGGCAGAAGTTAGCTAAGCCCTTAGCTGTGAACTTTCGATTGGCGAGAAGATTTTTAAACCCATTTTCCTAGGTGATAAATCAGTTTTTTGCTGCCCAGTCAACCTGAACATAGCCAGATGTGTTTTAGAGGAGAGTAATTGAATGTAGTTGTCTCAGTATTCCTTTGAGGGCCTTTAAATATATTTTATTCTTTTTTGCCATACAAGTTAATCAGGATATCATTCCCGCAGTGGTTTTATAGACGATTGTTCGACTTTATTTCAGCAATAGTTATATGGATGACGCCTTTCACATTGTGAAAACTATGCTGTTCAACTAACAAGACGTGTCCGCGATGCTAATGTATGCCATAATCTAAAACCCGCAGTTCTTGAGCTGGCAAACGAAAGTTCTCAAAGTGGGCTTTCAGGGTAAATGCTTTCAAGAATCTGTCGTCTGTGAATGTTTCCCAGGTTGACTTCTGACTGTGAGCACTTAAGTAAGAAGGGTTGCCTAGAACGGCTCAGTTCAGTTCAGTTTAGTTTATTATCTTAAAAGTCCCCCACAGGGGAATTACAGAACAGGTGGGTTCTTATACATACAGTAAGGATCATCTTATACATGCAGTAAGGATCATGGTAACTAATTACTGAAAAAAATGGTCATACAGAAGTTGCAAAAAGGAAGATGGGTAGGTAGTAGCAACGATTTCGGGGGGAAGGCCGTACCAGTCGACCTTTCTATCACAAGAACTTGTTTGTTCTGCATAAGACAAAAAGTTGGAATGTTTGTCTCGGTTTGTCGAAGTTAGAGCACCAAATTACACAACGATGCCCCTTCGGGGAGGTCTTAATTACTTGTTAAAGCTGCACAAAAGTTTAGTACGAAATTGAAAACTTGGGATTTCAATCTAAAAAAAGAGAAATTTAGCTGAAGCCTTTGTTTTGGGCTGTACTAGGGTATTACGCCTTACGCCGCGAAACTTGTGTGGAGCACGCGGCCACCGTAATCCGCCACTATTTGCTTAATGAAGTACTAGTGCAAGTTGTGTTGCAGTGGGCAACGTCACTTGCACTGTGGTCTTGGTATAAGCGGCGATGTTACCGGAAGCTTAGATGAAAGGGAAATAGGGGGAATTATTCGAATTGGGGGAAGCTGCAAAAGATAAACGTTTTATATTCATCCTTGACCGGCTAAAAGAGCTCCATAAAGGACGTTGTTTTTTTACAAAGCGTTTTGCTGGTCCAGGAGAGTGTGGTTCAGGGCCCCGTTTAACGACCTTCTTTGTGACTGAGAATTGTGCCTTTTGACAACTGACAACGTACACCTACTATAAGGCCGCCGCGGTGGCTGAGTGGTTATGGCGCTCGGCTGCTGGCCCGAACGACGCGGGTTCGATCCCGGCCGCGCGCGGTCGAATTTCGATGAAGGTGAAATTCTGGAGGCCCGTGTACTGTGCGATGTCAGTGCACGTTAAAGAACCCCAGGTGGTCTAAATTTCCGGAGCCCTTCACTACGGCATCTCTCATATCCTGAGTCGCTTTGGGACGTTAAACCCCCCATGGACCAAGAACACCTACTATGAGTGAAAAAGAGCTCTTTTCTTTACTAACACTCCGTGCAGGTAAAGACGTGGCTGAAAATGGCTAGGCAGCACTCACACACAATGTACCAGTACCAGTCACGAGCCTTGACTTTGCTGGATGAGATAATGAATCCCGGTGTCGACTTCACTCTGGCCCGAGTCTCCGACGCCGACGACGATGCAGACATTCAGGACCGGTGCGTATTTTTTACCATTATTCACCGTCGCACTTCCACGTCCGTGACCAACAGGCATCGGGAAGTGGTGGTCGGCTTTCTCTCCAGCCAAGTGCAGTTTATTTATTGAAAACGTACTGGATGAATTGAAGACCAAGGAGGAGGGCAATACATAGAAGTAAATGAATGAAGTCATAATCGCAAGGAAGGGATGGCTCTCGGTCACAGTTGGGGAATTAGGAGGATTTGGGGTGCAGGCGCAGAAGCGACTTCTAGTCGATCGTTTTCATAGCCTTCAGAGCTGCAAGTCTTACATAGTCGGCCAGCTACACTACTCGAAGCAGGCCGCTCGAACTGCTACGTGCCGCGATGGCATGTTGTGCTTCGGTGCTGGATCGTATCTGGTCTGCTAGGTTAGCCATGCAGTTATGCGATATGTGCTGAATTATGAATTTTCTTCCTCGAGAGTAATGGGCAAGTCCACATAAAATGTTGGAGATCTCTTTTGTAGTGTTCTTGGAAGTGGTTGCATCTGTCGTGCACAGGTGTTTCCCGTCTGGCAAGAGCACATTTCTGGCGTATGTACGGGGTGTACGCTGCGTGTTCAAGAGCTTCGTGTAAGAACTCTTGTAGCCGAGTGAGCTTCAGTGTCAAACACCGGCGCTTGTGTTCTTTCCGCTAACCGGCGCCTGCTGTCTGCTTTTATTTAGGTGCGAACGTAGTGTATCAGTGCTTTGCGGGGGAGCCTTCATTCAAGCTTTCGATATGGTTTTTGATTTACCGTGTTCGGCAGGAAGTTGAGGTGTGGGGCGTTGTATGTCTGATCAACCCGACCCGATTTCACGGCTGCGTTTCCCCCTCCACGCCAGTGTGACCCGGTGTCCATATAATTTTGCCGTTTGTTCCGACGTCTCTTCCTTATGTCGTTGGTCACCGCATCTTTTGCAGTTGGTGCGGACAGCTCTGCTATAGATGCGCATGAGCCAGTTACGATTCGATAGCGATTTAAAATTCTCCGTTCCGCAAATTCACCTGTGGCGGTGATTGTGGTGTGGACGGCTCTCCGTAAGGCGAGCGATTTCGTGTTTTAGATGGAGCCTCCGGGTAGGTGGCACCTTTGCTGGCCATTGATTTGAAGTTCTGGCGCACAGACCCTAGTCTTACCAATAGTGGCGTTTCTAATTTCAGCGTACGTGTAGATATCTGCTGTGTTCTCCGGTGTCCTCAGTTTTGTTGTTTTTCCAAAAAATTGCCTACCCACCGCGATTCGCGCGCGGTGACCTTGTCCTAGCACAGGCGTCCCACAGGGCAAAAGAAATGTAAGACAGCGAAATCATGAGCGAAGAACAATATGTATTAAACAACAAAGACCGCTTGGAAAATACTTGAAACTACTGCAAATAAAGAGCAAAGTATTAAAAGACCAAATATTTTCAAGAAAGCGCATTGAATACACGTTGTTTAAAGGCAGTTCAAGTGTGGAAGAGACTACTAATGCGCGTTCATTCCAGTGGTCGATAGTAGGTGGGTTAAACGAGTTCTTGAATATGTTAGTGCGAGCCAAGTATGGCACGTGCAATGAATGCGTGTTTTCACCACGGTAAGGTAGTGTATGTTTTTCACTTCACTGTGACGAGTAGAGCTGTTGTGAGCTAGCGCTTCTGTTGCGTGTTTTCTTCCGACAGTGCTGTCTGCGCGTTGTTTGGCAGTCAATCAGTGCCCTGTTTGTCCAAAAAGCAGCCTTAATACACATATAGTATTTACCAGTACCCTGACAGTCGAAACTTCTTTCCGGAATCCATGCTAAAATGAGACCAAGGCAGTTTTCTCCAAGAATGTGACTGAAGTTTGATAATTGTGTTTCATAAATTTCCACGTAGTAGAGATTAATGTCACGAGGCGATAGTTACTAAAGCAAAGACGGTCACTTTCTTTTTGGATATCGATAGTACCCGGGCTATGTGCCAATCGAAAGGAAGAACACAGTGCTTTGTGCTTTAATGTTAACTGGAGCAGCCAAGTTAGAATATTGACCAAGGATTCCGCGTAGGGGCTCAGCAATGAATTTTGTATGCTGCTCAGGCTTAACACGAGCCATCACTTTAAGATTAAGTATAGCGTGCTGAAAACAAGTTCGCACCTTACTACGCCGAATGGATGATAAAGTAGTGAGCAATCAAATTGGACGTCGCTGTTTTCCGAATTGAGCCTGAGGCTGGGGTCTTTGGCAGTAGCTCAAGTATACTCCGCCGCACCCACAGAAGGAAACGCAGATCGCTTGGTCTGCGCGACGAAATAAGATCTTTCCCGCCGCACGAGCCTCACACAAGTGCATACCCGCGTCCACTCCACGGGCACAGATTGAACGCTTAAGTGTAGATGTGCACGACACTGAACGCCTGCACATCGTTGAAGGGGACATTTGGGCTCTTTCACTGCGCAAGCAGTCCTGCACAAGACAGCACAGTGGGCCCTCACGACACTGCATAGTTGGACATTGGAGGCGAAAAACGAGGGTGCTCCATTGCCGTTTTCAACGCAGGAGGCCGTCCTTGCATCCTCCGGGGAAAAGGTCAAAGGCACTGCGTGGAGAGCTCTCCGTGATCCCAGAGGAAGACGAGGACGTCAACGCGTCGAGACGGATGCTCCTCGGCACGTTTACCCTGGACTCGGAGACTCGGCTCCGGGCCGCAGGTTGTACCCCATGGAAACTTTCTTCCGTGTACATTCTACATGCCGGGGCACTGCCATTGCATTTTCCGCTTTGCTCTGAATAAAGAAAATTAAGCTGGAGGCACCCGATGAAATTGAAAATTGGTTTTCGAGGAAAAGAATTGACGCAGTTTCGGTGTACACCCGAACCTCGCCGTAAGGAAAAGGATAAAAGAGGGAGTGAAGGAAGAAAGGAAAAAAAGACGTGCCGTAGAGGACGTCTCCGGAATTATTTCGACCACCTGGCTCTTTTCGTCCTGGCCAGCATTGAGGGCGAAGGATATCATCTTATTGAGTAAGAAACTCATGTTAAATTATCAGTTTCTCTGGTATGGCGATGTATGTTTTCTTCTCAAGTCTTATGCCAATATGTGAGGGAAATTTTAATGGGTGAATGAGGTGCAAGGGTGTATCGGCGCTGCTTATTAATCAGCGTTACCGAACCTGGTGGTGGTAGTGGTTTTTAATTAAAGTAATAGTAAAAAGGAAGGAAAAGATTTTTGCTGGCCCCGGCTTCTGCAATCGATGCTGAAGTACCTGAGCTGGGGCAGCGGAAATAAAGGATAGCAGGCAGAATGGCGAAATGTAATGAAAGAGGCAAGAGTACAGGAAGAGAGGATAGAGGGAGAAGTAGTATATACAAATTATTACACAATAAGAAATGTGTCCAGGATGTGCGCGTGATTAGCTATGATGGAAGAATTAAAACACGCGCGCACAGCACTGTGTTGGCTACAACTGGAGTGGAGCGTCCTGTTATTAATCGTTCGAGGTAGAGCTCGCAGAGCTTTCGGTCACTGCGTGTAACTACCTGACGGAGAACAGACCGGACGCCAAGCCCATGTGTTCGAGGAATGCACAGAGGCTCACCAAGGTTCGCTCACGAGTGCGCGCACTGCCCTACGGCCACAATAGCGTCTTGAGGGAGCCTGGTAGTATGCCCAGTGCCCGATAGGCCGCAAGCATATCGCGACGAGCATCGGCGACCGCGGCACAGTGAAGGAGCAGGTGTTCAAGTGTTTCCACTGCACCGAATCCGTCACACACATAACTCGTCGCCATTCCGTGACGCTCCCGTCGTTCCCCTGGCCACACACAGCCAATGCGCGCGCGGAGGATCATTACACATTGTGACCGTGTAAGTGCGCGACAGCCGGTGATACTGTTGATGCGCTCACCTCCTGCGTTGCGTGGGTCGGGGTGCTGCTTTCGGAGATGGTCGTGGATGGCCGCACGCACGTCCTCCAGCGCAAGGGGCAGATCGCTGGCAGGTAGTTGATGTGCAGCGGTCGCGAGGTTGTCAGCTTCTTCGTTGCCGGCGATGCCGCAGTGACCGGGCACCCACTTTTCACGCACGGCACATCCGCTCTGCGCGAGGCGCTCGAAGCGCGAGCGAATTTCCCGCACTAGTGGGGTACCGCGGCCGTTAGATTGCAGGCGGCTGAGGGCGGCGCGGTAGTCGCACGGCAGAGCACTCCTGGGCGGCGGAGGGCCGAGGGTGAGCAGCAGGTCCAGCCCGAGCAGGATCTCCATCAACGCCGCCGTGGTAGAGGAGCCCAGGAAGGTTGCGTGTTGCTGGCTGTGCAGTCGCAGGGCGGGGATGGTAGCCGCCGCTGCAAGGGAGCAGCTGTCGCGGGCCACTGAGCCGTCGGTGTACACGAAGAGATGGTCCTGGAGCTCCTCGTGTATGACGGCTCTGGCCAGCTGCTGCACAGCACAGAGAGGTGTGCTCCGCTTTTCCGCTATGCCGACGATCTCTCGCTGTACCTCCGAGGCAGCAGGCCAGGGCGCGCAGGAGCCGTAGGTGGGAGGGCCTTGAGTCGATTGCTCATACTCGAGCATCACCGCGTCCATTCGTGAGCGCGGGTGCGAGCGCATACGCTGCAGCAGCGAGCCGCCTTCCGGTGCGCGGTGAAGCCGGTCGATGTGATTCAGTGCCCTGCGCGCTGCTGGGAGCTCAAGTGGCCACGCTCCTGCGTCGGCCAACGTGGCGGCGCACTGCGAGTTTTTGGGCAGGCCTAGGCACACGCGCATGGACTTGCGGTGCTGCAGCTCGAGTTTCTTCCAGCACGGCTTGCGCACCGTGACGAGCGGCAGAGCATAGAGCACCGCCCCCAAAGCTGCGGCATTGTATAGCCTCAGGGCGGCTTGGTGGGAGATGCCCTGGCCTCGAGCGGTGAGCTTGTGCACGGCGGCGGTGATCCTCATCTGCAGCGTTACCTAACCTGTGATTCTCCACCGCATAATTATTTATATAGGGGTGAAGGGGCTCGTTTTAATATGCACGAAGAAAGCCAACAGTCAGTGAAATGAATGTTCAAAGGAGATATATTATTGATACTGGTGATTAATGGGACATTAATAGCGTAATGATTTTATCTCTCAAGATTATGATTATAAAGCAGAAGAAAAAGCAAGCACATGCTGCCGGTAGGATCCGAACACCCAACCTCTGAAGTTTACAAAATTCGAGCCGACAAAAAGGTGTTGCTGGTGTACGTTCATTTCATACACGATTTTTACTCGGACGTTATTTTTAGCTGCTGTATATATATATTTATATATATATATATATATATATATATATATATATATACACGCTCTTTGTAAAATTTTGGATTTCAGTAAGAAGCTCAACGACCCTGTATTCTGGCCTTTATGCAAATATGTACCGTGTAGAATACTCTTGCCTCAGCTGGTGGCCTGTGTTTTAAGGACAATTGGATTGGATTGTAAAACATTTATTGCATCTAGAGCAGGTTGCAGGAGACACATACTAGATGGCCGCTAGCCCATGGCTGGCGGTGACCTCACTGGCCCGCTCGATTGCCCGTACTAGAATCTTTGGGTACGAGCTGACCAGCACGGCCTCCCACCGCTCGGGAGAAGGGAGCTGTATCAACTCCGCCGGAGGCGGATAATTTGCGACATTCCACAGAATGTGGTCGTATGTGGCTCTTTCACCACATTTATGGCAGTTTGGGTCGTACTGGCCACGGTACATGAGGTCAAGCACTGCCAGATTCAGAAAGGAGCGTGTTTGCAGTCGGCGCCAGTTAACTTCCTGCGCTTTTGTTAACGATTTCTGGGGTGAGCCTAAAGTGATGGGTGATGTCATGAAATGAGATCAACCCGTCCCTCGTTAAGTTCGGGTCGGAGGGCGCGGTCACTGCCCGGTCGACGAAACCTCGGGCTTGCGCGTGAGCCGCCTCGTTCCCTGGATTAGACAAGTGTGCCGGGACCCAGATCAATTCAACTTCTCTAATCGGAAGGGTTGTGTTTTGAAGGATGCGGAGTGAGGTAGATGTGATACGGCCCCTCGGGAAATTGCGAATGGCTGTTTTGGAGTCGCTGAATATAATATCAGCACGCGTGTTCGCTAAAGACAATGCTTTTGCCGCTTCATCCGCGGTCTCGGGGTAGGTGGTTTCTATCGACAAGGCCGCAAACTGGGCGCCGTTCCCGTTCACCGCGATAAGTGCAAACGCTTTTCTCGGGGTTGTCGGTATTCCGCTGCGTACACGTACGCCACATTGTCGTTCCGGCCTTATGGTGTGTGCAGGGCGCGAGCCCTCGCTGTGTAAAGAATTTTTTTAATGGCTAAAACCTTTCTGCACTAATCGTTTGCTTCGTAGCTCTAGAGTAAGAAAGACAATAAATAAGGAACCTTGTCTCACATACAACTACGGGTATTCCGAAGTGCAGTGTATGGCTGTTTTGTGTTACGTGCGGAATGCACACACATGTAGAGAATAGAAGAAACTACCACCACACCATGACTCTCTAGGAAAGAGCTCACACCTGATTGACAGGCAGCATGGGAGAACACAACAGAATTTCTTCTGGTTAGGTTAGTAGAGGGTGTAGCGATGTAGATTGAAACCACTTGCGTTCAGGAGCGTTGTGCCTAAATGTTTCAAGCGGCTGCGCACTGTAGACACCAGTTCCAGGAGACTACGCTGCCAGGTGCCCTCGACTCCAGCGTCCTTCATGGCCTGAGTCGCCATTGGTCGTGAAACAACATAAAAAAACGTTTTTGTGCTTGTCGACAAAGAACAAGAATCAAGCAGTGGAGTGATTCCTTATGTTTAGCGATTTTTTCTTGGCCGACATAATCATCATGAAAGAGTAATGAACCTTTTTTTTTGCTTTTTGCATTCTCACTTCTTAGCAAAATCGGTACAGATAAACGACAGGTAGGGATTTAATTATTAGCCTCCTCACTTGGGTTTCATAGATAATCTGTTTTAGTTGTAATAAGAACACAGCACACTATTAATACAGCACACCACAGCACGGCACAGTAATAAGAGCACAGCACAGTAATAAGCACAGCGTCACGAACAGCCAGCCGAACCGTCCAGGCACAGAACAGAGACCGCGTTCAGTCCAGAGCACGCACGAGCGACCGATCGTTCGGCGCTTCTCGTCGTGTTCTTCGTTGAGCGCCAGGCTCTGAAGATTCTAAAGCCCGTGTCCAGTCTTACATAGTACTTGAGCTCTTACCATCACCTGATGGGTGAGAACTTACTCATGTGACGATTGCGGCTTTTCGGTTTTTCGGCGTTTTTTTTCCTATTTATACGTGTTCCTGTTGCGAAAAAAGTTTCAGTTGCGAGTCTATATGTTCATCCTTCGTCCGCTTGTCTTTTTATGCGCTTTTGCAAGCACACATACCACACTTGCCTACTTAATGCCCTTATATACGATAAAGTTTGCGTCAACCAAACTTTTCGCACTATCCGCCTTAAATTTCCATATTTTTCTTATCCAGTTTTCTCCTTGTTAGTGCCGTTGGTAACTGCAGGTGGAAAGGAGATTTGAAAAATAAGCAGTTTTCGGTTATCGATATGCTATTTGAACCTACCAAAAATCCCGATAAAGTTCAACAAAATGACCTTTTGCTTTTAATAGGGGTCACGCCGAGGAAAAGTCTTGGTGCCAGGTCTAGCGGACGCATCCGTATCTTTGGTGGGCCTCCTAGTTCTTCTACGAAGCCTCCGGCATCAGTGCTTGACTGTGTGTTGGTCTTCTGTTGTACCCCTTACCTTGCTTGAAACATCCGGATGTGCAGCTTTTAAACCAGCGCCTGTACATTCCTCCTAAATGCCCTCTTTTGCTGAAAACTTTTTACAAATACTTCCGCAGCGGTCAACGCAATGAGAATCCGCGGCTCCAAGATGTACAGGAGGTCGTCGCTGTCGTTAGCACATATTCCCAGCGATAACGTCTCCGCACACGGTAACTTGCCACAGATACAATTTGCCGCATGAAACGCCCTATCAGCTTCAACATGAATTCGGCTGGCTTAGGGAATGTGTGGTGCCATGCGATGTTCATTCTGGTGCCATTTATAATTAATAACACGGAGTCGGAAGTTAAGTGGAAACTTCTGCTGTTGTTCCTTCGCCAACACTGTTATCGTGCAGGATTAATGCGTTATTTTTGCTCATTTTTTGGAGAAACTGTGAGAAACAGCGGCAGTGTGTCAATGAGGCAAAATTTTATCATCCTCCGCATTTCTGTTCTCTGCCATGTACTGCCATACGCACCTCGAATTTCAGGCTTTCTGAATGTCAACTAAATGAATTTAATAGGTTGCGAAGCTATTCCTGTGATGTCGTTTTAACTTTTTAAAGCGCTTAATAAGATTAACAGACGTCCTTCTACATTTTTACAGAAACCATAGAGAGGAAAAGCCGGGGCTCCATGTCCAGTAGGAACGTCCCTCCAGTTCCTCTGGGAAGCCTCGGGCACCAACGCCAAAAGGTGAGTTGTTCTTCCCCTTGCTCTGCTTTGAACTGGTGCATTCCTAAATTTTCAAGCCTAATTTTCCCAGTGCCTCGCTGGGAAGTGTCGTAATCTGCTTAAGCAATTTTCAGTTCTTACGTAGCGGTCACCGCAAAGAGCATCCGAGGCTCCAGTCTGAACAGTAGATCGTCACAGTCGGAGGCCGTCACGACCTATGCGGTCTGTCCGCCGATGGTAATATTCAAAAATATCAATATAACTCAAATACAGGCCCCCTAGCTTAGGCAAAGTCTGGTTTGTTATTCGCCACTGAAAAGTAGCGTTTTCTTTACTTTCGGCACCGCTAATTTCTGATATTAGGAATCTGATCAACAAACGAGGATTATCCTCTCTGTGCCGTTAGCATACAGTCAGAGCTTAATCGCAGGCGGTGTATTTGGCAGTTCCCCACAATTTTCTCGGAGTAGTTGACTGCGGTGCGGGAATGGCGGTTTGCTACAACCTTCGGCGTTTACATGCTGTGTCATGAAAACGAAGGCGGATAAAGTGTCGGGAGTATTAAGGACGAAGTTAAAGTCGATGAAACGGGCCGCTACGGATAGTGCGGCTGGGTCAGTAGATCGCCGGGAGTGGCCTTTCACTGCGAGTAGACTTAGCGCTTGCGATAATGGTGAGTGTGGATGGCTGAATCTTGTTCGTCGAAATAGTGCTTTTCGTGTACGAATGTCTGAAAAAAAAGCTTACTTTTGATATAGTAGAAATCACGGAATCGTAAAGGGAAGTTCGTAGTAATGAACGTAACCGATCAAAGTCCATAGTAGAGAGAAACTGATCAAGTGGTTCATGATAATCACAAACTGAAGAAGGCAGAGAAATCCTCAGGGTGCTTGAAATTTTTGTGACAAGTACAGTAGCCTTAGTCTGGGCAAAGCGTTCATTACTGGTGGGGTTTAAATGAGGTCATCCAGGAAGATCACCCTGCCGTAATAAAAATACGGTCGTCTAGGAAGATGACCCTATTTAAACCCCGCCAATGACAATCTCTTCGCTCGGACAAAGACAAGTCCACTTGTCAAAACGTTCGTAAGCAACCGGCCTGAGCGCGATATCTTTTTTCTAGCGCTAATGACTTGAAGTTTTAACGCAACGCAGGACACAGCAGGAAGACTCCTTCAAACTTATCGCTTACTTTTCTTTTTAACATTGCCATCAGGTTCCGTACAATCCCTTGGATGCAAGGTCCGCGGCCCTTGGTGGACAGATGGTGGGGCAGGAGACTTGGACTACGCATTTCTCGAGTCGCCCAACTCAACGGCTCCATTACGCCAGGGTAACGAACCTGGTGAAAAGATGGTGACCGTCGATGCTCAGAGCCGCATTCCAGAGGTGGCCGATCCGCAGCACCAGGAAACCGCCTCTGAAAAGCCTTCTTCTTCGACCAGCACTGCTGTGAGTAAGCGGGTATGCACTTGTGAAGCGTCACGAAAGATTGTCATTACTTTGTCTGCGTAAATCATCCAATCAATAAATTATTGAAAATTAATTAATTAATTAGGTAGTTAATAATAATCAAGCAAACAAAAAGCAAGCGAGCAGTGAATCAAAATTTACTTCTTCCAGACAAGTACACAATTCTGGAATGGTTACGTGGGCTAAAACCATGCTTGATTACAGTTTGGCTAGTCCCCGATATCTCATTTACAGCAGCAGTTCTGACATCCATTTTATAGAGGTGAAAAACAAATGAACATAATGTAAGCATATTCGGCGTCTAAGGAACATTAAGCAATGTATGTTGTTCAGAATGGAAACAAACAAAATGTACATATACACTTCATGGGAATGTAAGTAAAAGCGTCCCTTGCATTAAAGACCTAATTTGGACATAATTTTTCAAAATGGGCTGGTTTCAGAAGCATAAAAATAAGTACAATTTTCCTGTAATAGACAACTAATTTATAGATCCCACTTTCTCAGTAGCTGTCAGAACGAAAGATGCCGAGTAACGTTTAAAAACCTATTAGCAAATCCTATATCAAATAAAATGCGTTAGATCCTGCTCATGTACCAGTCGAAATGAGCCAAATATATTCGTAAGAGCTTTCTACAACAGCTAGAGCTTCTTAGCTGGGTCTGTTTTGAGCGTGGTTTCATTTATTCCTTCCACCGGGCTACCTTCTCGTCGACTGCGTACGATGCGAAGAGATCGGGGGGAAGATGTGATACCAGATGACGACGATAATGATGGGATCATCAGCCCCGTTGCCGATGAAGCAAGGATGCGCCTCTGCTGCAGTTAACGTGAAAGTGTTTAGTTAGACTAGTTGGCAGTGGATATCTCAATCCATTATTACAAGCGAAATGGCTGACGGGAAAAAATACTAGCTGTCGTCTTGTTTTCCGTCTGTACGCGTTTCCTATTTCTCAAGAACTCGGATTGTTGTGTGTAACAGTGATGCAAAATATATTCTGGACCCTATACATTCTAGCGAATTTACTTTTCTGCTACCAAAGTGTGAGCACTAGAAAAGAAGGCTGTCATGTCAATGCTTCTCACAGAAGCCTTCTATCTGTATTTACTTACTGATGTGAAAGCAGAGCAGCGCACGCAATTGCACGCAATGAATGTTCTAATTGTTTTCCTGCTGTATTTGCAGCATAGTTTTTAAGCGCTTTTTCATAGACAATGAAAATAATTCCAGAAAAACTTTTCTAAACAAAGCAAGGCTAAATCCAGAGGCTGGCATAGAAGAATCAAATACAAAGTTTATATACTGATATTAACAAAATTATTTGCGTAATTTTTGGCTACATTGTGGTATAGAGCTGTTATAACATGTAAAGCATATCATATAACATCTTGGATTCCGCTAAGGTTTGTGCGTGTAACAAACATATGCATTATTCTCGGTTTTCGATTAGATCGATTTGGCTGATTTCGAAAAAAAAAACTCAACATAATCTAAGTCACCGCGGTGACTCAGTGGTTAGGGCGCTCGGCTCCTGACCCGAACGACGCAGGTTGGATCCGGGACGCGGCACTCGCGTTTCGATAGAGGTGAATTTCTAGATGCCCGTGTACTGTGCGATGTCGTTAATGTTAAAGAACCGCATGTGGTCGAAATTATCCAGAGCGCATCACTATACGGCGTCCCTCTTGAGTTTTTTTTGTGACGTTAAACGCCATGAAACCATAAAAACTTCATAACATACAACCTTTGTCCGTAAAGTTTCGACACTGATTTATTTTTTTCTGTAGAAATGATTCCCCAAAACAAAAGTTGGTGCATATGTGTAGCGCCGTCTTTTAGGGATGACCTGAGCTATTTATGTTAATTGCTGTGGCAGCCGCTAGACGGCACTACATGTAGAAAAGTACGTTGTCAATGGTCGTTTGCGCATTCCAGTGTGAGTAAATGTGGAGAGATTGACGTCCACCTCGAACTGCGTGTAAACATAAAATTCTGTGTGAAGATTGGCAAGACAGCCACACACACGTATAAGCTCCTTCGTGACGCTTACGGCAAAGAGACATTATCGTGCGCGCGAGTTTTCGACTGGCACAGGGGGCTCGTTTCGGATAGAATGTCGGTGGAAGACGACACAAGGCAGGGACGCCATTCAACCTCACGGAATGAAAACAACGTGGCTCGGATGAAGGAAATCGTACAGCAAGACCTCACCATTACAGTCCGCATGCTATCAGATGCTCGCAACATTAGTAAGACAACATGCCACCAAATTTCGCTTGAGAACTTGGGGAAACGAAAGCTGAATGCCAGACTAGCGCCGCACTCTCTCACACAGGAAAAGGACACGCGAGCAAACAGTTAGCGCTGATTTGCTCTCTGAACCAGAGAAGAATGTTGCATTCGTCGACAGCATCATTGCTGAAGACGAAACATGGTGTTTTCAAAGTGATTCTCAAAAAAAGAGCCACAGCGCCGAATGGCGGTCCACAAGCTTTCCGGCGTCGAGAAAGGTGCGGCGACAGAAGACGAAAACAAAGACGATGCTGATAGTTTTTTTCGATGCCAGAAGTGTCGTACACCACGAGTTCGTCCCACAAGGCAGAAGGGCAGACGGTGAATTAGGAGTTTTATATCCGCGTGCTCCAACACATGCGTGATGCACTGCGACGCCGTCACCCTGACTTATGGGCATCTGGACAATGGAGCCTTCTCCACGGTAACGCAAGGCCGCACACTGCTCTCAGCGTGGCAAAATTTCTCGCCAAGCACAGCATTACTGTACTTTTTCATTCGCCATACTTGCCTGCCCTCTCCCCATGCAATTTTTTTTCTGTATCCTCGTGTGAAGAGAGCCCTAAAAGGTCGCTGGATGGGAGCGTGGAGGCCATTCAAGACGCCACTACAAAGGAGGTCACAACCCTGCCAAAAGAAGCGTTTTCAAAGTGTTCCCAAAACCTCAAGAAACATTGGAAGCTGTGTATAGACTGCATGAAAGACAATTTGAAGGGGTGCTGCAAAATAATTTCAATGTTAATCGCATTTCTTTTAATGGCATCAGTCTCGGAACCTTACTCACAAAGGTTGTACTCTGTAAACCCTTATCTCACGTTTTCACTGCTACTGACACGATTCCGCTACTTCTGGCGGCATTGCGCTTTTAGTCAGTCTTTAACTATACGATATCCAAACCAATATTGCTCTTCTTACTTCGTTGCGAGAACTATGCTCATGTCAATTTCTGTTTTCCTTTCCATGCGATAACAAGAACAAGGTAACCGTTTAAACGACGGCGACGATTAAAGCTTCACTCATGGTACTTATGAAGAACACTGGCAGTCGTCTGCGGCAGCTGCAGACGAATGCCAGCGCGTGCACATTCATGGCCTTGCATTCCAGAGTTCGGGTACGGTTACTGTCTACGAACGACACTAATTTGCCACCAGCTGAATTCCGGTTGAAGGCTCCAGGGGAACAAGTAAATCTTGTTCTGTAGCCAGATGGCCACCGACTAGTAGCCAGATACAAATATTACATGAATGTATTCTTTGGGGCTCTCTAGGCTTCGATAGCTTGATTTGAGGCCGTTTGGTACCGCTGCCGGTCTTAAAGGGTCGCTGAATATGGTGCTCGAGCTTGGCTATAAAATGCTTGCTTTATGGAGAGTACAGGCCACCGAGCGTCCATGCCACGCAGGAGACCTCGGAAGCGAAGTGGAAATTTACACTACATATTCGAAAATTCCCGCTTTCGCACGGCGCGGCGACCAGCGGTGCCGGGGTTTTGCACAAAACCTGTCATACAACGTCATGTCGAGCAAGTGACGTCAGGAGCCGAGGGTTATCATTGGCTCGCCACGCCAACTTTTTCAGCCGTCAGGCAGCTATCATGGCGGCCGCCACTGCGGCTGCAAATATTTACGACAGGAGAGGAAAAGGTGGGGAGGCCACGGAACTTCAAATATTATACCGAACGCATAAAAAATTCTCGCTCGAGAGTATCTGTGAAGTGCCATCATTGAACATCCTAAGTGTACCGCGACTTTGAGAGCCCCTTTTTGATGCCCTTTAAGGCAAGCAGGCAATGGAAACAGTGGAAACTCAACTTCCGAACGGTAAAACTTCCGCCTTTGAAAGGAACTCGGCAGCACATGTAGACCGTGTGCATTCGGCAGTGGTACGAATCGGAAACAACGCTTTCGCACGCGTTCTATTTAGCTGACGACTAGGAGCTTTCAACAATGCGTTCACAACGCTCGAACAGTCGTGAGCTCCGTAAAAACTCTCGCGCGTGATCACGATCCCTTAAGAACTATCTGATCGCGTTTGACGAGCAGACGAATAACTCGCCTCTCGTGTTGATCTGTCAATGGGGTAAGGCGTCTGCGGTGATGCACAAAATACAGGGGAAAGAACATAAACCTTCTCGGGGTTATTTTTTAACATTATGACTTTTATTCACCAGTAACGGTTGGGATCGTTGCTGAAAGATTATTCAGGTGCAGTAACAAAGAACAGTGATAAATCTGAAGCCATATTTGAAAACTTAAAGAAGCGATTATAATGCATCAAAACTGTCCATTTTAACAGGCGAGGCTTATCTGGACGCGAAATTCGGAGGCCTTGGGTGCGGATCCAATCGGCGGCATGTGGCTGTTTTTTCTTCTGCTTTCTTATCAATTATATTGAAAGATAAAAGAATACTGTTAATTTCCCATTGATGAAAACGAATAACTAAAAAAATTCTCCAATGCTCTTTTGTTTCGATGGCTATTTGCATCCTTCATGTTATGTCAGGTCAATTACTTACCAAAGTGCTCGCACTGAACGGATCATTGATACAGAACTCTAAAGATACCTTGCGACGGATCAGTTGTTGTTGTCTTCGGTGGCGGTGCCCGACGCTGCCGGACTGAATCCCTCATGCGGCTGTAGAATTTTAGTGGAGGTGCAACGTAAAACACCAGGGTGCTGTACAAAGATACTCCAAGTTAAAGAATCTCGGGTACAAGAAATAAATTCAGACACTTCGTCCATAGCGTCCCTAACAACGCACGTGCAGCTTCAGCACGTTAAACCCCATTGATCTTCGTGTCCGCCTGAACTCCCAAGTAAGGGGAAAGACTGTGCGTTTGAACCAGGACACCTGTAAGCACGTGATCGGTCTCTGCAGCGATCTGAAAGGCATTGCAACGCGCACAGCACTCGTTGTTCTCGCAAGAAGATTTTAACTTCAGTGGTACTGCAGATAACTGCATTTTACGTCATGCTGCCGGGGCACTCATCCTTGACGCTTTCCATTTCAAGCTAGTACCACCAACTCTTAGATAAGCGTTGGAAGCTGTCGACAGGCGTGCTATACATGCGTGATCGACCCTTTTCGCTTACCTATTCGCCTGCGTGCTGCGACCAGTGCATATATCGCCGCCTGTATCTCCGAAAGAAACAAAGTGGCTCAGTATCGTAGTGTGAAGTTCCCAAAGTCCTACTTCAATCTGAGTGCTTGCTTTTTGCGTCTGCTTGCGTGCAGGATCTCGAGAATGCGCCCCGCGAAAGCTTTCTCCCAAACAAACGAAAGGAGGAGGCGGACGGACAAGAATTTGTCGGTTTGAAGCCCGCAGACACTCTGGTTGCCAACGGTGCCGAGGCGTACGGCGTAGACCAGAGGAGCCCACGACAAATCAACCGCCATCCTCCCAGGGCACTGTGCCATATGTCAAGTCCAAGTCCAGGGGAGTCTGAAGACACAACGGCCTTCGGTAAGTAATGCCCTTGTTCTGCTTGCTCGTATCTCTTATCTCTCCCGGGTGTGACTGTAAGCCACTTGCGACAGGAAAAAAATCAGATGGCGTTGGTTGCACGCCTCTCTGCACGCCGGACAGCAGTGGCGTCTAGAAATAGACGATGAGCCACGCATGTCGTATAATCTGGCCGCGTGACATAAACGACGGTTCCTTTTTTTAAACCGAAAAGCTCTACTCCTCTCATGCTGAGCCTGAAGGTCATCTGTCTCTTGGATTTGACCTCTAACGGGAGGCGCACCGCATGTCCAAAATCGCGCATGGCAGGTGCCTCGATCTTCATCTTCACCTTCGTCGCCACAGCTGCGCGCTTAGCAGTCGCGTCCGCCGCTGCGCTGGCTGCTGCTCGGCCGATCCTTGGCAGTCACTTGCGTATAAAGACAAGCGGCGAATTGCGGCCTCCGCTGCGCACCCGACAAGTTCGAAATTATCTGCATTAAGGGCTATGCCTACAAATCTCCCGGCGACATCCAGGTTTACCTCGAAGGCACGAGAATAAAGGAAGTCCCTCTTATCCGCATCCTGGGCCTTTGGCTTCAGAGCGACAGGAAAGCCAACCACACGTTACAGCGTCTCCGGACAACTGTCCTCCAGATCTCCCGCAAGATTCGGCGCATCACCCGCAACCAAAAAGGCATGAGAGAGGAGGATACAATTCGACTGATACAGGCTCTAGTTATGAGCCGCCTGTCATACGGTCTCCCATTCCTACCACTTCTGGGGAATGAGCGAGACAAAGCAGACGCCATCATCCGTACCGCCTACAAATATGCGTTATGCCTCCCGATGTACACGGCCAGCTGCCACCTCGAGGACCTGGGACTGACCCACACAATTGAAGAAATTCGAGAAGCCGTCCCAGAATCCCGAAAGGAACGCCTCCTCACCACCAAAGCTGGACGCGCAATCTTGGAAACAGTGGGTTCCCTGGCTGACATACGCGCCGTCCAGGAAAACCGAGACCTACTCTCGACTCTGCGAACTCGCGTGTATGTAGCCCCACTCCCGAAGAACATGCACTCGAACCCTCAAAAGGGACCACGAAAGGCGCGAGTGGACTACCTGCGCCGCACACACCGACAGGCACGAAATGCTGTATACGTCGACGCAGCAATGTACCGCGACTCTACAAACGCGGTGGCGGTCGTCTTGGACACCAATTTCACGGAAATCGCCAGCGCCTCCCTACGAAACTGCTCTCCCACAGTAGCAGAAACTGCTGCAGTCAGGCGCGCCGTCCAGCATGGCGATACCACGAGAAATGAACTAAAATTGTGACCGACTCCCAGTCGGCGTGTCGGCTCTTCCTCTCTGGCAGACTTCCACATTCCGTCGCTCCCATTCTGACTACCCCACATGTTCAAAATTCCACATGCAAGCACCAAATCACTTGGACTCCTGGGCACGAGATGATTGAGGGAAAGGAGGCCGCGGACAGTCTAGCTCAAGGATACACTAAACGAGCGACTAACCTCCCCGACCTCACCCCTCTCCCCTCTACATATGGCGAGCGCCTCATCCTCCTCCGAACACAAAGGCAAGTCTATCCCCCACCACACCGTAAGCTAACGGCGGCAGAGGCGAGCGACTGGCGACAACTACATACGAACACCTTTCCTAGCCTCCAAAAATACCATATACTCTTCCCCGATAGATATGACGGAATCTGCCCCTGGTGTGGCGGAATTCCAGCAAAATACCATGTAACATGGGGCTGCTCCGGTCCCAATCCCTCTGAACTAGGCTAACATCAGTACGAGGAACACTGGGAGTCTACACTGCTCAGCTCTGATTTGGCGACCCAGCGCAAGCTGATATTCCAAGCAAGAGCAACTGCGGTGGACATTGGGTTCCTGAAATTAGGATTCCACCAAAAATCGGTATTTTCTCTTTATCCTACCTTTTTGTGAATAAATGTTTTCTACTACTCCTCGCCAGTTGTGGCATGTGATGTGTCACGTGATTCGCTCTTGCGCTTGCCAGTCCCGTTCGCCGCTGCGCCGGTCGCCGCTCTGGATTCTCGCTCTTGCACTTGTGGCACGTGATGCATCACGTGATTTGCTCTCGCTGAAACAATTTGCTCTCGCTGATGTCTGGAACAATAAAGATGAAGAAAGCTAAGCAGTCTCTAACATGCTTAACAGAGCTTCCGCCTCGACATTCTCGCTGTGGGCGGCTGGTCAAGGCCAGCGCCTGTCTTCCACTGGTAAATATGCCACATCAAATTGGATCTGTTTCAAGGAACTCGCTCTCGACTTTCGTGGTTCATAACGTATTAAGAGGGCGGAATTGACCTTTGAAATGATAAATACCATTTTCTTTCAACAAGTAATCTTTCATAATTAAATATGATGAGGTTTAGAACTGATTTCCTACCCGTATATCAGGTAACTGCCAGCAAATCTCTCAAATCTAAAGGGGACGGCTGATATTTGGCCGTGACTCAATAAAAGAAGCTGAGTAATGATGCAAGAATCTACCTTGCTCTGCGGTATTAAAAGTTTTCTTTTTGTCGCAAATGGTGCACTTGTTAAATTGTTAAATTTTTTTCTACAATTTTTTCTCTCGAATATTGGCCACATCTGCTCTGCTTGTCAGTGTAAGCGTTACTTAAGAAAGCAGATGTAAAGGATTTGAAACATTATCCCAATCAGCTTGTTGTCCATTCACTGCAATGTATTTGCTAAGTTAATCGCCAGTGAATCAGGACAACCTTCGATTTCTCTAAAGAAAGTGATCAGGCAGGTTTTCGTAGAGAATAATCGACAATAGACCATCTTCGCACTATCAGTCAGGTGATAGAAAAATAAAAAAAATACAGCCAACCCCTATATATAGCCTAAATTCATTGCGAGAAGGCATTTGACTCAATCGAAACTTCAGCAGTCATGCAGGCACTGCTTGATCAGAATGTAGAAGTCTTATGTAAAAATGCTGGAAGGTCTCTATAACGACTGCAATGCTAGCGCAGTCCCCCAGAAAGTAGTCAATAAAAATCCAAGCAGGAAGGATGTCAGGCAGGGATACACAATGTCGCCAACACTTTTCATCGCTGTTTGCAGAATATATTCTCAGGTCTGGATTGGGATCAGTTGTGAATAGGAGTTCACAGAGAATACCTTAGTAATCTGCAATTCGCTGATTTGATTCCCTTGCTAAATCACTCAAGACATGAAAAGCAAAGCGTGATCGATGTTTTACATAGGCAGAGCAAAACGGGGGATCTAAAAATTAATGAGCCGAAAACATAAGTACTAGTGTTCAACATTCTCGGTAGGCAACATATTTTTGTCACTGACAGCGACGGAGGTCCAGATCACGAGAGAAAAACAACTATAAAAATAAGAATGGGGTGGCGACCATATGGCAGGTTCTCTCAGATCATGAATGGCAGTATACCAATATCCCTCAAGAGAAAAGTATACAACAACTGTATCGTACTGGTGCTCACCTAAGGGGCGGGAACGTGGAGGCTAAGGAAAAGGGTTCAGCTCGAGTTTAGAACACCGGAGTTGAGATATAGAAAGAAAAATGATAGGTGGAAAGTTGAGAGACAATAAGAGGGCAGAGTGGGTGAGGGAACAAACGCTGGTAAAATATATCCTAGCCGAAATCAAGAGCAAGAAATCTGTTGGGGCAGTGCGTGCAACATGAATATAACCGACTGTATTCCAAGGGAAGGGTAGCGTACGAGGGGCAGCAGAGACTTTAGGTGGGCAGATGAGATTAAGAAGTTTAAGGCGGTAGGTGGCCGGAGCTCGCACAGGACGGGGTTAATGGGAGAGATATGGGGCGGGCTTTTGCTCTGCAGTGGGCGTGATCAAGCTGATGATGGTATAAGCCTTTAACTCAACTGTCCATCCAAGACAATTTTTATTTATTTGCCGACACGTGTGCGCAAACTTAGGAGTTTTAAGAGCAACAACAACATCGGATAAAGTTTTGAACCAGCAGTGTTTTGCCACTTCGCTCCCTACAAGATACGAATCTAAAAAAACTGGCACTTTAAGAAAATTTGGAATTTGCAACATTAAAACGAGCCAACTATATTGTTTTACCTGTGAACGATAAAATCAGGCAGAATCAAGCATGCCAAACAAAAAAAACGGAATGCAAATACTAAACGTTTTCTTTCACCTAACAATGTAGCAGTAATACCGTCGAAATTTTAGGGTATTTTGCCGCTAGGGTTAGGTGTTGCAATAAGGCATCTTTCGACAGGCGTCCTCCACCTCTGACGACTGGCGCTTCGACATTGTATCTGAGAAATATATTAAAAATGTGATTCTGTATTAATTCGAGAAACTCATGTACATGTGAGCGCTAAATGAAAGTATTCGGGCTTCAGCATTTGCCGCACATGATACGCCGTACGTTACCAGGTTAACTACGTAAGCCGCTGCGCAGCAATTTCAGGACATTGAGAAAAGCTCAGCATTTACTATGACTTGATATTAAGGCATTTGATATTTTACATTTTACAACACTGCAGTGATGGACGAAAAAGACAAAGTATTCGGTGTTCATGGTGATTATGGCAGTGGTTGCAGCCTTTTGTGAGTACAACACAAACACGGCAAAGTCGCCACCACCACCAACCATAGTAACACGTAACCCTGTTTGTCACCCCCTCCCCATCGTGCCTTTCTCATTTACATCAGGTTTCGCGGAGGTGATTGGGAGGAACATCAGACGGGGAAAGAAGACTGGCATTACCCCACGTGACTTCGACTTATCCTCTTTGGGGTCACCTAGCCTTATAGCCGCTGTTCCTAAGTTCCCCGAACTGCCTTCTCCTCACAAGGTGACCACAGCGAGCGCTGAAGATAGCAACTCAAAAGAGCTGAGGACATCGCACCAGAAATTTCCTGAAGTTCTGCCTACGTTGCCGAGCAGCGCTGTGAGTAGATGCGGTTCCTTGCTAGTGAAGAATTGCAGGATTTTGAGTGGCTTCTTTCTCGGACGAAATTTACCTTTCAGACGATTTCAATCAATGGTCGTACCTGATGACACTCTGTTCTTCACTTTGGGGATTGGTTTTGTCGATTAGTTAAGAGAACTGTGCTCATGGTAGAATTTCGGTTCTTCCGGTCAAGCTGACTCCATTAATTGTATACAAGCGACGCGCTGTCTCTTACTGCAGAGAAATGCAGGGGACTGTCGGGACGATTCTATTGTTAGCATTCTATCAAAACTGTATTGGAAGGCCTCCTGTTCTGTAAATATGTCGGAAGACTATATTTCCTTATTGCTGAAAAGCCGAGAGGTAGCATCTCTGTTCTGTTCCTCTGCGCAAAATTGCAGGCACTGAAGCGAACCTTTATTGCAGATTTTAAAAATTTCAAAAACTTCACAAAAGCCCGTATTAAGGAAACCAATACAGCCACCTCGATAACCGCTTGAATCTGCCGACAGCCGTGTTTATATAGTGTTTATATACGTAGTCAGTTCTATGCACGCGCGCCTTCCATGAGCGTCGGTCGACCAGCAGATATTTCGCCGCTTGTATTTCTGTAATGAAAAAAGTTGCTCCTATCGTAGCATCACCTTTCCACACATCCTGCTTCAACTTGAGTGCTTGTTTTTTGCCTGCGCTTGCGTGCAGCATTCAGAGAAGGTGCCCCGGCTAAGGATTCCCCCAAACAAAGAAAAAGAACCGACGAATGGACCAGATCTGGACAGTTTGGTGCCCGCATACTCTCCGGTTGCCAACGGTGGTGAGGAATCTTGCGGCATAGACCAGAGGAGCCCGCAACAAATCAGCCGTCATGCTTCCAGGTCAAGTCCAGAGCATGCGGAAGACAGTACGGGCTTATGTCAGTAATGCCCTTGTTCTGCTTGCCCGTAGGTCTTGTCTCTCTTGCGAAATGATGAATTACAGCCGTTGGTTGCCCGATTCTCTCAACGACGGACAGCAGTGGCGTCTAGTTATGCATATGGTTAACCACATCTGGCGACTTGGCATTAGCGACAATTCCTTTTTTTTAGATCTCGGGAGACAAGCATGCACATTACTGTCTGTCAGGTCGCTCTTGATACACCAGGTGTTGCAGTGAATGTGATCACTCGTGTTTATAAATAGGGTTTTTGAGATAAACAGAAGCTTTCTCCGGCATAGTAGTGCCACCGTTGGCGGATGTTAAAAATCGGGCGAATTATGTTAACTAGCCAAGTGATTACCTAAATTGTAATAGTTAAATTTTTAACCTGCCAATAGGCAGCTGATTGCAATTAGAGATTTGTTTACCGGCCGTTAATAATAAACATGTCAGTTTTCAGAATTTAGAAAACACCATTACTCTCGCCGCTGTCGACAAAATTTGGGTGCATCGTGCGGAAATACAGGCGTTTTCGAAAGCATGCAGGCAAAGCAACCCTTCCAGTGGTCGTAAGTAGTCGTAGTAGCCAAACGCAGAAACTGAATTGTATTCACGGTTACTGTGGCATTCGTTGCAGCCTTTGGCGACTACAATAAAATCTCGCCATAGATACCGCTACCGCAGCGCTGGATTAAGGGGGGGGGGGGGGGCACTAAGGGGGCTGCAGCCCAGGGCCTCACCTCGGACAGTAGAAGGGGGCGGATTTATTCTAACCTGCTTAGTATATGGAACCGTGAGCAACGGAACTTCGAGCGACATGTATGAATCGAGAAAACCAGAATGAGCAGACGGGGACCCTGCCTCATGTAACAGCATGCGTTTAGCCTGATCATTTGGGAGAGCTTGTCGAGCTGCAAAAACAGGGATCCTCCGCCACCCCGGCGGGGCGCTCTTTCTTACGAATCGAGGTGCGTTTGCTTAGAAGTGTTTTCGTGGTTTCCTGTCAGTCCGTCTGTCCAGTGCTGTCTGCAGGAGAGGGGCAAGAGGGAAACACCTAAAATATGTAATGTGGGACGAGGACCTAAATCTCCCTTGCCCCTCGTCACCACCACGCCACCCTCCACCTCTCAAATAGTTCCGCCGCAGTCCTTCTCATAGAAAGGATGTGCTGCAGAACCCAACAGTGTCTCCCATTCGACTTTTCTTTGCCGTGATGGTAATTAGGGCGGGGTAGGATGAGTCCGATAGCAGATGATGAGTCTGATGGCATAGTCTTGGCACGGAAGGAAAGAAGACGTCACACGTGGTTTTATCCATGTGCCGTGGGGCATGGAATATTCACTGTTCGGGCTAGGGTTGTGGAAGAGTGAAGGGGGAAGTTGGAGAGCTGGACACAAATGCCTGTCTCCAGGGCCCATTCCCGCCTAGTGGCTGCGCACCCTCGCGCGCGCTCGACAGAAAAAAGTAGGTCAGACTGGCCACCGAACTTCCCAGAAAGAAGTAGAAAAAGATGACTCAGAGGCGACGGAAAGCGCTCAACTTCGCCCGCGCTAGGAGTCGCCCTCTCCCCTTCGTTGTCGCGCGCGGCGTCGAAGGGGCGAAAGAAATTTTGAGAACCTCCAAGAGCAGACGATTGCTCATAGCCAATAGGAAGACGAGACCGGAACGGGAGAAGTGGTGAGTTTGTACGGAGAAGGGGGGAATTTTTACAAGGAACTCTATGCGTATGTGAACGCCTGCTTTGGCGCTAGTAACAGACAGACGCGGCGCGCGTCTATTAAAGGAAGTTGATCACGGGCTGCGATTCAGCCCCGAGCCGCCGGTTAAGCTTGCATAAGCCAGCCCGCTGAGGAGCTCCTGGGGGACGCATTACTCTCGGCCAGCCACGGACCATCCAGGCCGCGTGCGCCAGTCATCGGGACGGCCACCGTTGGACACCTGCGGTCGCGTCGGACTGACGAAGTGCCCGTTGCGGGGAACAATAATAATCCATTCATGGGAAAATGCTCGGTCGGAAGGATCAAAGTGGTGCGTCTAAATTAAAGGCGAAATTAGAAAGAGAAGAGCGTGAAAAGAAGCTACCACAGAAGACAAAGTACCTACTGAATGCAGCTTCCGCGGAGCAGTACGATCGCTCTACCCAGAGTCCGTGTTTCATCTCCCAATAGTGCCGAATCTGCTTCTGTGGAGGACTTGCCATCTCCATCACCACGGTTTCCTTGCAATAAGCAAGGTTTGACTCATCTTGGTTGTCTGGATCTTGTGAAACCGGTGCCAACCTCTGTCGTCCATGCTTCTGGGCGACCGACGCTAACCGAGCCCTGTCCTGTTCTTGAGTCAGCAACGTCTATGCTACTCTGCCGGAACCCTGACACAGAGCTCCAGGTGTCCGGTCCGCCACGTCTGATTTCTGCTACTGCTGAACAACCGGTGCCAAACCTCCCCGATGAACCTCCTCCTACTGGCGAACGCCAGGAAACAACACTCCAAGAACCGACTCGCTTGTTTCCTCTTACTTTGAATTCAAATAATCAGGTTCCCACCCACAAAGCGTGCCTCGAGAGGACGAATAAGACGGCTTCTCATTGCGGAAACAGAGAAGTACAGACACCCCCGCAGCAAGACGTACGTTGCGAGATTCTGCTAAGTGGCCCTGCTAAGTGGACGGATGTTATTACTGATAGCTTTCGGAGTTTGCCTTGAGAAAGGGCCATTGTATTTTCAAAATCGGGAAGAAAATTTTCCGTCTCCCGAAAGGCAATACAAAACTCACACGCTATATGTCACCTCATCTTTTCTTGCGAAAGGCTGTAAATGGGGAGGAATACGAGCGACAAAGGTTAATGTACTCGGAGTCCAAAGGTTCCGTTTACTGTTTCATGTGCAAACTATTTTCGATTTCAAGCAACCCCAGTGCTTTCATCACGCATGACTTTTCTTATTGAAAAAGAGCAGAAGAAAAGGTTTGTGCTCATGAAAATAGCGTCGAGCACCGGAGCTGCATGGCAGCATGGCTCGCCCTCTCTAACTCGAGCAGCACAATTGACAAGGAGCTGCTTAAGCATCTTGTCACGGAGACAGCTTACTAGAGGAACACCTCAAACGCTACGGGAACAAAGTAAATAGTCACCCATCATATCTGTCAAAAACCATTTGTGATGAATTTATGTAGCATATTGCAAAGGCTGTCAAGGAACGTCTCTTTGACGAAGTTAAACGCGCAAAACACTTCTCTTTAATTGTTGATTCGACTCCGGGCCTCACTCACGTTGATCAGCTGTCAGTTCTTTTACGATACTATTTAAATGCGAAAGTGTACAAACGCATTCTTGGATTTGTTCCAATCTAATCGCATACCAGCCTGTATCTTTTCGATACCGTGATGTCCCTCTTGACGACCAATGGCATCTCACTTGATGACTATAGGGGCCAAGCTTATGATAATGCGAGTAATATGTCGGGAAAATACAAAGGACTGCAAGCTAAAATCAAACACCTCAATGAATTGGCAGTCTACGTCCCGTGTGCTGGTCATTCACTGAACTTGGCGGTCGTAGCGTTGAGTTGCCTTGAGGCAGTCAAATTTTTCACTGTAATTCAGAGACTGTATGTGTTCTTTGCTGCCTCACCTAAGCGACGGAGGTATCTTTTGGACAGCATGGGCGGAACTGGCCAGCAGCTTGTTTTGAAAAGTGTCTCTGAGACCAGGTGGTCAAGACACGCTGAATCATGTAAGGCCATTCTAAAATAATTCAATCTAGTCTTCTGTTGCCTTGAAGCTATATCAAAGAACGAGGAAGAAAACGGTGACACTAGGAACGAAGCGCACTCTCTTCAAGAAAATGACAAAACTAGACTGCATTCTGATTAATCACAAAGTGAACATATGTGTTGGTGTTTACAACAGCACGCGTTTCAAGCAAGTTTTGTTGCTTTCCTTATAATAATAGCAATAATATTAATTCCGTTGATCGCACTTCGTTCTTTTTAATTTGGTGGAATTAAAATGAAACATGGCATATTTCCAAGCGTAGCAGGCGACAGAGGAGGGGGGGGGTCAGTATAGGGAGAGGGGGTCTGCATGCGAATTAGCCCAGGGCCCCCATTTTTCTTAATCCGGCCCTGCCACTACCAAAAAGAAGTAACACGTTACCCTGTTTCGCACCCCTCCCAACCTCCCCGCATTTCACCAGATTTCCTGAGACTGATTGGGAGGAACATCACATGTCGAAGGAGGACCGGAATCACCTCATGTGACTAGGACTTATCGTCTTTGGTGTCGCCTAGCCCCGCTGCCGCTGTCCCTGAGATCTCAGACCTGGCTTCTGCTCAAATGGTGACCAGAGCTACCAGTCAAGAGAAGAGCTTACACGAGGTCGGGACAGCGAGCCAGAAAGCGTCTGCCGAGCCTCCTACGTTGGCGAGCAGTACTGTGAGTAGCTCGGTTTCTTTGCTCGTGAACAACTGCAGGATCTAAGTGGCTCTGGATTTCAGTGGTTTTCTGTCAATAGTCGTGTAGGATGGCATTCTATTTTTCACTGCGGACGTGGCTTCCGTTGACACGTTACGAGAACTGCGCTCATGGTTGTATTGGTTTTGGTGGAAAGGAAATGGCGCAGTATCTGTCTCATATATCGGCGGACACCTGAACCGCGACGTAAGGGAAGGAATAAAAGAAGGAGTGAAAGAAGAAAGAAAGGAAGAAGAAAGGAAGGAAGAGGTGCCGTAGGGGAGGGCTCCGGAATAATTTCGACCACATAGGAATCTTAAACGTACATATCGAACCCGACCGCGGCAGCTGCATTTCTATGGAGGCGAAGCGCTAAGGCGCTCATGTGCTGTGCGATGTCAGTGCACGTTGAAGATCCACAGGTGGTCGAAATTCTTCCGGAGTCCTCCTCTACGGCACCTCTTGCTTCCTTTCTTCTTTCACTCCCTCCTCTATCCCTTCCCTTACGGCGCGGTTCAGGTATCCGCCGATATGTGAGACATATACTGCGCCATTTCCTTTAGCCAAAAACCAACTCGATCTTTAACGTGCACTGACATCGCACACCACAGGGGCGCCTATGCGTTTCGCCTCCACCGAAACGCAGCCGCCGCGGTCGTGTTTGAATCGGGGAACTCCGGATCAATCGCGGAGCGCCCTAATTACTGAGCCTCCGCTGCCGGCAAAGTAAAGGTAGTAGCAGTAAGTGGTTTTATTAAAATAACAATAAAAAGAAAGCAAGATTTTTGCTAGCCCCGGCATCTGCCATCGATACTGACCTGGCTTCAAAGAGTACGGCACCGCCTCTTGAGTCGTCATATAATGATTCCTTCCTGATCTGCCGTTTCCAGTATCGGTATAGTCCTACACTATGGTTTTACATTGAATCTATCCAATTTTTACCTTCCGCGTTTTTAACCTGCCTTATAATGCTCTTTTTTTCTCCGTCCTCGTGTCAGGCATACTTAGTGGTTAGAGGCTTCCCAGTTCTTTTCCGCCAGTGTGAGTCAACGATCTTTCAGTGTAGGTATTTAAATACCTTAGCTACCCACCTATTATCGCCAAATTTCCTCAGGCGTTCTTCGTATAGTATTTTACTCTAAGCTTCCCGTGCTCCGAACGATGCCCAGCCCATATCCCCCTGTACTGCCTTGTTTGTGGTTTTCCCATGGGCACCTAGTGCTATTCCAACAGATCTCTGATTTACTTCTAATCTCGACTGAACTTCTTCCCTTAAGCACAGAACCGCATTCCATAAAGTAAGCCCCGGCACCATTATTCTTTTCCATATACCTCTCAGTACTTAATACCTGTTGTACCCTCACAATGCCTTATTTTTCATTACCCCGACATCTCTTCACCCTTTTGCTATGAGAGACTTGCTATAAGGGACTGTTCGTGCTTTTCCGTGTATATCTGCCCTTCGTTTACCCTAGATGTCTTAGAACGCGCAGCTACAAAAAGAAATTTAACGAAGAAGATGACACATGCGCTGTGTAGCAAATCTGTAGAAACAATAGAACACCTCTTACTAAAATGTGATGGTATACATCCCAATGTCGATGCAGGCACACTCACGCTTCCTGAGGCCCTAGGGTTTAGAGATAACAATAGTCATGTAAATAAATCTGCGGTGGAAATTAGCAAAGAGCGATTGGAAGACTCGTTCCGCAAAAAGAGAGAAGTGACAAAGTTAAAAGTGCAGGGAGGCGTATTTAAATTCCTAATTTTAATAACATACAACACAGTTAAACAAAAATAAAGAAAAAATAAAGGAGCATGGAGGCAACTCCCATCACCCCGTTTCAAAGGTAGCGCTCCTCCCTTCCGTCCTTCCATCCATCGATCCGGATCTGCGCTACGTTGTTCGCTGGTCACCGCGTGATTCCTGCGTCCCCGCACGGCCTCACTGCGCCTTAACGAGGGGAGCGAGAGGCGCCGCCGTCGCGCGCTATCTGTTGGGGCAGTGGTGTACATTGCGAGGAGGAGGAGGGATTGATTTCATTGGGGCACCGCCTGATGGCGCTACGTGCGCGCCAAGCTGAGAGGAAAAGTAGCGGAAACGTATTTTGCTGCTCGCATAACTGTGGCTTCTGCTATGTACATGCTCATATTTACTAATATACACCACTGTACGTCTCTAAAACGCCCTTCTAAGACAACACCGTATTCACTGTACGCGCCTTTGTTCATTCCAAACCATTGACCTGGCGTGGCAGAAATAAATTATCACCTTTAGTCCTCTCCCATGAGGACTGCCAAACAAAAACGGCGAAAACACGATGAAGTTTTTGAATTTTAAGTCGAGAGCACGAAAGGACCTGCAACAAATAGCACAATTTCGAAACCAGGTATGCACTACATATGTTTGCGCGCGCGAATATAGACAGCTCCTTTCCCGACTATATCTGTGTACACGTAGACAGTTCTTGAATTTTCTCCTTCCAAAAGTCATCGTTATCTCGATACTTGTCAAGAGGAACACAAAGGTATTTCGAAGGGACGTGTGACCATTTTACACTCGCGTGAAACAAAGGCGCTGATGTCCAGTTCCCATGCAAAAGGCCCGCATATTTGTTTATTTATTTATTTATTCAAAATACCTTACAGGGCCCAGAAGGGCATTGAGTAAGGGGGGCAAAACAATAGATTAAGCAAATAGGACGAATAAATTAAAAACAACGCGTGATACAAGGCAAAAATTAAACACAATTATAAATATACAGGGCAAAACGTAACTAAAAGACATACATCACCGCGAGCAACAAAAATTAAATTAGTAGCAAGAATGCATCGCAAGTGCCCAATAGGCATCAAAAGGAAAAAGCAGTAGTCATAAAAAACATACAGATGGCTGAAATTGCACAAGAAACCAAAACTTTGTAAAATACCAACGAGAAGAAAAGGGGACCAAGGACACAGAACAACCTGAAACAAGACACAATGTCGTTAAAGAAAATGTTTGTGCAGTTGGTCTTGAAATGATTGGTGGTTGCCGATAGATGCGATACAGTTGGGAAGATCATTCCAAAGAATAATGGCACGTGGAAGAGCAGATGAATTGAATGCTAAGGTTCTTCCGTAAATGCGTGTAATGCTATACTGATTATGTAGGCGGCGTGAAATGCGTGAAGGCTCTTCGAGGGGCAAGGGAGATGGCCTGGTGCTATGACGATATTTATGAAGTAAGCATAAAAGAGCGATGGAGCGACGAATATGTAATGGTTTGAGGGAGATATCAAGTTTAATCTTAGTGATACTGGACTGGGGGTGGTACTTTTGTGTGATGAAACGAGCGGCTCTATTTTGTACGGATTCAAGCATGTTGATCAGGTAATTTTGATAAGGGGACCACATAGGTGAAGCAAATTCTAGTTGAGGACGCACGATTGTTAAGTAAGCGACTTTTCTCACGTTATTAGGGGCGTTTCGCAAGTTCCGGCGCAGGTACCCAAGTGATCTTGAAGCTTTGGCACAGATGGATTGAATGTGTGTGGCCCATGAAAGATTATCTGTGAGGTGAATACCTAAATACTTATAAGATGATGCCCGAGACACTGCGGTACCTTCAATGGAGTACGAGAAATTAGAATTAGTACGCTTGCGGGTGAAAGAGATGACCTTGCATTTAGATGAGTTGAGCATCATTTGCCATTTACTGCACCAATTTGAAATTAAGTTCAGGTCAGTTTGGAGGGCAAGGTGATCATGCATAGAATTAATGGGCCGGTAAATGATGCAGTCGTCAGCAAAGAGGCGTATAGAAGAAGATATGTCTGTTGGCAAGTCGTTAATGTATATTAGAAACAATAAGGGGCCAAGAACACTACCTTGGGGTACGCCAGACTCTACATCACTGAGTGGGGAGGTGAAATTGTTAACTGTAGTGAACTGCTGGCGAAATGAAAGAAAGTTACGTAGCCATGACAGTGTTAAAGAATCTAGGCACAGAGCAGACAATTTTGAGAACAAGCGGGAATGTGCAACACGGTCGAACGCTTTAGCAAAATCTAAAAAGATACAGTCAGTTTGAAGGTTAGCATCCATGTTGAAATGCAAGTCAGTCGTAAATTCTAGCAGTTGGGTGTCACAAGAAAAACCTTTTCGGAAGCCGTGCTGATTAGGAAAAAAGAAAGAGTTAAGTTCCAGATGGCAGTAAATGTGAGAAGCGATAACAAGCTCGAGTAATTTACAGCAAATGCAGGTTAGCGAAATGGGGCGGTAGTTTTCCGGTGAATTTCTGTTTCCACTTTTGAACACTGGAACGATCTTAGCAATTTTCCAATCTGTAGGAAGTAAACCGGATGATAATGATTGCTGATAGATGAGGCATAGAATTTCACTGGAGATCGATACGGTGTTTTTCAGTATTTTAGAATTTATGTTGTCAACACCTGCTAACAACGCTATTGATTACATCACAAAACCTGCGAAAATCGCTGCAAAAAATTGCCACATCATCGGCATAAGCCAAGACTTTAATTTCAAGTGCTTCTAGTTCAAAACAACGAATAGAGCGGTTGTTTATTACATTCTGGCAAAGTGGCTATAGGTACACAGCGAAACCTAGTGGTGACAATGGGCAGCCTTGCCGCACAGATGCTCTCACGAAAATTCTGTCTGTGAGCTCTCGGTTAACAACCTGATTCGTGGTACAGTTTCTATAAACCATTTTAGCCAGTTTTAAAATTACTTCCCCAAAACAGACATGTTCGAGGATTTTAAAATGAATGTCATGACATACACGGTCAAAGGCCTTCTCTAAATCAATATGCAACATTGCAGCTCGCCTAAAGTGAGCGTCATAGCATTCCACTATACTTCGAGTGATATGAACATTCGTGAAGATGGTCCGCCCTTGAATTACACACGTCTGGTGGGGGCCAACCAAGATGTCCATAACCGACTGTAAACGTTTGGCTAATACTTTCAGAAAAATTTTATGTTGATTACTAAGCGTTATCGGCCTATAACTGGTAACTTCTTAAGTTTAACTGAATTGTCAGTTTTCGGTATAAGTACTGTATGCGCACTTGAAAACGACGGTGGTAAAAAACCATCTAAATGACTTAATAAATGTGTTGTAAATGGAGAGCAGTTTCGCGTTCTAACGCCTTATAAAATTCCGCTGTTATCCCATCAGGACCTGGCGATTTCCCCAAGTAAAGCTCATCAATAGCGTATTCCAATTCCGCTATTGATAAGTCGGCGTTTGAGAAAAGGGGGCCCTTTCTTTGCCACATTCGTACCTGAGGCAGGTGGCGTCAAGATTTGTTCTTCGAGATCAACGCAACCCTTTCCTACGGACTTTTATTCAAGTGAGGTTTTCTTCGGCTTTGCAAAACTATGTTATTACTACTGTAGACAGGATGCGATACAGTGCAAGTAGATTTCTGAAAGAAGTGGTCTTTGTTTTTCGATTTCTAAATGCTCGGTTCAGTTTGGAATACCTTTCAAATGTCACGCGTAAGAAATTGCTCAAATATTTGTTTGACTCCTTCTTCCCAGAGCCAATATATCGATATCTGTAGAGATGGAGGCCAAGGAGGAAATGTTTTAAAACGAGTAAGGAAAATGGTGGTGCCAGCGGGTGTGAAGACGTTTTTCTGCAAGTTGCACACTGGGACTTTGCCTGTTAAAACATGGATTTAGGAGAAGAGATTGTTTTTACCATGGGGTGATGACTGCTTGTTATGTCACAAACCAGAGTCAATAGAACACGTCTTTATTGATTGCTGGGATGCGCTGCTCTTTTGGGACGTACTCCAGCGTACAATAAAGAAATACTGACCCTTGACGCCGTATGGGATACGATTCCTGAACGTTGAGCCGGATCTTTATAAATACGATGTAATATTACTTCTTGGCCTGGACAGCATTTGGCAAAGCAGGATGGCTGTACGACACTGCGATAAAGATGCGCGGTCTGTCCTAGATTACTTCAAAGAAAACATATTTAAGTGGCGTGAAGTGTACACGGAGATATGCTTTGGAGATGAAGTTATCGAGTTGATGGGAGAGTTGTGTTCTTTGAAACAGTTTTGATTTTGTCGCGTGAGTGAAACGCATGTCCACTCTTGATGTTTGAGAATGTAGCGCAGGACATGTTTGTGATCTGTTGTAAACTGTCGAAAGAGGCAATGAATGCAAAAAGAAAAGAGCTGGCGTGGCGGAGTGGTTAGCCTGCTCGTCTCGTACTCCGAAGGCCCTGGCTCGATCCTCTACCTCGACAAATTTCCTACTCGGTTTTATTTATTTTTGCTTTATATTTTTCGTTCACGGCCAACGCCGCCGACGTCGACGATGACACCGGCCTTTCTGCGACACGGGGCTCTCAACGCTCCCGCGTTAAACGTTTATTCTAACGAAATAATTTGAGGTACTCAGGCCTCTGTGTCTGTGCACGTCCCCACTTTACACAGGTGAGGTGGACGTTGTCAGGCGCGGTTCAGGTGTCGACGATATGTGAGACAGATGCTGTGCCATTTCCTTTCCCCAAAAACCAATTTTTTTTTTCATTTGTGGGGATCTCAGAAATGGCAGCATCAAACGAATGGTTGTAATTGAAAGATGTTGTGAGGATGGTGGTGGTAGTGGATTTATTAAAAATAATAGTAAAAAGGAAGGAAAAGATTTTTGCTAGCCCCGGCATCTGCCATCGATAATGAAGCACCTGAGCTGGGGCAGCGGAAATAAAGGATAGCAGGCAGAATGGAGAAATGAAATGAAAGAGGTGAGGGGACAGGAATAGAGGATAGGGGGAGAAGTAATATGTACAAACTATTTACACAATAAGAAATGAGTCCAGGTTGTGCGCGTGATTAGTTCATTTTAGAGGAATTAAATCACACACGCGCACAGCACTGTGTTGGTTACAACTGGAGTGGGGCGTCCAGTTATTAATTGTTCAAGGTAGTACTCGCGGAGCGTTCGGTCACTGCGTGTAACTACCTGACGGAAAACAGACGGGACTTCAAGCCCGTGTGTTCGAGGAATGCACAGAGGCTCACCAAAGTTCGCTCACGAGTGCGCGCATGCGCGCACTGCCCTCCGGCCCGGAAAAAAATCCAAATCGGATCAGAGTTCATTATTACAGTCATAAATGTCCAAAAAGTGGGCGGGCAGGAGCAAGAGGTCCGCGAAATTTGACAACGCCGGAAGTAAGCGGAGCCAAAGCGTGGTGAAAAGTTTGAAAGCTCGAAATGGGCAATCACGTGACCAGTGATAAGTGAGATACGTAACCCGAAGATAGGAAAAAACGACAAATTAGGGACAATTCATTCATTCATTATTTATTGCATATCTTGCGAAATGCAAACTAACATTGATGGACCCATAGCCACTGGCTAGTAACGGGTCTATAATCAACATAGGATACAAAATAAATGCAGCACGCGAACAAATGAAACAAGAAATACAATCCACAACACAGTAACACATAAAATGCATAGTTTAAACAAAAATGAATATGAAGTCACTTATTCACAATATTTCTGAGAAAAAGAACCTCTTTAAAGCAGGAGTAAAATTTAGGGCTTGCTTTATGTTTAGTGGCAAGGTATTCCAAATAAGAGCGCCGTTAAATTCTAAGAGCCTTTTCCCGTACAGGTTCTGACATGCAGGTAGACTAAAATTCAGGCGTCCGCCGATATGTAATATAGGTAATTTTTGAGAAGCAAAAGGTAATGGACCGGTAAATGGACTGGACGGGTGTATAGGGCGGGAACGAAGCGTGACGGAAAATTTGAAAACTCGAAATGTTTGGCGGGATGAAATTACGGTGTAATCAGAGTTAATTGATAACAAATCAATCAAGTGAACGAGAAAACAACCATGGCGCCCAATCTTATAGGCGACCAGTGTCGAGGAGGAGGCAATGCTTTCGCATTCTTCCAATGCGGGTAGCTGCAGTGATCGCAAATTTTTTTAAAAGCGAATTCAGCATAGTATAATGGAGACTACCGCAGCGTGCCCGTTGTGCAAGGATATACACCACCCGTCAGAAGTTCCCAGGACACAGGTTAATTCTTCTCTGAAAACTTTGAGTGTTTAGTAGTTGTCTTAAGCCCAACGGTATACTGCTTGAAAGTGGACTCTTTTGCTTGAGAATTTTTGATGCACCCTGTAAAACCTCTCTAGGTCCACAGAGGTGGCTCAACGGTTTAGGTTGCTTATCCCAAATCACTCGGAGGTTCCATCCTGGCCACCACTGCCGCATTTTTATGGAGGCTAAATTGAAGAAACGCCAGTGTGCAAAGCGATGTCAACCCCAGGTAGTCTAATCCAGAGCTCCCCACTACGGCCTCCCTCTTCGCACATTTGTTTCTTCGGGACATTTACAGTTTACACGTTCTCATTAGAGAAGTACCTGCCATCAGCGTATGGAACAAACTACGGTTCCTGTACGCAGTACACTTTATACGGGACATAGACTGGGAATAAAAATGGGCCTAGAATGCTTATTTTCGGCATATTGGTGACAACGACTTGTCCAGGAGGTCTAGCGCCACCGATATCGACGTACTGTATTCTATGGCCGAGCTAGATATCATTCCAGTAGCTCTGCTCCACGGACGCAGTAGTTCTGTAACTTTGTAAGAATAATAGGATTGACGGGTTGAAATGCTTTTAAAAAATCAGTATTTAGTGAGAAAGAATTGATTGGCTTTTCATCGTCGTAAGGGCTGTCTCGGTCGAACGACACATCACTAAACAGGGTTTAAAGTAACGAATCGTATTTTGACGAATTCTAGTGTATTAGCTCATCAGTGCCTTTTATGAATATGTGAACAAATCAAAGTAGACGGCAGCTGATTTCTCCTATGTTTCTTTTATCCAGCGGTACCTTTGACAGTAGCATTATATCAGCGTATACGCTAATAATGTTAACATTCCTTGAGCTAGTGCGCTAGTGCGTCCACATTGATGGCTCGCGGTTGACGTAGCTGGTGAGCGCTCTTTATCCGTGAGACCACACTGCTACAAGTGCGACGTCTGAAACCAAGACGCTTTCAGATGCCTTCGTTTCATGCACTCGCGTTGTCACAGCTCCTGCTCCAGCTTCAGAATGTGCTTTCTGCTTTTATGCAGGACTCTGAGAAGGGGAGCCACGCAAGCTTTGCGCGAAGCAAAGAAAACGAGCCGGCGGCTGTGACTGGACTCGGCGGCATGGGGCCCTCGACTCATCCAGCTGCCACCATCGAACCAGTGCCTGGTGTAGACCAAGGCAACTCTCGGCCAACGAAACGCCAGGGAGCCAAGACATCTCGCCGCCGCGGAGCTAGTCGAGAAACTTCGGAGGATGGTACCACATCTTGTGAGTATGCACCTTCTTATGGCCTTCTCAGCGTCTGATAGCGCCCGTGATCTCCTCCAAAGAAATGTCGACCTCCAAAAAATATCAAGATGCGACTCTTAAATTTAAGTTTAACGCCGACTAAGCATGCCCATACAGCCTAAAGGTCAGTTGGTGCGTGCGTGCGTGCGTGCGTGCGTGTGTGTGCACGCGCGCCGGTTGGGCGAAGCGTTTAAAGTAGAACATGTGAGGTAATAGCGTGACAGGAGCAGTGTTGGAAGCGAAACTTCTGCACACGACCGATCATCAACCAATGACAGCAATATGAAAAATGAGAGTACCTGTCACACGGTATGCCTGCTCGCTCATCCAGTCACGTAGCCTTCGCCGCCGTCTTCAATTCTGCCACGTGCAGGAGGCATACAGGCTGCGTCACCATTGCGTAGACCGATTGAGCAGTGTGCACTAATCGTTGAAAACAGAATTCAAAGAATAACAACTGACTTTTTAATGAAATGAAGGCCACTCCTGTCTGTGTGTTTTTGCTGCAATAACGGAAGTCCGCCTATTAAAAAATTCGGATACAAAGAACGCAATCCGCGTGACCACCACGTTAATTTGTACGTTCGAGCGACTACTTTTTTCCACTTGAAATATGTGCTGCTACCTCGCGTGTCATTGGTTATGTTCACATCCAAAAGGTGCTTTTCGTCAAAAGGAATAGGGGCATGACATAGAAAGGCCGAAGAGCCTTGCCAGAGTTGCTGTTATGCTGCTTATTAGTCATACAAAATCGTGTAAGGCCCGTTTCACATGCATGTGATTTTGTCATGCGACACTGCGAATTTCGTCGGTCTGCGACTGGGGAGGGCCGTCGGTCTATTCGCAGACGGCTTGCGATCGAGTTCCACCCGGTTGGAGTTCAGTCGCCGCGTTGGTTTGCTCGCTCTGCGACTGACCAATGGGGAGCATCTTAACTTGTGCTCCCGTGCCACCGCCGCCGGAAGTTCAGTACCGGAAGCGGCAAAGCCCCAAATGCAAACGGTGTTTTGGAGCGCTGTACGCACGTGGCCGCACAATCGGTGTTGTGGTTTTTCGAGCGCAGGCAGGGGCTACTAGTCGATATGGCATTCCACGCTGCGTCAAATGAACTGCTTATCGACGAAGTTGCCAAGCGACCGATTTTATGGAATATGTGTTCTAACGAATACAGGAAAAATTCCGACCAGACCGGTATACGGGAGGAGATTCGCGATGCCCTTCGACAGATCGACCCCACAGGTACGTACCATTTTTTTTGTCTACTGTTTCTGTTTTTGCAAACGGGTGTGGATTGCAGTGCAGAAGCTCTAACCGCGAGCGATTGTGATTTCTCTTATATGACAGTATACGGCAGGCGCATGTGAATAGCTGCACACGTGGATTCTCGGCGTTTTTCAGCCGCACGTTCTGCATCGTTCCGTTTTGCGAGGAAATAAACGCATCAATAAAGCACAATATACTGCACTCGTTATTAAAAGAGAAAGCGCGTATAGGCAAAACAATTCCTTTTGAATGTGCGACCGACTCGCTCAGCAGCACGTGCTCTCTAAATACTGTGCCCGGCTCGAGGCATGCAAACTTTTTCTCCTCCTTTGTTTACCCTCTGCGGCACCCATGTTGGCTTTGCACTTGCATTCCGGGGGGAAAAAAAGTAAATTTAGACTATCGTGAAGGGAAAACAAAAATCTGACGGCCTTTGTTCACGTGCGGAAGAGGCTTGTTTTTTTCTCATTAATTTTTTTGCCTAAATCTGCACTTTGTTTGTTCACGGCGAGGGGTCACGCCAGTACTCGTTTCGGTACGGCACAATCATGACTTATTTCACCGCTGACTTCAAGATTAATGCTCCAGTCTCTGCCACAAATTCCAATAGTCGTGAAGTGAAAAAATATCCGCGTGCTGTAAAATGTCAATGCGCACTAAAATATCTTAAATTATCACAATTATTCTGGGTCGTTTTGAGGTGCTGATATTTCTCTGCTGTCAAACGTCGTAAAACTCGTCACCGATTCCATTCGCGAACTGCTTAGTGCATGTTCACTGTTACTGGAGCGTGCAGTCCGGTCCATGCTTTGTTCCTCAGAGCTAACTCTGGGAACATGCTATACGCTTTGTGGCACACGCTGGAATTCATTTATTTTTTTTTCTTTATTTTTTTCCTTAACTAATTTTAACATTTTTTTTCAGTAACTGTGGACGTTGTGCAAGGCCGGCGGAGAAACCTAAAACACACGTACCGCAGAAAACTCAGAGATATCCTGAACTGCACAAGAAGCTGAGCAGGGGCCGTGCCCAAGAGCAAGGCCTGGATGTACCTAGAAAGAATGCGTTTCCTCAAAGACCAAATGGATATGCGGCAGTAAGTAGCACTGCAATATCTACAACCACACATTTTGCACAGATTAGATTTTACTTGCTTGTGTTTACCTTGAAATATACAAAAATGAGAAATTGATGTTTTGCAAACATTTTTTCTTGGTGCATTCTTCATCTAATATAAATGTGTGCGTTGTTTTACGTGTTATTTGATTTAATTCACATGCATGAATGGTAAGTTTGTAGACAGGCGGGTGTAATTCGCATGCTCTCGGCAAGCCGTGGTTTTCACAGTGCTGCCGCCAAACTCAATAAGCGAATTGCTATGTTCACTATGTAAATACTGTTTATGTATGGCGTTTCCTGCAGAGGACACAGCAGTATAGAGCCTGAGGTTGTCCTTGAAGAGGAAGAGGCAAGCCCGCGGCCACATTCCTGGTGAATGTGGCCGCGGGCTTGCCTCTTCCTCTTCCACAAAAATTTCCTCAAAGGACGGTGCTGGTCACCGTCCTTTGAGGAAATTTTTGTGGGCCCTGACCACGTATCCACCGACCAAGAGTCCACCGGCCATCCGCAACCCACTGCTTCACATGAACAGAATAGGACTTGTGCCTCAACGTCCTCAGATGCAAATGAGGCCTAAGAAGCGTAGAAACGAGCTGGATGCAGTAAATGCCCGGCTTGATGTTGTAAGGAACGCCTTAAGTGCCCATACGGCAGCAGGCAGCGATGAATATTTTTTGCTGTCATTAAAGCCATACCTATAGCCAGGGGCACTATCCACCCCATTTGATTGTCTCTCCACAGTAATGTAAATACAAGGTCTGTCCTGAAAGTAATGAAACAAGTTGCAGCTTGGCGCGCGTGCACTAGATTGGGAAACTGGTTTTGAAGGAATGAGGGGGAACCTTCAGCTTCACAATGCAACGGGCTCAGTTGGCTTCGAGTAAGCAAAGTAACTGGAGATTTTTTAGCGTGTGCCCCTGTTTCATCACTGCATCATAGAAACCATGGAGCGAACTGTGGAACAGCGAAATGCTCTGAAGCTTTGCATTAAACTGAGAAAGTCACCTACCGAGACATTCGACATGATTAAGACAGCATGTGGTAATGATACAATGTCCAGATCGTGAGTGTTCCAACGGCACAAAGCATTTGCAAGCGGCCGTGAAAACGTTGGGGACGACACAATCAACATTACCAACCGTAACCGTCGTTGACGGGCGCCCGGACCCTTGCTCGTCGTGGTCTTCACGGCCGCTTGCAAATGCAGGATCTGTCGCGGAGTCCCCTTTGTGACGAGAAAGTTAAAAAGGAAAGTATTTTAACTATCCCGCTCTGGAAGGGCGCCAGGATCTGTCGCGTAGTCCCCTTTGTGACCAGAAAGTTAAAAAGGAAAGTATTTCAACTATCCCGCTCTGGAAGGACGCCAGGATCACGCTGGCAGATAAGGGAAGAAGAATGGAAACCAAGGAGAACAAATTGGAGAACGCTCAAGCTTCGTCTTTAAGAGTGGAACGCGACAGCGCGTTGCAGCACTGCCAGGGAGTCCACGGAACGTCATCGCCCGTTCGGCGCGACGCCTTGCCCGTTAGACGAATCGCTCTGCTAGGTGCGGTGAAACGGACGCGCGGAGCGGCAAACCACGTAGAAGCGCTGCCAGACCCCTTGCCGAAACTCGCGGGACTCAAGTTGCAGTCGTAGTTCATCGGCACATCGTTAATAATAATAATAATTGGTTTTTGTAGGAAAGGAAATGTCGCAGTACCTGTCTCATATATAGTTGGATACCTGAACCGCGCCGTAAGGGAAGGGATATAGGCGGGAGTGAAAGAAGGCACATCGTTCTCGACAAACCCGATGCCCCGAAAGCCAGCATAGCTTCCGCGCCGAAAGAACGGGCAGCAAGCCGCAAGCTTCGTGGTGAACGCGCTTTCGATGCGCAATGCGTTGATCGCCGCTCACCGCGTCATTCCTGCGTGCCGCCCCACGGCGCCCGAACGAGACGTGCGGGAGGCGCTGCCGTCGTGCACCATCTGTTGGGGCAGTGGCGTACATTGCAAGGAGTGCGAGGAGGAGATTTTTCGCTCCTCTCTGCGCCCGAACTAGACGAGCGGGAGGCGCTGCCGTCAAGCGCTATCTGTTGGGGCAGTGGGGTACATTGCGAGGAGGGAGATTTTTCGCTCCTCTCTGCGCCCGAACTAGACAAGCGGGAGGCGCTGCCGTCTAGCGCTATCTGTTGGGGCAGTGGGGTACATTGCGAGGAGATTTTTCGCTCCTCTCTGCGCCCGAACTAGACGAGCGGGAGGCGCTGCCGTCTAGCGCTATCTGTTGGGGCTGTGCGGTACATTGCGAGGAGGAGATTTTTCGCTCCTCTCTGCGCCCGAACTAGACGAGCGGGAGGCGCTGCCGTCTAGCGCTTTATTTTGGGGCAGTGGGGTACATTGCGAGGAGATTTTTCGCTCCTCTCTTCGCCCGAACTAGACGAGCGGGAGGCGCTGCCGTCTAGCGCTATCTGTTGAGGCAGTGGGGTACATTGCGAGGAGATTTTTCGCTCCTCTCTGCGCCCGAACTAGACGAGCGGGAGGCGCTGCAGTCTAGCGCTATCTGTTGGGGCAGTGGGGTACATTGTAAGGAGGAGATGTTTCGCTCCTCTCTGCGCCCGAACTAGACGAGCGGGAGGCGCTGCCGTCTAGCACTATATTTTGGGGCAGTGGGGTACATTGCGAGATTTTTCGCTCCTCTCTGCGCCCGAACTAGACGAGCGGGAGGCGCTGCCGTCTAGCGCTATCTGTTGGGGCTGTGGGGTACATTGCGAGGAGGAGATTTTTCGCTCCTCCCTCCACCCGAACTAGACGAGCAGGAGGCGCTGCCGTCTAGCGCTATCTGTTGGGGCAGTGGGGTACATTGCGAGGAGATTTTTCGCTCCTCTCTGCGCCCGAACTAGACGAGCGGGAGGCCCTGCCGTCTAGCGCTATCTGTTGGGGCAGTGGGGTACATTGCGAGGAGAGTTTTCGCTCCTCTCTGCGCCCGAAATAGACGAGCGGGAGGCGCTGCCGTCTAGCGCTATCTGTTGGGGCAGTGGGGTACATTGCGAGGAGGAGACTTTTCGCTCCTCTCTGCGCCCGAACTAGACGAGCGGGAGGCGCTGCCGTGTAGCGCAATATTTTGGGGCAGTGGGGTACATTGCGAGGAGATTTTTCGCTCCTCTCTTCGCCCGAACTAGACGAGCGGGAGGCGCTGCCGTCTAGCGCTATCTGTTGAGGCAGTGGGGTACATTGCGAGGAGATTTTTCGCTCCTCTCTGCGCCCGAACTAGACGAGCGGGAGGCGCTGCAGTCTAGCGCTATCTGTTGGGGCAGTGGGGTACATTGCAAGGAGGAGATGTTTCGCTCCTCTCTGCGCCCGAACTAGACGAGCGGGAGGCGCTGCCGTCTAGCACTATATTTTGGGGCAGTGGGGTACATTGCGAGATTTTTCGCTCCTCTCTGCGCCCGAACTAGACGAGCGGGAGGCGCTGCCGTCTAGCGCTATCTGTTGGGGCTGTGGGGTACATTGCGAGGAGGAGATTTTTCGCTCCTCCCTCCACCCGAACTAGACGAGCGGGAGGCGCTGCCGTCTAGCGCTATCTGTTGGGGCAGTGGGGTACATTGCGAGGAGATTTTTCGCTCCTCTCTGCGCCCGAACTAGACGAGCGGGAGGCGCTGCCGTCTAGCGCTATCTGTTGGGGCAGTGGGGTACATTGCGAGGAGAGTTTTCGCTCCTCTCTGCGCCCGAACTAGACGAGCGGGAGGCGCTGCCGTCTAGCGCTATCTGTTGGGGCAGTGGGGTACATTGCGAGGAGGAGACTTTTCGCTCCTCTCTGCGCCAGAACTAGACGAGCGGGAGGCGCTGCCGTCTAGCGCTATCTGTTGGGGCAGTGGGGTACATTGCGAGGAGATTTTTCGCTCCTCTCTGCGCCCGAACTAGACGAGCGGGAGGCGCTGCCGTCGAGCGCTATCTGTTGGGGCTGTGGGGTACATTGCGATGAGGAGATTTTTCGCTCCTCTCTGCGCCCGAACTAGACGAGCGGGAGGCGCTGCCGTCAAGCGCTGTCTGTTGGGGCAGTGGGGTATATTGTGAGGAGGAGGATTTTTCGCACACGGCCAACGCCGCCGACGCCGACACCGGCTTTTCTGCGACACGAGCTCCTTAACGCTGTCGCATTAAAAAGGATGGATGGATGGAGTGGGATGGGATGGGATGGATGGATGGAATGGATGAATGGAATGGATGGATGGAATGGCTGGATGGTTTGATGGGATGGATGGGATGGAATGGAATGGAATGGATGGAATGGAATGGAATGGATGGATGGATGGATGGATGGATGGATGGATGGATGGATGGATGGATGGATGGATGGATGGATGGATGGATGGATGGATGGATGGATGGATGGATGGATGGATGGATCGATGGATGGATGGATGGATGGATGGATGGATGGATGGATGGATGGATGGATGGATGGATGGATGGATGGATGGATGGATGGATGGATGGATGGATGGATGGATGGACGGATGGATGGACGGACGGATGGATGGATGGATGGATAGATAGATGGGCGGACGGACGGACGGACGGACGGATGGATGGATGGAAACTTTATTCATCAAGAGAATCCGAGGCCCGCAGGTCTCCTGGGTCTCCGCACGACCCCACTGGCAGTCCAGAGGTTCATGTGGTGTTGGTCCATGACGTATGCGGCCCGGCTCATTGCGATCTTCTGCCTGGCGAGGTACGCTGACCATCGTGAGGTCTCCCTGTCCTCCCAAGTTCGGAGAGGCACCGGACCGGCGAGGCCAGGGGAGGCCGGGCATGATAAGAGTATGTGGGTAATGGTGGCCTTGGGTGGGAGCACAAAATGCATATTGGGGTACCGGCATAAATTTAGAAAGAATGGCTGGTCTAGGCAACGTTCCCGCCTGCAGGCGACGCCAAACTGACTGTTCTCTGCTAGTGAGGGATTGGTTGGGTGGCGGGTAGTTTTGACGCTTAGCGCGGGATTTTGCGGTGACATCTGCAAAGGAGTGCATAAGCTCCTTTGAGAAATTCTCCACTATGTCCGCCTGTGGCCGGTTTCTAGACCTTCGGGCTAAGGAGTCGGCGGCCTCGTTTCCGAGATTAACCGAGTGCGCAGGTACGCTGATGAGCTCAGCGCGTCGGAAGAGGTGGCGGGTGGGCATGTGCAGCAGGCATTGCGCAGTGGGATGAACCCTGCCCATGCCAAAAATTTAGAATGGCGGTTTTTGAGTCACTAATATTGTAACGGGCGTATGTGTATGCCAGAGCAATGGCTATAGCGGTGTCCGCGGCTTCCTCAGAGGTGGTGCCTGAAGGAAGCTCGAAAGTTAGGGGTGTTATGTGTGGGTTGTGGATAACCGCTGTGGCTCTGTGCTCATCGCAGGCGGCATGCGTCGAAACAATATCAGGCTCATTCCCGTATCAGCTGTGCAGAAGTGCCGCGCGCGCCTTCCTGCGACCTTGGTCATGATGGGGGTGCATGTTCCTGGGTAATGGTACGACATATTAAAGTCTGAATGTGGGTGGGGGATGTTCTTATTGATGGGTTGTTTGCAGGGATAGTGATGCCTAGCTGACTGAGTATGCGTCGTCCGGTTCTGTAGCGTGTAGTCTATTATAATATCAAGAGTTGGACGAAAACTCGTCTGGACAGGGGTGAATCATAAAACGGGACATTGAAGACGCCGACGATTGAAGGCGCACAGTCTATTATAATGTGATTGTAAGTTGGCGTCGCGATGTTCATGTAGGGTGTTATGATCTCCGACTTCGAGCAGTTTTTCGTTTCTAGTGTTTTTTTTTGGTAATTTAAGTGCTCATTTGTTGCTTGCCGAATCAAGCAGTCTGTTTGCTGGACCTCACTGGTTGTTAGTTTCAGGTATGGCGTAGCATAAAAAATTCAGCTGAGGGTATAGGCGTGCACTACACTTAGGTTGTCCGCCTCTCGCAGCCCATGTGCGCGTCCAGCCGCCCTTTTTATGAGTTGCGTGGTGGCTGCGATGGCCTTTTTCAGTCGCTTAATTGTGTCTCCGTTTTTTACATCCCGTTGAATGTACAGTCCTAGAATGCGTAAGGCATGAACCTGGTGAATTTGTCTGCTCTGAATTCGGATTTCTATGGGGGTTTGGTAATTCTGTACCTAGGAGGTATGACGAGTAATTCTGAATTTCTGGCCAGCACACTAGTCCGATTCTTGAGGTGAGTTCAGTAATGGTGTCTGCTGTCGTTTGTAGCGTGGCTGAGCTGCATAGCACTACAAACGCAACATGACTCTGCAATGTAGAACTGCGCCCTCAGTTACGCTATCCAGAGATGAATGGCGAAATGTCTCAAACTGCACTGCTTTATTCACTTGCTGTGTAAGTCTTCGATTCCTGCATCAGAAGCTAGCCGAACATGGGGAGCGGATATATGGGATGTGCTCTCTAAGCCTTACTGTCCCATAATTCACACTTGTAAACAAGTCTAACCGTCGGTCCTACGTGGTAGCAACAAGACTAGGGGTGCACAAATTACGTCGTTGTGCGACTGGAGGCAGTATGTAAACATAATGGTTTACCACTGATTTCAGCTGTGGTATAATTGTATTTTGCTGTGGGAGGTGCCACCAAAAGCTCACCCACATGTGCGTTAATCAGTTAAAGAAACGAATAAAAACTGCTGTGCTTCTGAGGCGCCCTTTTCTTTATGTATAATTGTTAGTACTAACCAATATAACAAACCAAATTTAGATTATGGCCCAGAAAATCCGTTTCAAATTATAGAGCAAATCTTACTTTCTGCCTCACTCAGGAATTTCAGCTGTGTGTGTGTGTGTGTGTGTGTGTGTGTGTGTGTGTGTGTGTGTGTGTGTGTGTGTGTGTGTGTGTGTGTGTGTGTGTGTGTGTGTGTGTGTGTGTGTGTGTGTGTGTGTGTGTGTGTGTGTGTGTGTGTGTGTGTGTGTGTGTGTGTGTGTGTGTGTGTGTGTGTGTGTGTGTGTGTGTGTGTGTGTGTGTGTGTGTGTGTGTGTGTGCGCGTGTGCGTGTGCGTGTGCGTGTGCGTGTGTGTGTGTGTGTGTGTGTGTGTGTGTGTGTGTGTGTGTGTGTGTGTGTGTGTGTGTGTGTGTGTGTGTGTGTGTGTGTGTGTGTGTGTGTGTGTGTGTGTGTGTGTGTGTGTGTGTGTGTGTGTGTGTGTGTGTGTGTGTGTGTGTGTGTGTGTGTGTGTGTGTGTGTGTGTGTGTGTGTGTGTGTGTGTGTGTGTGTGTGTGTTCAATTTTGCAGCTGTGGCCTCTTCAACGGTGGATGGAGAGAGTGTCGTGCGGTCGACGAGCGGGCGGCCACTACGCAGCGCTGCTATTGGGAAGAACTACAGGGAGTCAGACATTGGAAAGTGAGCGGCGAGACTTGCTGTTTAGAAGCTACGTTATACTGAAAAGGCGACTGATAACTGGGTTCTTAAATTGGGTTCGGCTTTTTTGTGCTATGAGAACAAAATTTTACGTCATAGAGTCTAAGGTAAGAAAAAGAAACGCCATAGCGTTGTGCCAACTTTGTGGTTACTGCCGATCGTTAGATTTTTTCTTTTTACAAATCCAAATGAAGTGCAGTAGGAAGAGACGCTATTTTTGTAGTTTGGGCCCGTCCGTAGAGGAGCTGTGAAAGGATGCCGGAACCTTGCACCTCCCACTGTGTAGCAGAATGTATGACAATGAAGTGACGGCATGAGTGATTTGCTCGCGGGCACTCGCTGATGCGGTCACCATGCGTTCGTAACATGCACTTCATCGAGAACCGATTTAGCATAATAAAACAACGAACAACACTCGAAAAATTATATAATCAACCCATTTGCTACATCTGCGCCAGCGGAAATTTTGTCGCATTTCGCGTTAATTACTTTGTCACTTTGTCATAATTAATGTAGTGCATCGTATGTTCTTTTTCGTTTTCTGCAGGAAACTTCGGCGGCCATGACATCTGGAAAAATTATTGGACAACTCGACACTGGTTGTTTAGAATACACTCTCATAGGCTCCTTGCATTATCTGATTACTGGACCCAAAGCTTTCACGCTAGTGCATGAAGCCCTCTTTATCTCTTCCATTATTTTAATTAGTCAGATTAGGAGCGGAACACATTCGAAATAGAGTTCAAATGCGCAATTTTTCATTATTTCGCGTTTCCTATTCACTTTTCGCCAGTTTTACATTTTCTATCATTGCGTTCTTTCCATTCGTGAACTGCAGTTTCGCGTGCCAATCCTGCTTTGGCTTCTGGTCGCTCTTTTAATGTTCTTAGTGCTTTATAATGTCTTATTATCTTTTAATTGTCTTAATTGTTGCATTTTACTTTCTTTTCTTGTTTAAGTGCCGTCGAGGGACAGCCCTCATGCACCCACGATTATGCCGCCCACAATCGTGCAATAAAGTGATCGGAAAAATGGCTTTATCATAACTGCCTCCCAAAAGAGTTCTCAATACCTTGCATCTCTAATTGCCGTATTCACAAACGGGCCTTACCTTTACCTTACCTTCACTCGAGAGGCGACTTTCGTAAAGGTTACCGAAAGTGGAAGGTACGGGAAAGGCGAAGCCGCGTTTCAGAAACCTCCTTTTCGGCGTCCTTACGGACAGCGCCCTTAACCACGGAAGTAAGAGGCTTGGTTGCGAGGCTTAAAAAAATTCAAGCTTCCGTCATTAGTGCTTGCACTCATCACTTTTTTCTATCCCATATAAAGTAGTTAAAAATACGGGAGGTACATTTATTAGGCGAATTTAGGAAACTTGGTTCTAATTTTGACGCACGTTTTTTTATCTAGCCACAATGATAGCCAGCCGTCGCTATAAGAAGCTTATTTGAGCAGACGCCCGTTTTTGTTTATTTTCGTGTGCCTCGTGTGTTGTGCGTGTGCTTTGTGTGTTGTGCTTGTGCGCTTGTGCTTTTTGGTTGTTTGTGTTTTCTTTAATTAGTAAATCTAGACTTTAAGTTTTCTGTATATAATATATTGAACTTTACTGCCTGTTTATTTGTTTGTAACACGTGTAAGCGGAGCAAAAAAAAAGGAACAACGTTTACGGAGAGCGAGCGCCGCGTCCTGACGGACTTGGTAAACACGCACAAGTCTGTGATCGAATGCAAAAAGAGCGACGGGGCCTCCCTGGAGAGAAAGAAGACCTGGAAGCTGCTCACTGAGCAGTACAACTGCCGCACCGACGTTCGGCCCCGCCCTGAGGCCCAGCTGCGCAAGTGCTGGGACAACTTAAAAGAAAAGTGGCGAAGAGCGAAGGCAGCAGACATGAAAGCCATTTTCGGCACAGGTGAGGTCTGCTTTCATTATTTTGCTTGGTAAAAAAAAGCAATTGCTTGCTTTCTGCATCCATCATCGCATTTAATTTTGTCATCTTTTGTGGTTTCTGCGAAGCAGCCTTCCGCAACATGGATGGCGACGTGAAAGCGATGTCAAGGAACAACACACGCACTCATGTTGTACATTTTCTGGTCCCGTTTCGTTGTTCATTTTCTGGCGCCGTTCTTGCTCGTTTCGCTGAAGTCATTGTTTTCATGTGACATTTGCCTCGTTTGTAGGCGCTCGAAAATTAAAGAATATTCAGTAACAATATTGCCTAATTTCTGTGCCCTTTCTCAGGGGGCGGACCGCCACCACCCAGCCAGCTGGACGAAGAGTTACACCGCGTTGGAGACGTGGCGTCCCATATGGGAACGAGGGTATATAACCCATTTGACACTGACGGCAGCCACTACAGCAACAGCGGGCCTTTGCAGTGCACCCCGACCGTTGGCGCACTGCTGGAGGCGACGCAGTCTGAGCCACAGGCGGAGGCTGATGGTATGATTCTTGCTTGTGTACTTTTAAATATATATCCGATTATTCATACCGGCGTGAAAGCTAGGCAACAGTTTAGGGCATGTGTGTATTGGAAATATCGCTCATAATAAATCTTAGAAGATTTTTAATCATTTCTCGCGCAATATTGATTGTGAATAAAACGTGTCAATTCGCCGGGTTATTCTGCTGTGTCAGCCACGCAACTGCAACACAAATTAAGCTGTGAGCATGGGATGCGCAGGGGTCATGTTATTGAATCGGGAAGTAGGAATAAAAATTGCGGTCACACTTGCTTAGCCGGCACCAACTTTTTAGCCATCATCCAACAAATGAGAGCATATGACTGCATAGTTGAACTTCCTGCACAGTGAGCAGGAGCAAGAAAGCCCTGCATATTGCAAGAGATTTTAACCTCAGCATGGCCATGTCTTTATTCCTTAGCCTTTGAAAAGACAAACTCCAGTATGCCTTGTTCAGGCGGCCTTCTACTTGCTGTTACCTAGAGCATGGAAGTTTAGGGATGAACGACTGAAGATGGGACCTTGCAGCCTCATTGGGACTGAAAAAGAAAAGGCAGAACAGGGACAAGCAGTTTCTAAATTTGTTGCAGATATTTTGGGATTATGTTGCTCAGTGCAATTTACCTGCCATAATAATCTGGGCTTAGCTCTGTGGTTTGCGGAGTGAGGGACTTGTGTTACCGTAATATCATCAAGTGCTATGCAATATGAATGCTAGCTGCGTGCTTTGCAAATATCAACATTCCCAGCCTGTACAGGTTCATCTGTGTACTCTATCAGTCTGATTATGCCGACGCTTGTGTGGTCATATTCAGCTGTCCAGCTTGCCTTAACTTTTTTTTTTATACTACTCAAAATGACAAAAAGAAACATACCACCAGATGTTTGTTTCCATCTTGTCTTTTGTTTCCTACCTTTTCTAAGCCTGTGTAAATTTTTCTGACATGGAATTATTTAAAAAGTGCCAAATACTTGTTTATGGCTTCTAACATACAGCTGCTGCTGCTGCTGCCTTACGGGGAACATGACTGCTGTTCTCTGTGCCTATGGCTACACATTCTGAATGCAACATTCTCATGCACTCAAGATAAGCTGGCATATATGTGTGGCATTATGATGCTGTGCACACTACTACATCTCTTCTTGGATTGTTGTGTGATATTTTATTGTTATGAGCACAAGACTGATAGTTTAATGAAACATGTTTAATTTACGAACAATTCTCCAGAGTTCGACTTCCCATGGTGTCGAGCAACGAAAAACAGTCAAGCTGAAAGTGGCGAGGCTGCTGAGGTTGCGGAGGTTGCCCCAGACGACCAGGAGGCCTACAGCAACCAAGACCTGCAGAAGCAACAGTGCAGCGACGGAGACCACAATGCACCGATGCTGGCCACCACTTGTGAAGTGATTCTTCCTGCTGCACAGCCGGCTGGCTATCAGCGACGCAAGGCTGCGCCTGCCCCAAAAGAGTCTGTGCTTGCGACAGAGCTGAGTTCCCGTCTTGAGGCTGTGATAGCAGAGAGCAAACGAAAAAGAAAAGAACATGTGTTAAGAGTGAAACACATGAAAGCAGAGCATGAGCTGCACATGAAGCATAGAGTGGAGATGCATGCACTCCAGAGTGCGAACAAAAAGGCTAAAATTCAACTTTTGCAGCTGAAAATTGCTGTGTTGAGGAAGGAGCTGAACATAGAGTAACAATAAACACATTGTTTCTTGAAGGAGCGAGTCGCATTCATTCATATTACCTTCCATCATGGAATCGCAGCGCAAGCAGACAAGGACACAGGGAGGACACAAACACACACTTGCACTGAAACTTGCGTCGTTTGTGTCCTCCCTGTTTCCTTGTCTGTTAGCGCTGCGATTCCATAATGTTCGATCACCACCAACTCGCCCAGCAACATACCCTTCGTATTACCTAATTTTGTGTAAAGTGGTGCCGAATGATGCTTCCCCTGGCTCTGGACCCACTTTGCGAGTCCAGAGGCAATGGTTGCAGCTCTGGTTGAGGCTGTGGCTGCCGAGAGTTGCATGTGTTTGTGTGCAACAGAGCAGGAAGCATTTCCTCTGTAGCACGACGGCGGCCAAAATAGTGCAGTGCAGCACAAGCTGTTATTACGACTGCAGACATCCTGGTGTTGATTTGAAGCTTCATGTCCAGGCACGGGAATCTCCTCTTCCATATTCCAAGTGCCCTCTCCACAGTATTCCTCGTCTTGATCTGTGCCTTGCTGTATCTAAATGAAAACAAATGTTCCATAGGTTGAGAGCACCTGTTATGTTATTGTGAGGCCATATATTCTGCCAAATAGTTTCTGCTTACCGGTACTCTGGGCTGCCTCTCTGTCCTGATACCCTGAGGGGGTCATGAGTTAAGGCCGGCACGCATACCTCATGTCGCCGAGAAGCACTCTTGGGATGGTTACTTCCACGCAGCAGAACCTTGCACGGCTGTCATGTGTAGACCCAGGCCAGCTCGCCACCACATCAAAAAAACTCCATCTGAGGGCCTGTTATTGCCTGCAGAAAATTTGCGAAGAAACAGTGTCGCAAACAAATTACACACAGCAATTCCTTTCCATTCAAGAATATTGCAGCTACATTGAACAGATGTGCAATTTGCGCATAGCGTTCTCCTAACAGCTATCTACTTTATGCCGTGTACACCGAATTTACTGAGCCTTTACTTTTCTCATAATACCTTCTTGTCACTGTATAAACTCACCAATGAATGATTAACATAATGCATAATTCATGATCACTCAATGAGCAGTGCAGAAAATGAGAAAGGTGCTGTGTGTCACAGGGCCTAATAAAGCAATGTGTAGATATGGGTTCTTGATTGTGCCGTCGGCTAGCCTCGGAGTCTTTGCAAATGTGAAGAGGCTAGCCCCAATTAGCACTGTCAGTAGCTTGCACAATTATTTGCACAAAATGATTTTCATGTTTACTCGCATGTGACTGCTGACCATAAAATATGATTTTGGCAAGCATTTATTTTCGACGCACAAGCACAATTCACTTGTTAAACCACTTACCTCAATCATTTTGTGATTACAAAATTGAAGTTTGCCAAATACTGGACCATTTTCTTTTTATTATTAGCAGTTACGTGGAATACCTTGTGTTACAGCTTCACAGCACTGCTTTGTTTATACTTAACTTTGATAAAGGAGAACAGAATTGATAATTATTTTAGTTATGCGCAGTTCTGCTCTCTCTTTTGCATTCCTCTTTCGCGTCCCGTTCATTTCTTCACCCCCAATTAAAAATAAAGAAGCCCGGCAAGACGCACGGTGAAAATTACGTACTTGACATGAACTAAACAAATATTACAGCAGCTTTAAAGTTCTTCTTACCTGCACATTGAAGGAGAAATACCCTTTCCGAGTCCGGAACACTTCGGCGTTTTCTCTTCTCGGGCTCTTTATCCGCACATGAGTGCAGTCAACGCACCCAGTGACGCCGGGAAACTGAACGATGCCGTAAAAGGCGTGCATCAGTTTGTGCATATCTCCTGCTTCAGGAAATGTCACCAGTGCCGGAAATAACGTTTCTGCGATGACGGCGGATACAGTCGACACCACCCGGGAAACCGTGGGTTGGGAGACATTGACGAGGTCGCCGGTCACAGCTTGAAAAGTCTCCGCACCGTAAAAGCGGAGGGCGATAAGTAGTCGCAGCAGCGGCGGCACAGGACAACCTCGTCCGTCAGGGTAGCGGTGCAGTTCCTGCACGGCAGGCTTCGAAAACCGGTACCTCTCGAGAAGCTCGCCGTCGTCGAAGTGCTCCAGCGGGTTCTGGCGATCCCTAAGCACCCTCCGCGACGGCTTCGCGCGGTGGGGAACTTCGTCATTCACTACTTCTTCCATAAATTCCATGAACTCGACGAGCTCGGAAAAGTTGTCGTCGTATTCCTCCATGTTGGATGGGCGAAAGGAGCTGCTAAAGGTAGGCCAGGGGCTACCTTTGCGAACGCGTCCTTTCCGAGGCCGAAAGGGCGGCTAAAGGGGAAGTTTAAGGATAAGGTTGGTTTCGGAAACACGGAAAGGAGCCGTAAAGGTAAGGACCTCGATAGGGAAGGTAAAGGTCGGTTTGTGAATAAGGGGGTAAGGTACACATGAAATGCAGCTGCAAGTCAAACTATGAAAGAGAGGCGATAACCGACACCGAAGAGGCGTTTTACAGCTGTTCCGCGTCTCCAAGCGCGGAGAACGTGTCGCAGACGTATGCCTGAGCACACAAATCTATTAGGTTGTTTTCATGTCAGATGAGGCGAACGCGACAGACCATCGCCGCATAACGCGCACCGCGGAAAGACTCGCGATTGTGGCGCAGCTGTGCAACTGAGCGTGTTTTCTTTAGCTCGTCTTTCAGCAACTAAATCGTTCAGGAGCGAGTAGAGTCGGACATGTATATATCGAACTCGAAGTGGATCACAAAATAATGCGATATATCGATAATTCTATATAAACAGGTGGTAATATGGATAGAAGGATATAATACATTGCACCCACGCCTGTGCCGCGTCCTTGCGACGACGTGCTGCCCGGTCAGAGCAACGCTCGCAAAGCGTTGGCAGGTCTGACTTGCTTCGCACCGAAGCCTCTGCGGACGCTGCCTAGGAACTAATCATTGGCTATGATAAGATATCTGATCCTGTAACCAGTGGAATTTCAATAGAGCAATCGTCCATGAAAATTGAGGCACGGCTGGCTTCCGCAACGCGTTCGGCAGTGAAGCGCGCCAAGCCAGAGCTGCCGCTGGCTTTAGTTGGTTAGGCTGGCTTTACCGCCAGCCTAACACCACCCTAAATCACGCGGTAGTCAGCATGGCGTACGCAGTCAGCAAACCCATTCACAGCTTTCGAAGAAGCACCTGCGAGAGTTGTCCCAAATTGAATCTGTCCACGTCTTAGTGCTGGCCTTAGTATAAATGAAGGCCTAACCAAGAGGCTACAAAACCATTACTGAACACTTGGTCTGGGCGCCGTGGAAGACCACATCTCGCATGCTTGACTGTCCGGTCTCATCAAAGCCTTCTCCATTCTGTCCTCGTTGGAGGGTCACATTTCCGGCTTCTATGCCTCGATGAAATTTCTCGATTATGCTTTTCATTTCTATACACCGCAGTTAGAAAAGATTTTCACAGCGTTGTTGTGCACAGCACAACGGCGGGGACAAACATATGGTAAATTTCAATATACACGGTTCTGAAGTAATTTCAAATCATAGCTAACAACGGCTGTATTAAGCGTTAACGGAGAGCAAAAGTAAACTTTCTTAGCAGGACACAGAAGAAGGCGGGGAGTCGAATGCATGGCCACTATGACAGTGGCTAGAAATCAACCTCTGTTACCCGAGCAAAGTCTTTGGGAGAGAAAATATATAGTCCCGTGACACCAATGACGATGCACTAACTTGCAAACAGCGTGTACATGAAGATACCTGTCCCTTGTTTTGTTCCTAATTTTTAGTTGAAAGAAGCATGTTAGAACAGGCCATGCATATCAAAGGGAAGTGTTACTCTGAAGCTCGTGGGAAATGAAGCCTCGGGCAAAAACACTGTTTAGACGAAGTGACATTCTTTTTCTAAAGTAAACGACGTGATATAGTATACAGTGACACTGATTACCTAAAGTGGCTTCGTCTGTCGGCGCTCACCAATTTGGCTTGAAATAGAGTTCTGGATCACTTAAGAGCGCACGAATACTCACGAGCGCACATCATAGCATGCTGTAGCGGTAAAAGTTGCAAAAAAAATACAACACGCAAGCCTACTGTAGCCGGGAGGCCAGAAAGCAGAGCGGATAGTGCGCATAGCATCAGCGTCCCATCGTGGGCACCCGGAGGGCATGAACAGTGCTGCGGCTTGCCGAGTGACGCGCATGCAGGCTCCAACACGTACTACCACGCCACCTCTGTCCAATTTGCAAATGCGCCTTCAAACGTACTCCGCTTTTAGCAATGCATTTACCCTCGGGGGGAAAATGGGGAGAAAGGGCGCAAAGACTTGCGTTCCCAGCGCTCAATTTTTTTTATTTATTTACAGCTTCAACTCGTTCCAACGACGCGCTTCGTCAAGTGCTGTGGTTGGCCTTCTCTGCTGCGAGCCGTTTCCTTTTTTCTTTTCTTGTTTGCAGAGTTCTCTTCGAGCTCGGTAGAAAGTGCTCCGCGGTTGTGTGCGAGTACAGCACAGAGCAAATTGTGCAACGACGATCATGCGGAGAGAACAGCGTTTCCCATTGGTCGCGACTAGAAATTCAGCGGCTCTCATTTGCCTCATTGCGAGCATCGGTCTTAAATCCGTATACAATTTTTACACTGTCTTGCATTACTCCCTACCATGCTGTGACCAGACACGTGCTTGATCTGTGAAGCGTTACCATAGCATGGGAATTCAATTCCACATGTCCGGGCGGCATATCCGTCGTCACACGCTGCTCACGCGCATTTTTTCTCTTCTACACGGCCTCTTCTGGAAGGAAATACATTACGAACGGCTTCGCCTCACGAGCACAATGTGATTCTTCGTGCCTAGTATAGCCACTTTGGCCAACCAGCACTCATGCAGTGCGAATGCCACGTTTATACCTTTTCTGTAGGAAGAGCTGGCTCAAATTTATGCTTCGGCGAGCAGTACAAGCACGGGAAGCGGTGAAGGAACAAACAGTGGCTGTTCCAGCCTTCGTGCCGCGTGTTTATGCCTTCTTGATACTGGATTCATAGGTTTTATGTCTGCTACACTTGCGTCTATTTCCCCTCCTTTACACTACTCGCCGACGCGTCCATCGCGAATTATGCGCCAGACAAAGAGAGGGGGAGACTGAGCGACAAACAACTCTTCATGAATGAGGCAAAGAAGGATCACGAGCGATGGAAGCGATGCTCACGCACGAACAATGGACTTAGGGAAGCCACGTATGGTGCTCCCATGCAGTGTGTTCCGGCTGCTACTTGACGCTGCGATACGTTGAGGACTTATGTTGGGGCAAAAGGTTTGCTCGTGGTGAAAACGTGAGTGGTTCACACGACAATGCCAGATCCCACCTATTTTCGCCGCATGCGCCCGGGCTGTGGTGTGTCTCGGGAACTGGGGTCGCATGAAAGAGATTAATGGTGGCACTGTACTGTTTCTTTATTTCCTATTTTTATATGTGCTTCTGTGTCGTACTTAGAGTCCGCCTTTGGAATTTTTTGCCATTTGATGAGATTCTAGTAGAAATATAACATTGGCCACTATTGTCGGCACCTGTCGTATCAGATGTCTAAGTACTTTTTAATAGCATAAAACAATGCCTCTGGAAGCACGAAACCATTAATGTGGTATCAATAAATGGTGGAAATTACCCTACTGCACCTTGTGCCAGAACATTTACTGACCGAGCGAACACATTTGACCGAGAGAACAGTCATGTATATCTCCTTGCTCTCATTTGTTGAAGCGACACTGCGGACCACTCCATCCAATTACTGTTCTGAATAAAAACTGATTCTCTTGCTCTTTCTAGCTATGTTGGCATTCGACCGGCGGCAAAAGAGGCATCTACCCGCCAGGTGGTCCAAACTAATAACGTCCTAAGTTAGAAGTATAGCTGCCGCCGTTTTGACGTGAATGGCACTGTAGCCTTTTGTAGCGATAGTTACATTACGGTAGCATTTCGAGCCTTCAGCGTGGTGGCGCAGCTGCCCTGTGGCTACGTGGCCACGCTGTCACGTGGTAGGTTACGTGGTGCGGAGCGGATGCCGGCGGCGCGACGTCATGGCGGATCACGTGGTTCGTTACGTGGTTGGTCACGTGACGAGCCATGTGGGCGGAGCAGCTCCTGTTGCTGGCGGCGCGGCGCGCCGGTGAAACCGAGCTGCAACTGATGTGGGCATGCACCGTATCAAGTGGGATGAAGATAAAGAAGGAATGCCCAGCGAAATGAAGCGGCGAAAGACTGACTTTGCAATTCAACTGAGCAAGTTCCACCCGGCCAGCTGTAGCTATCGCGTCACTCCAGGTTTAACCAGAGCCAAACCACCACCAATTTTTTTTGTTGTTACGTTCCCTGAGGGCTAGTCAGACGCAAGGGCGACCAGGACAAAGAGCACAGATCACAGGGAGCACCGAACAAAGCGCAGATACCACCCAGGCACTTCCTCTGCGTGTCTACCCACGGATTATCTGTTGCAATATTGCCCGGCGGCGTCAAGTTGTTCCTTCGTGTGGGCTGGCATAGCAGCATGGATGTCATCCTCATCGCCATCAGCCACAGGCACGTTGCTAGGTTTCTTCAGAGGATGACAACATAGTGCTACCAAAGGAGCGGGCAGGAGGCCGAGACGGGAAGGGGGGGGGGCGATCGGCGGAGCACCTTCTTGAAACGTACGTTGTGGAGGAGGGGGTGCCCAGAGAGAAACCTACGAGGCAGATGGGCAACCAAGGTCACGTGACCTTGCGGCGTCATCACAACCTTCCCACCAGATAGTGAGGACCTCTCCCCAATAATCGCTGGACCTTAAAGACATAAAGGCACACTTAAGCCCATGGTACTTACCCTTCGTGGTAGCACAGTGGCTATGGCGTTCCGCGACTGTGTTGGGCAGGATGCATGGGCTAGTAACCCGGCCTCGGAGGGTGTTACCCAGGTTGGAGAATGGGTACGAAAACGCCCGTGTACTGAACAGGTACACGTAAAGGAACACTCTCCGTAGAACTCCCCTACGGAAATAGAGCATTCAATAATACTACTACAAAATACAACTAGTAATGCTCTAACTATAAAATAAAAGAATAATACTGTAACTGTAAAATAAAAAAGCTATGTAAAATGAAAATAACAGTGTAACTGAAAACTAAAGTAATAAATGCAAAGGAAAAGCTAAGTGGCAACTATAATGTTTAATTCAATAGTCGCGTTTGAAGTTTTGTATCACGCGCTACAAAGTTAAGGCGCGTTCATGTACTTGTGACGCTTCCGTTATGTATACACCTGGGGAGGTGCTATATGTGAGTAAAGTGGTGAGTGGGTGGGATCTCTTGACTTTGGTGTCTTGTATTGCATTATTGTCATGATGTATATTGTGTTGGCTTTAATTGTGGCGAAGAGGGTATTTATTTTTCTTTCTGTTACTTCATTCTCCCGCTTTTGCCTTGACGATCTGCTTTGCCTGGATAATTCTGCCTTGACGGTAACACTGCACTCGTCTGTGTGCTCCTTCTATGTCTTCGTTTCTTCTCTGCTGCAGTGCTATGTTAATGTACCAACTAGCTGAAGCATTCACCGTATTGCACCTTTTTGTAGCAATAGCTACATAACGGTAGCATTTTGTGTCTTCAGCGTGGCGGCGCCGCCGCGCCATGGCTGTGCCGCCACCGCCATCTGGTCACGTGGTGCGTAGCAGCTGCCGGCGCCGTGGCTGGTCACGTGGTTCGTCACGTGACCAGCCACGTGGTTCGTCACGTGGTGCGGAGAAGCTGCGCGGCGCGCCGGCGAAACCGAGCTGCAACAGCTGTGCGCATACGAGTTGTCAAGTGGGACGAAGATGAAGCAACGCCCAGAGAAAACGGAGCGGCGAAAGACTGACTTTGTAATTCAACTGAACAAGTTCCATTCGGCCAGCTGTAGCTATCGCGTCACTCCAGGTGACTCCTCAGCTTAACCACCGACAATTTTTTTTGCATGATGAAATCGGCACCGAAATATTGGTGTAGACTGTAGCATTTTACTCGCTAAATCGACCCGTAGTGACAACACCTGCATTTCATTTTTAGTATTTTGTCGCTTTCAGAAGCTCAGCTTGCAGTGAGAGTGGACTTTTTGAGATCAGAACGCAGTACAATACCGATACAGGCCAGCCTATATTCGTCCTCATTGTGCCTTTAAGATAAAATTTTACTACCTATGGTGCGCTATTCTCCAGATTACTATTTACGTCAATTTATAACCTTTGTCCGTAAAGTTCCGAGATTGAGACCATTAAATATGCGTTTAACATTGAAACGATTTGTGCAGCACCCCTTCGAAATTGTCTTCCTTGCAGTCTATGCACAGCTTCCAACTCTTCTTGAGATCTTGGACACAGTTGGAAAACGCTTCTTTTGGCAGGGCTGTCAGCTCCTTTGTCGTGGCATCTTGAATGGCCTCCAAACTCCCCATCAAGCGACCTTTTAGGGCTGTCTTCACACGAGGAAACAAGAAAAAATCGCATGGGGAGAGGTCAGGCATGTATGGCGGATGGGGAAGTACAGTAATGCTGTGCTTGGCGAGAAATTTTGTCTCGCTGAGAGCAGTGTGCGGCCTTGCGTTATCGTGGAAAAGGCTTCATTGTCCAGATGCCCATAAGTCAGGGCGACGGCGTCGCAGTGTATCCCGCATGTGTTGGAGCACGTGGATATCAGACTCCTGATTCACTGGCTGCCCTTGTGCGAAGAATTCGTGGTGTATGGCACCTCTGGGATTGAGAAAAACTATCAGCATCGTCTTTGTTTTGGTCTTCTGTCGCCGCACCTTTCCCGACGCCGGAGAGCTTGTGGACCGCCATTCGGCGTTCTGCCTCTTTGTTTGCGGACCGTATTGAAAACACCTTGCTTCGTCTTCAGCAATGATGCTGTCGAGGAAAGCAGCATCCTTCTATGCCTCGGAGAGCAAATCAGCGCTCACTGATGCCCGCATGTCCTTCTGGACCTGTGTGAGGTATTGCGGTACAAGTCTGGCATTCAGCTTTCGTTTCCCAAAGTTCTCATGCACAATTTGGTGGCATGTTGTCTTTCTAATGTCGAGAGCATCTGATAGCATGCGAACTGTAATGGTGTGGTCTTCCTGTACGATTTCCCTGATACGAGCCACGCTGTTTTCATTCCGTGAGGTTAAAAAGCGCCCCAGCCTTGTGCCGTCTTCCACCGACGTTCTCCCCGAAACGAAGCTCTTGTGCCACTCGAACATTCGCGCCCGCGATAATATCTCGTTGCCGTAAGCGTCACGAAGGAGCTCATACGTCTCTGTGGCTGTCTTGCCAAGCTTCATACAGAATTTTATGTTTACACGCTGCTCGAGGTGGACGTCCATCTCTCCACATTCACTCTCAGGAGAGTGTGCAGACGATTAGCGACAACGAATTTTTTACATGTAGTGCATGCTAGCGGCTGCCAGAGAAATTAACATAAATAGCTCAAGTTTCTTCGAAAAGATGGCGCTACACATACGCACCAACAATTCTTTTGGGGTCTGAATTCTCTTACCGTTTTGAGGCTTGAAATAATAGAGTCACTTCGTGCATTTTGTGAGCCAAACTCAAACTAGGCGCCTTGTATTGAACAATAGAGCGATCAGCTCTACATTTCGTGACAATGATTTACAGATGGAGACACTTTGGTCACCGCATGCTGCCTGCCGCTACGTCTCTGCTCATCCAATAACAGGAAAAAACCGAATGGCAATGAAGGGCAAAGCCGCGAAAGCAAAAAAAAAAACGAACTCATAAATGTTTTATTCATCTGAAGTGCAATATTTATTTTTATTTTGATCGTAGACTATCATTTTTGTCTATGTCCGGTGCAGTGCATACAAAGAAAGAATATGAATGAAAGACGGCCGCGATTGGAAGTTTCCAGCCTCCTTTTAACGAGAAAGGGGCACCTCCAGCGTCAGAGATATGCTCTCATCCCTCAGTGCTTGGTTACCCTCCCCCGTGGTCTTAAACATGCGGAGGGGATTGCGCCTCGGAGGATCCGGGTCGGGGTTTTCCTTACTCCTGCTGTAACTCGAAAGTGGCATCAATTTTGAGACCTATATGCCCGCTCCGGGTGTCCAATCTGCAAACCCCGGAATGCTGTGGCCGATATCTATCACCTGCTGCGAGTTTCCCGGCGCTGAACCCGACGAGACTTCGGCACCTGGCGGCAGCGGGTCCCTCGCCGACCAATCCTTCGTCCTTTAATGTTTGGACGCAGAGACCGCATCATCGGTCGCTCCTCGACTTGAGTAGTCTGGCCAGCCGTTTTTCATCCATTTAGCCATCTTTTTCTTTTATTCATTATTGCGAACCCCTTTCATTCCCTGCTCCAATTTGCTTAAAAAAAGGACCTTTGGAAAAATTACAATTGCAAGTCTTCTTTTTAGATAGAGAGTATCAATGAACAAATCATTTCATTACGAACGTGCTTTAGCTATGGGTAAGTATGCACTTGAAGCTATTTTTTACAGTGTATTCTTGCCATGATCTGTCCGGACACCTGTTTTCTTTCTCTAGCTATGGAAGTCTGCTCATTTCTTAATACTGACATGCAGGAAATTGTCGCTTTCCGAGTTTCGTAGCAAATAAAATTTAAGCAGGCTTACAATAGCCCTCCAAATCGCCAGCAGGCTAGTTAGTTTTCTTTATTTTAATAATGTCAACATCTGTCTGGTATGAGGTGTCGCTAAAACAATACAAAACTATGACCACAGCACGTAGTTACCGTTACCACATTCTAACTGGACGAGTGCTGAGATTCCTGCAGTTACTCTGATAAGACTTCCATCTCTTCCTAGGTGTGCTGTATGTATGGTCCGCCGAGAGCGCCAGGTTTCTCGTATACCGCAGCCGTGGCCTAAAGATCTGGGCGTCCGCTTCGGCTGCGGGAGGTCGTTGGCTCGAAGCCCACCTCCGGACACCCACCGGTAAAAGTGGGTAGAAGCCACCCCTGCCCGGCGCCCGGCTTCCTCAGGGGTGTGTGCGTGGAGGAGGTTCCGCAAACCCCGCTGCGCCCTTTCGAAGGCAAACCCACTTTCGAACACACAGCCTGCAAAGGTGGTTCGTGCTTCACTTGTAAGTGAACAAGAGTTCATCTCAAGCTCGTACGCTCTAACCAGCGTGTCTCAACAGACGTACAGGTTCAGCAGGTTCAACTTCAGAGTGTCACTGCGGTCCTGGGCAAGTCCGGTTTTTCCGGCTGCCTGTCTTTGCGAGAAAAAAATTTACTTCAGCAATATTTCGCAGCGCTAGCTGTTCTTTACAGTTTGCTCGGTTTGGGCCAGTACCTTTTGCGTTCGGAAAATAACACGTTCATGTAATTTTAACGTGCTCTGTTTCGACTTTGCATTTCAAAAGACTATTTAGAGCACAGCATAGCTCATCGATGAGATTCGTGTACGCGCGGAAAAGCAAACTGATGTATGAAGTCTGTTTTGTGTTTCGAAGCGAGCGCGTCACAACCTTTTGTGGTTTTAACATTAGTGAGGTATTCTGGCTTCCTATGGTTGATGAATTAGACACACTTAGGCGTCTTTTTGCGGATCATTGCAAGGCATTCAGCTCAAATTCATTCAGAATTATCAATATTTCGTCTCTTCATGATTTGGTTTTAGGGAATGAACAGCCTCTTAGATCACGGGAAGCGCGTTCAGAAAAAAGAACGATAGTAGTAATAAAGTTGAAAGTTAAATTATATCTCAAATATTCCTATCGAAAAACCAGTGGGAAATCAAGTCCGTACGTAGGAGCGCGTTCGTTTACGTTTTTTTCATGATTATTAAAAATTATGAACAGCCGCAGGAAAACTGCAAAAGGGAGAGCATACAATCCTGCGCGTTCTGACGCCTTCTTTCTGTTCTCTCAGGGGCTACCTGAGCTTAGGATAGAGAATGTCTTAATCACGGCGAAATCTGAGATGCAGTAAGCGTGCCTTGAGCCTTAACACCAAACGAATTCAATGCGTCCAGTTCTTTACGTTGTAGAAAAGCGGAATAAGTCAAAATGAGACACAGGAATGAGATAAGTTTTTGCAAACTACACTTGTCTCGATTACTTCCTTGTCAGGATTTCGTAGAGAGAACGTTCTGCGTTCTTGCCTGCGCAATATGAACTAGCAAATCACGAATCTCTTATATATACACCAAAAGGGAATGCAAGTATTAAATTTAAAGCAATTACTGTTCTTCCGCTCTTGGCTCATTCAACTCGCATCTCACTGGCAGACACAATGCGATGATCAAAATGTTTTTTATTTTGCAGGCCGTACTGAAAGGTGAGTATGATTTATGGAATGGTTCGTAGGGGGGTAGCGGTAGCGGAGATTCGCTTGCTTACCACGAATGAGGAACCCCCGAGCCGAAAGTAGCAAGTATATATAGCGTGGAAGAAGATATTTGTCCAAGGCTGAAAAACTGGCCGAGTTAGACTTGATTAATATTTGTAATAGGGGAAATATGGGAGCGCCTACAACAAATAAGAGTGCAACGAAAAGAATCAAATGCTCTGCAGTCGGATACAACTTTGTCTGCATTGACCTCCCTACCCCCCCCCCCCTACCCCTCTCGCCGGACAGGAAGGCGAGCGCTGAAGTTAAGAGGAAAACGAAGCACTTTTTTGAGTTTTCTATCTTCATTCTCTGCTGCAGGTCGCGTGACAGAAGGGTTTAGTGACCATAACTTGGCCGCGGCTTCAGACGAGTCCACGATGTGGTGCCCTGGGCGTTCATTTTTGTTTTGCTCATTTGCGTTGTGTCTACTGGTTGAGCGATGCGACTGCTCAGTAGTGCATCCTACACCAGTGCGCGACGCTGTCACGAACGATTATTCGAGAGCCAACGTAAGAAAAGACGTGCTCATAGGAGATCGTCCCGGCGTCGTTCTTCATGTCACGCATTCTTGGCGTCAAATTTCAAGCGATATACTGTAAATGAGCTTTCGAACTCAGTATTAGGTGTTATTCTGATTGCTAGGTGCTATTACAGTGTCGTAAAGAGAGTTTTATTTTACAGTGTCTGCACAACGTTGCTTCTTGTGAATGTTTCTTTACCCAGCACTCTGCACTGTCCAAGACCATTCTGTCAGGTAAGTAAAAAAGCGCTACCTCCGTTCGGGAAAAGGCTGCGTGTGTATTGACTGGGGCATCCTGATGGATATAGAATGTGATATGGTCATCCAGCTTAGGCTGCGCTTACAATGGTAAGAAACATTCGTGTTACGATTGTAGTTCTAGGAGGTAACTCCTCCTAGTGTTCCTATATGTATAACAGGAAAACTACTCCGGCCAAGCCGCGCCTCCGACCTATGCCACCCCGCTTCCCTTATTCCTTGGCTTGCAGTCGTGCTTCTCACAAATAAGCGTCACAAGTAATTGAATCGCACTAACGCGATGTGTATTTATTTTGCTTTCTCTGCTTCAGCAATACCTCTCCCAACTTTTCTGAAACCGCAGTAGGAAAGATTGGGGCCAGCCTTTGATCTGTGATCTACCACAACCTCAACTGAGAGTGTACGTCGGCCAAGGCAGTTCTGCGATTCTTTACTTGGGGGCTTCAATATAAAGATTTAGTTCATAATTCATGCTTGAGTTTTAATAAATGTTTAGATGCTACATATCGATGTGATTATTTCCTGAGTGGTGCTATTCACCTGCTGTTTTCAGCTGCCGATGTATACAGTTCTGTCATATTTCCCCATATTTCCCCATGAGAGGCATAGATAGGTCTGCATAAGTGCTCGGATTCTTCATTACATATTCTTTGTGGGTTTATATTACAGGTGGAAACAGCATGTTCTATATAATTTTTCTCATCATTGTTCGATGTGAATCTATGCCTTCATGCACGGGCTTCATAAATTATGCGATTGAATAATTGGTAACTCGGGTTCGAACCCGACCGCGGCGGCTACGTATTTATGGAGGAAAAACGCTAATGCGCCCGTCTGCTGTGCGATGTCAGTGCACGTTAAAGATCCCCAGGTGGTTGAAATTATTCCGGAGCCCTCCACTACGGCACCTCTTTATTCCTTTCTTCTTTCACTCCCTCCTTTATTCCTTCCCTTACGGCGCGGTTCAGGTGTCCAACGATATATGAGACAGATACTGTGCCATTTCATTTCCCCCAAAACCAATTATTATTAATAATTGGGAACACCAAAGGCTGCAGTCATATGCATAAAAGTTCCCCGCAAGAATACATCAAAAACACTTGAATGCACAATAATCAAATAAAAATATAAAGAGCAAGGATCGATAAAAAATAGGAGGAAAGGTTCTTGGATAAACTCTACAAAGACGCTTCACAAGATTACATCAGAAATGCACTCATCCAGTGGACCTCATAAAATGTACGGCAAATTTTCTACACCAATAAAACAAAGAGTAGACTCGTTAAATGATTGCATCAAAAATTCGACAAACTGATGCGGCATGAACAGATCAGAAATGGGCACATCAAGTGCACGTCAAAAAATCAGCGGCATATCTTCTGTGTCAACTCGACAGAAATTAAACACATCGTTTAACCAGGAACTCCGCAGAAGGATGCATCATAAGCTCATCACAAATATAGACATCAAGTGGATATCTGAATATCGGCGGGAAATTTTCTGGAACAACTTTAAAGAAATTCATCACATGATATCACAAGAAACTCATCAAAAGTATTCATCATAGGCTCGCCAGAAATGTTGCTATCAAGTGTAAATCGGAAAATCTACGGCAAATTATCTGAAGAAACTCGTCGAGAGCTCCACACAAAGATCACGAAAGCTACAGAGCATGCTTCACTTGATGCGATTGAGCAACAAGAATTTTGCAGAAACCCCATAAATTTTTTGTAACGGCTGTTCCTCCGGCAGTGTCCCTAAGAGCTTTCCCATCATGGCTGTGTCCTGCGCGATTCCTGAGGTCACGGAAAACTAGAGGTCGACGTTGAAGATGTACTTTTGAGGGTATATGGCGGAGAGGAACTTGACGAGAGTGTTGCCCGTCCCGTGCAGCCCGTGCAGAATCACCTCGGTGTCAGGATCTTGGTGAATGCCAGTTTAGAAGAGTCGATGCTCTTCATGACAAATCACTGCTGCACTGTTTACCCATTCTTTAACGTATGCTATCATTTGGATTCGCCAACATAAGTCCCCTCTCTATTCTAGTGCTCTACGATGTACTTTAAATCACCGTCCTCTCCATGTCCCGCGCCCTGTGGTGGTGTCCCTCAAGAGCGCGTTTATTAACAAGTTAACGGAAGGAAGGAAAATACACGCATATGACTATCAAAGCGCATAAGCGCAATTTTATTGCTTCAGCCGCCATTTGGCGGCCACTGCACTTATGTAATCGACGACGCAGCTCCGTCAGCCGCTAATTGGCAGGAGGAGCTGCAGGGGCGGGGGACGCGGCAGCAGGAGGAGAAGCGGCTGCAGCTGCAGGAGGAGAAGCGGAAGCAGCAGCAGGAGAAGTGGCAGCAGCAGCAGAAGAAGCGGCCGCAGCAGGAGGTGAAGCGACGGCATTGGGGGAAGCAGCAGCGGCAGGACTAGCGGCAGGGGCAGGGTTGTTGGCCGCGATGAACTCCTGGTGCTTCGGTTCGTCCTCCTCGCTCAGGTCGGCCGTAAAGAGGGGAGCCACCTTGTCCATGTCCGCCTTGGTCATATGGCTGAGTCTCTCGGCATTTTCTTTGATCTCGATCGCCTCAATTTTGTGGAAGTTGCGCGCGAGCGCGCAGCGAATGATGCGCAGGAGCTGGTAGCGCGAGAAGCGGTTGGTGTTCTTGGCCAGGCTCCCGATATCGCCGGCGCAGTAAGAGGGGACACGTAGCTTGAACAGCTCCACCTTGATGATGGCCTTGCGCGCCTCTTCGCTCTCTGGAATGGGGACGTTGATCTTGGCCTCGAAGGTGCTCCGCATGTCCTCTGCGATGAGCCATGGCTGGGAAGCCGTCGCGATGACCACTTCCTTGTACTCCTTCTTCTCAACCAGCTCCTTCATATAGGCCAGAAGCTCGGCTTTAGCGGCGTCGACCACGGGCTTCTTGGCTTCCGGGGCCTCAGGCAAATACAATCGGTCCAGGCCCTCGAGGATGAGCACAGCGGTGTTGTGCTTCATGTAGTTCCTCACGAGCATTCTAGTCATCAAGGCAGGGTCATGAGTGAGGCCGCCAATCACGAAGAAGTCGAGGTCGACGATAAAGATGAACTTCTCGGGATACTTGACGTAGAGAGACTTGACGAGCAGCGATTTGCCCGTCCCGTGCGGCCCGTACAGAAGTATGGTCGACGCGGCCTTCGCCTTAGGGTCAGCCAGGATCTGGGTGAGCAGGAGCTTGGCAGGGTCGATACCTTGGATGTCGTCGCAGAAGTTTATTTTCTTGCCGGAAGTAACGGTTCCAGCAGCCGTGCGCCATGGGGGAAGGACCTGAAAGCAATACAAACGGTCAGTATAGAAATGGAGGTCGACATTACATAGAAAAAAGTATTGATTTGTACGCCTTACAACCATTCTTATTTTTCTTCACAAGTGGAGTCAAACCCACACACGGCTAAACTTTCTCTGTTTCTGCTGTGTTTCGACGTTTTATATATTTCGATAACTAAGTGAATTCTCTCATCAGCCTAACTGGGCGGCTTAAAGAAATTGATCATGATGCAGACTTTTTAGCCAGATAATGGAAAGGTAAACCCCGCGTTGGTTCGTAGAGCCAAAGATCACCTGGATAACCTCCACAATATCCGTGTGCGCTTGGGAGGAGGCGCTTTCGTGTAGTATCCAGAAAAGCTGGCCCTTCTTCAGAGGTGGGAGGGGACAGCAAGAGTCGAAATCTTTCTTTGTTCCCTTTTTACTTCTCCGTGTTTTGTTTACTGGTCAGAAGGTGACAGTTTTCGTTTGGAGAACTTGCCTTCTTGAACAAATTTTACCTTTAAAGCTGGAGCCTGAATAAGGCTTTTTGGAGGACTTTTGTTGCTCGCGCTCACTACTTTCCATTATGCTTCGAGCAAATATTTGAATCGTTTCATAGCTGTTCTTTTGTTTACCATTGCTCACTTTTACTCACGAAGTTGTATGGCGGCATAGCAGCGGTGTGTCAAAGCATTTTGTTCCAGGAAAAAAAAAAGACTCCAAGCCAGTACGTTATTCCTTAGCTCCGATACTGGACTGAAAAACTTGCTTTGAATAGGCTAGTAATTTAGCCTGCTTTCAGTAGGAAAGTATATAAGGAAAAGGGCAGTAGCGTGTTCGTTGAAGAGGCGCGTTTATCCTATACCTGCTCGGCGCGTTATGGGGAGAAATGTAAGTCTCCACAAACAGGAAAAGAACATTTACTTGAAGGCAAGCGACCCAGGGCGACATCGTGATTCATGTGCAGAATTACTTGATTGAGAATGAAATATGGTTGTATGAGATGGTTGGCAGCTGATCATCCAGGAAAAACAGGAAATGACTAAGGAGGTACTTTTTCTTGTGCAGTGCGCATAACTGCATGGCAGTAGTGATAGCGTAACTCAGGTCGAGTTGCCCAGAGAAACTTAACGGTATATTATTTAAAAACGGGTTTCCATTATTGTTAGGGCCCGGGGTGAAGTTCCGCAGCAAATGCACTTATTTGCAGACATACAAGGTCTGCGACAAAACGAACACAACGTTTGAGACTTTTCGTTATCGATGGTTCTTCCTTGCACTTGACGCTATACACGTCGTGCCCTCAATTTACGTGTTTCATCGAGTTACCTTTTTTTACCTCGAGTTACCTCGAGCCACCTTCCGCACATACTGCTCGGTCACTAAACCTCTTCGCTGTGACTGCTTAACTCAGCAGCGCTCGCTCACCTGGGAGAGAACGGCGATCTGGTGGATTTTCTTCATCTCTGGCATTCCTTCGACTACCACGTCCTCGTTGGCGTCACTGCCGAAGAACGCCTTGAGCTGCTGCGCCCGCTCGATGAACGGGGCGCACGAGTTTCCAATGAGCAGTGCCGCGTTCACGTAGGACTCCATGGCCTTGCGGTAGAGACGGATGGCGTTGGCGTACTGCTCCTTGTTGTCCGCTGCGTGCGCCTGCTTGGACAGGTCCACGGCCTGCTTGATGTCGTTGATGAGCGTCACCGGAATCACCATGGCACCGCCCTGGGTTTGGAACACGACGACGACCGGACTCGAGCCTCCAACACTTCTACGGTCCACTCAGCGCGTCCAGCTCACGCGCAAACGCGAACTTCGTCGTTCTCACAGTGATTTGAGTGGGTATGTGCCAGCAACGTCTGAGGCCTTCCTTCCTTCCTATGCACTGCGGCATCTGCTGCCAACGACAAAATTCCAGATCACCAGTGCTAGTTTTTGTCTTGTCACTTCTTTGGGGGATTACTTTTGTTGTTCCTGACGAAACACACATGCTGATTCATACTCTGAAATAATGACAAGAGAAAATTGTACAGCTCGCGCCGGTCTGCTACTGAATGACGCCATTCATGAGTGAGCGAAGATAAAGAGAAATTTGTTCAGTTTTCAAAAAACATAGCGACAGAAAAACAAAAAACTGGTGGTCAGTGATGCGAGGTCAGCTGATGATCTTCCGCTTAAGAGGAAAAACAAGGCACGACCTACGAAACTAGATTTCTGCTTTAGACGTGTGAAATATACCAGTGTGAACACACTTACCCAAACAGGAAGAAAAACAAGCGACCGAAAAACAAAAATTATTTGCAGGGTTCCACATTACAGCGGAGTCAATTGGCGATGACCATGATCAGGTGTTCTGGCAATGTGGGCCCTGACAGACGCATGGGCACCTCTAAATGATGTAGGGAGAAAAGAAAACCTGGGTAGAAAAATGTTGTCCAAAGTATGATCTCAGCTGCGGATCTGTGATGCGCAATCTATGAACACAGCGCAGAGTTGGTGCTTCAAGATAGAGAGCAAGAAACGGCCTGCAATACCTGTTATATTTTCTAAAACGCGCGTTACTGCAGCGAGGGTAAGCTTGCCACTAAGCCCAGTTCAGGAGTCTTCCAAAGAGAGAATTGTCATCTTTCGGGGGGTCTACTCACTTTTAGCAGAGCTGTATGAGCAGAAAAAGGACCATATGATGCTATTTGTCTTGGAGCTTCTTTTGCAGCTGATCTGGCGTGCATTTGCTTTACAGACAACCGCTTTCAACTGCACTGATATTTTATGGCCCTCAATGACGTCTAAAAATACCTATCGGTGGCATGAAATCTGTCGGAAGCAGCTTTAACAGTTAATCCGGTGGGCGGGTTGTGATGACTCCGCAAGGTCACGTGACCAATGATGACTTTACAAGGTAATGTGACAAGCCCATTTTTTTTGTCCATGGCAGGTTCCTCGAATATTGTGCTGAGCAGAATCTTGCGCCCCAGGTAAGGCATAGGGAGAGGGGTCACCCTCTGTTTATAAGGCGGCCCTACCTACCAAGGCCGAATTCTCGCTCGTAGCGCCGAACGACGACACCGTATTTTCTGAAGAACGGGAGCCTTAACACGTTCGCGCTAATATTTCGTTAGCCCACACCTTGCATGTGTTTAGTGAGTAAGCACTAATCCAAATTGTACCAAGGCCGAGCAAAATCGTCCGTTGTCTGTTAGCATTGTCCGCATTGTCTGTTTGCCTAGCGCGAGCACTCCGTCCCGCGGCACTGCCCGTTCTTCGCCGTATTCTACGTAGCACTAATCTGCGCTTTCGCGCTGATTCGAATGTATTAAACATTTTGTGTAGCTTATTTTTTTGTGTGCGGCGTCCGATAAGCGATAAGAACACTTCAACTTTTCATAGTAATACATAATTAGAAATTATGATCTACATAGTGATGGAAATCAGTAGTAAAAGGCTGCCAACTGACAGCCTAATAAACCACGGGCACTACACATAGTTCACAATCCGTCATAGCCGCGAACATTAGGCCTAAAAGGCCATGGTTTGGTACAACGGGGGAAAACCTAAAAAAAAAAACTAGTAAGCTTGTTCACAACACGTACTTAGTGAGAACAATGAAAATAATAAGGCGTAAATATTTCAGTTTTTGGCGAACGAAGCATAACAACGTTATCAGGCATGCGCCAAGCATGATCTGTAATTTTACCTTTTACCGCTAGGAAACTTCTGGATTCAGCATCAAAATTGCGCTTGTCCGTGAGGAGTACGTTGCACCGCCAACTTTAGCTCCATTTCGTCAAACCTCGCTAAATTTGCCAGTGACTGATGCAGAGCACGCATGCGTATCTTCCCCCACTGATGGGGGCTCAAATTTTGTCGTGCTTTTCGTGTCTTCGTCCGACGCCCGCCTGACGTTCACGGAAGCATGAAAACGGCCTCCATCCATCGGCCATTGCATGCCTGTGAGTTCTATTTTTGCGTACTTAACGCTTCACCGTGCCCCTGGGAACACTTACATCGTTTCTTTACTCGGCATTACAAGCTGGTACCGGAACTGCAGGCTAGAAAGTACCCATATTTGGAAACAATAACAAAAATATGCGTTTCTCATGAAACAAGATGCAACGTCCCGCTTTCTCGCAGTCGTCATATTCTTGGGAAGTAGTTCCTCAATTTTTTTGTTCACATTTTTTCTTCGGGCTTACTGATGGGCGTCTGTCCCCCTATGCGCCAGAAAAAAAGACAAAAAACTAAACAACCTTGATACCACTGCCATGACGTACATTTTGTACAGGCCGGCAATTGCAAGACAGTATTTTTCGTGCTCATTTCTTGCGTTTTTTTGCACGTAAGATGAGTTTTGCGAGCGCAAAGGACCTTGTGCGATGTGAAAGACATGAATATAGAGAGTTGCAAAGGCTGCGGCGCTCTCGAGCATATCCTCACTTGGTGTCCTCAACGTCGCGCCTCAGGGCTTTTCTCTCAAATTTCCCCATCCAGGGAGCCTTGTCGGAAGTCTCGAAGAGTTCTGATGGCGCCCTGCGTGTCGCTCGTGCCATATTTTCTACTTTTCCCCGGTGTGTGGTTGCTAGGCGCGGTAGCTGTCGGTCCTTTAGTGCAGCAGAAGAGAATACATTGTATCCGTTTTCCATCATGCAAGACAACACAGGTCACCAATAGTCCATGTTGCATAGAGTCCCTGGATAAGTTTTCAGAGTAGCGGGTTCGTTTCCCCCGAGCCGCCGGGCTTGGAAAAAAGTTGCTGCTGTGGCCCAACATTGCTAGAACAGCAAATACCATCAGCAAATACCAGCATACCAGTGCATGCTTTTCCTCATCTATAATTAGTTGTGTCATTGTATTTTTGTGGTCCTGTGTACTTTCGGCCAAACGAACAGAAGCTACGGTAATAAATTTACAGGGACTCTTCATATAGCGGCACGTCTGTCTGTCTGTATGTTGTTGCCAGGAAGAAAGAAAAGGAAAGTGCACAGGCCTGCTCACTGGCTCAAGCCGAGCCACAATCACTACCAAGTGCAGATAGTACGAGAGTTGAAAGATGGGAGAGAAAGACAGGGTAGTAAAGACGCACTAAAGACAAGGCCGATCCCGGAGGTAGTGCATATACCGGGCCAACCGGTGGCGGAAGTGAAGCAAACTTCAAACTCTCCGCCACGTTTCCAAAAATAAGTCCAATTGGACCGGTAACAGATCTTCTACGTAGGTTTTCAAAGCCCCTGGGCTTTCTTCTAGGACCCGCATACATGGGCAAGATATTGTATCAACGAGTCACAACAACTGTTTTTTCCCGTTTATTCGGAGTGTTCGTTCACGTAATCTCCCAAGCTATCAGTGCCAACTACTGCTACTTGTAACAACGACGTTGCGAATGGAGATACACAGGGGAACCAGCGATGTCATTGCAGTGCTGGGAACGTTAGTCACGGGCAGCCATAAAGCTTCCAAATCCGTTGGCTGGGAGAGGAGGATCGCGGTACTATAAAAACTTATCAAGTGGCTCTGATGTATCGAGACAGATACTGCGCCATTTCCTTTCCCCAAAAACCAATTATTATTATTACTCTGATGTAGTACGGTGAGCACGTGACCATTTGACTAATGATGCACGGCTTTTTTTGTAATTATAACCAATTTTTCTGTGCAGAAGGAAGAGGGACACATCTACTGTATGTCCCCAGACGTATTCTACCAGGAGCTTCCAACTGTTACATATGTGTAACAGGCAAACGTACCCGAATGACAAGTTATCAAGCAAGGCAAGCTTTTCTGTTAGCGCTATACGGACCCGTAAACGGGAAAGAAATATAGTTAACTTGATAGGAATTAAAGATAACTAATATAGGACTCGAAATTACAACATAAGGCTGCAGATGATGATAGTGAATTTTTATGGCGCAACGGCATCTGCGGCCAAAGAGCGGCATGGCGCAAGGTATTTTCGTTGGCTCAAGGTGGGGTCAAAGACCTATTTCCCAAGCATTTCACCCTGATTAAACCGAGCACCAGGCCAGGGGAAGCTTTTAACCATTGCATCACTGGTGGGTACCCGGCGGCACTGGGGATCAAACCCTGCACCTCCCACATGCGAGACGGATGCTCGACCACCAGGCCACCGTGCGGTCAACAATTACTGCTGTACAGTGTTCTATCCCTCTCTATTCTCGAATATGCTTAAAATGTATAGAATTACTACAGGCCGAGCGGTATTAATAAAATGTAATCTCCACAATGGAAAGCCAGAAGATTTACTTGCTGCCGATATGACTAAACAATTTTTAATCCTCATCTGTCCTGTCCTCCATAAAGTGAAGTTTGCTCCCATCACCCCGGAAGGCTCATTCATGGAAGCGTCTCCAGTCAAATGAACAGCCTATCTGCTGTATTTCAGAATGTAATGATAACTCTTTAAGTAAATAATTAGCACTTTGGAGTCATCACAATCTTAACATCTACCCTTTTTGTGGACGTACTAATGCTTCCAAATATATCGTCTTCTCCCGTTCTCTGGAGAGGTAGAACTCATTACCAAGTAACAGTCGCTCATTACCCCTTCAAGAATTCTTGTCAACAACCAGGTTGTTTTAAAGCGCTCAGGTATGTAGTTGTTTCTTATGTGTTTACTATTTACAGCAGCACTTGCTTTAGGGCTAGCTGGTTCATGCTGTCAATCTGAATGGCACAGAGGACACTAGCACAGGAAATGCAGGGCGGATAGAAAGAGCGCTTAATAACAACCGATTTTATTGCGGAAAACTTAATTTTTGTACGCCGGTACATTATCACAACCAGAACAACGTAACAAGAAAAATATACAAAATCCCCATGAAGTGCCCGATTATCAGGATGTACATGTGTCCACATCAAAATCCAGTTCCGGCTCGCTGAGTCAGACGGATGGCGTGCTAATGCACGTTGGTCACAATGCACAACCCCAGGTGCTAGACACGCCTGAAACCGCTCAGCAGTGCGCATTCTAAACTAGTGAAACGATGCATCGCCATGACGTGCTTACACACTGATTTCTCCAAGCCATGCGAGCACTGTGTGCAGCCTGTGCTTGACAAGCAGCTTCAGCGACTGGATGACACTGTTTACCCGCGCCTTTTGATAACCAGTGTATGTGAAACTTCAAAAAATGAAACACGTTCATAGGTGAAGTTCCAAGAAAGCAGAGATACAAGAGGCCTGTGGCGGTAATCCCGTAGACGCATAACATAGCGCACAACATGATGAAGATGGGCGGTTGACATGGAGTTAAAGTGGTTTTTTCAGCACCATGCAAGCTTGAAAAGCTGTGCTCCATGATAGCCAGACGACCCCAGACGACCCTCAAGATGCGCTATCAAGCATGGGCTGCGGTTTACTGCCTACCAATCTGAGGTCACCTACGAGATACCGCTCAAATGTGGGCATGTCTATATCGGCCAGACTGCAAGTTGTTTCAATGAGAGGGCAATCGAACACCAACAATTATTGATAAACAATGCTAGGAGGTACCTTCCACATTACTGCAGATAATTGTAGAGGGATCTGAAGCAGTGTTTGAAACGGCAGTATTTATCGGCGATCTAAGGAGCGGGTCGAAAGAAAAATAATAGGTTATCATTAGCACGTCGGCGGTCAGACTCAGCGACCAAGAACTTGTTTTGTAGCGAGAGCTACACTGGGGCTACCAGTTCAGCATTTCGCGGTAGCCGGGAGCGGCCAGTTGTGCGCATGCGCCGTTACCATGGCAACCAGATAGGAGCAGCAGGGGCGGCGTGCGCTTCTCCGTCGCTCGGCCGCGCGCCCGATGGCCCAATCCACCATCCGAGCCACGCGTGACGTCACGCGGATGCGCAGTTGTGCGCATGCGCCGACACTATGGTAACCAGAGAGACCTCATCGGTGCGCCGCGCGCTTCGTGGCCGGATCGCCGCACGCCGCTCTATCACCCGAACCGCACGTCGCATGCGCAGCATTGCGTATAAAATGCGGAGATGTAATGGGCGGCTGTATCACAACGTTTTACATGCATGCAGAGAAGGAGAGTCCAGCCGCTGCTAAACGGCGGTATAGACAAGAGAAGATTAACTCTTCCGATGCTAAGGTTGTCGCCTGGCCGTTGGCTACTCAAGAAAGAGAGAATGAGCGTAAGAAGACGAAGAGAGCAGCGAAGACGCCTGAGAGGAACGGCTTGCAAAACGGAGATGGCAGACTGCCGAGCGTAATAGACGGAGCATAGGCGCCGAGAAGGAGCCCAATGCCCCTCATTGCTAAACATGCAGTGACCACAACAAGCTCAGCCAGGGAAACTTACCTCTCGCTACGTATATCATGGCGTAGCCGATATACGTAGCCGAGCTAAGCCACTGCCATTTTTTTTTAGACGGACACGTGTGGATCCCCATAGTCCGTCATTGTATTGTGATCCAGTATTTTTATTTTGTTGCGTTGCTCTGGCTGTGATAATGTATCAGCGTATAAAAATGATGGCGTTTTCCGCAATAAATTCAGTTGGTAGTAGGCGCTATTTCTATACACCCTGTATTTTCTGTGCTTGTTCCGTTCAAATTTATTACAATGCACCATTTATTATGGCCTTTTGGCGCGTGAAATTTCCTATTGTATTCTGTTCCTTGAAAGCTACTCCTGCTACATATCATAGCCACTGAATAAGGGCGCACTATTCTGAAATAAGTAAATAAGTTTCTTTCCTGCCATAAATCTTTTCACCTGTGCCGACAACAAACAGGGAAAACGGTGCTCAAGTTGCTGTGGTGGGGGTACCTGTTGCTGCCAACATCTGCATACTTTCCTAAGCGACGCATTTAGAACCCAAAAAACTGTAATCGCATTGCGCGAATTCGTCGACAATACAGCGATATGATGCGGCCGAAGCGCTGTCATTGGGAAGAGCTCTGCCGTCAGGCCAACGACCTAAGTTCTTAAGAATGCTGGCAGCAGCGAAGGTTTTGTACAATAATCGCACTGCTACCGAAACTTTATGCTTTCTTTTGAGGCAGCTAGTGCATGAACCTTGGTCAGCAAGATATGAGGAACAGTGTAGAGCTAAGAGCGGACAAGATAGGAGCTGTAAGGCAATGCGGACCATTTCCAAGCCACTGAAAATACTAACGCGCACCACTCTCGCAAAAGCGAACACTGCATGTCGACGAAGTCGCGGCGCGTTTATCAATATTAGAGAAAACCGACTGGAGGGAAAGATTGAAGACATGAGGGAAATAGCGCCAAAGGATTCGGGCTTTGAAACAAGAAGAGAGATATTCCATGGCCTGACTCGAGGTCACTTCCTCCAGCTCCTCCAAAGCAGAAAAACGCACGGAGGCACATTACGCGCTGGAATTCTGACCACGACGGGCGCTCCGAGAGCTATCACTCGACAGATGTGATAGCTCTGATAGATGTGATAGTGAAAAGAGTTCGTTCCCTGGACTTCTATTATGCAGGTTTAGTATTAACATGGTGGCACAGGCCCGTTTAGGCAGTAAGCTTCCTTAGGTCGGGTCAATAACTAGCTTTTCTGTTTACCTCAACTTTTGGTATGACCGAGACACCAGCATACACAAACAAAAATTGAAGGCGAAACACAAGCTCCGCCTCAAGGTTATGATCCCGATAGCGTTGATTGCTTAACGTCCACATACAGTCGACGCCACTTGTAAATACTTGACGGTCACGCGGATTGTGTACTTTGTGTCCGATGTTCGTAGTATGTGGACTTCTCAGATTACATTTAAACCTACGCCGCCGCGGTGGCTAACTGGTTATGGCGCTCGGCTGCTGGCCCGAAAGACGCGGGTTCGATTCCGACCGCGGCGGTTGAATTTCGATGGAGGCGAAATTCTAGAGGCCCATGTGCTGTGCGATGTCAGTGCACGTTAAAGAACCCCAGGTGGTGGAAATTTCCGGAGCCCTTCACTACGGTGTCTCTCATAGCCTGAGTCGCTTTGGGACGTTAAACCCCCATAAACCAAACCAAACCAAACATTTAAACCTACGGTTCGCTAAAAATCGTGGCGTTCATTACTTAAAAAATGCGTTTGTGCATCTGTACTTTTGAAGCAGGACCTATCGTGACACCTTCCAAATTTCTCAGCGTCCCCATGTCCTTCTCGCTGTGACCTTGTCACAAATCAGCTGCTTTAGGGGCACGGTGAAATTAATTCCGTTTTAAGTGTTCACGCCAGCCGGCTGCAGGTAGCTCTTTCTAATAACGGTCACGGTGGTGTGCTGATACTTCCTCAAAGCATGGCTACGTAGGCATGCATGCGCAACAGCGCAGTCATTCCAGGTTGAATCCGCGTAGCTGTGAGTCAACGGCGCGTTGCCAGAAATTGTATGCGACTGATCACGTGGGCTTTTTGCACAGGAATCTGTCTTTCCTAGGCACATGAAGTTTAGCACGAGGCGTTATCGGTTAGCTTACATTATTTAGGGGTTCTCTTGCATCCGTATCGTAACAGTGGGCCTCACTGGGATTCTCAGATCTCGTTACTTAGGCGAGAAACCCAGGCTTGGATGGGCAGCGAGCTTTATCTGTTTGCACGAGTACAAGCTTGCAATGCCTTCTTGGTTTCGAAGCTTATCTATGTCATGCAGGTGTTCCAGTGTGCAAGGAAAAAAGTACAGACAATGAACAGAATTTTGCTACTTTTGTGTATCGCTCTCAATGGGAGCCTATGCGTCGAGATAATTTGTATCTCCCGCTGGAGGCGTGGTTTTCCATCTTTAATACAGCAAACCATCCATTCCTTCTAGCTGTGCTGAACAGACGATTAAGTGCTCATTTGTCTGTTCTGTTTGCGCCCACTGGTCTTAGAAGGGAGGAGGTTTTGTGGGGTTTTCTTAAAAAATTTGCCAACACATTCAATTTCCTCACTGTACAATTTGCCTTAGAATTTCTATGCAGTCTATCCAGAAGATAGATGACAGAAGTTCTGATTGAAACGTTGTTCGTTGTTTCTTGTACCGATGTATTTCCAGCCTCATCCCTATTTTCAAGACAACAGTGTATTAAAGCGGCTGCAACGGATAGGTGTTCAATCGGCCGCAAAGACTTTCTTTTTTTGAACTTCGCACGTCAACTTTACCTGTCAAAGCTTGGCTTCTTGAAAAAGGGACATTGGTGCTATGGTCTGTGAACTGTCGTTTGTGTCAGCAGCCCGAAGCTATTGATCATTGCTTTGGGTTCTGTCGTGATGCCGTGTTTTTTGGGACATTCTTCAACGGACGCTCAAAAAGGGCATTGATATTATGCCCTATACTATAAAATTTTCGCCTACAATGAACGTTCTAACGTCCTATGTGTGTTTTTTTCTCATGGGACTGGTTATCCTGTGGAAGAGCCGCATGGCAGATCGGAGTCTCTTGTCAGAGAGCAGTATTCAGTGGTGCGGGGGAGTGTACATGCTGCGCAGGATCGACCTCCTGCCTGGCTGCCTTTGCTCGATGCATGTGTGCGTCTCACGCAATTTTGATGTGCGGCAAAATACGAGCAAGGTGATGGGGTGATTGCGTCAATCGGGTTGCGGGATGCGACCTAGTTTAGTAGGGCTTGAAGCCTGTCATGGTGGGTGCACTGCCATGCAATAAAGAAAAAAAAATAGGCGGTGATTTAGCTCTGGTTAAACCTGGAGTGACGCGGTAGCTACAGTTGACCGAGTGCAACTTGCTCAGTTGAATTGCAAAGTCAGTCTTTCGCCGCTCCGTTTCGCTGGGCGTTCCTTCTTCTTCGTCCCACTTGACACGGCGCATGCGCACAGCTGTGGCAGGTAGATTTCGCCGGTGAGCCGAGCCGCCGGTAGCAGCAGCTGCTCCGCACTACGTGGCTGGTCACATGACCAACCCGGTGACGAATCACGTGATCAGCCGTGGCGCCGCGCCGCCGGCAGCTGCTCCACACCAGTTGACCAACCACGCGACTGCGTGGCGGCGCAGCCACAGGTTGGCGGCTTCACCACGCTGAAGGCTCGAAATGCTACCGTAATGTAGCTATCGCTACAATAAGAATTGCGACGATAGCCTAGTGGCTTCGTGCACCGGCCAGCGAAGCTGTGTTGTTCGCGCTGCCGCTAGTTCGAATCCCAATCGCAACAACATTTGTTTGATTTATTTATTTAATTAGGCACACACCCACAAACATTGCATATTTTTCTCGGGGTTTAGCCATCGGAATACTGCTTTCGCTCCAATAGTGATACAGCCTTGATTATCCAAAACACGATATTCGCGCGGAACTTTCCCCCTAACACAAACGGAAGGCTAACGTGCCCTAGTAGCCGGCTGTGTTCATTTTGCCTCATTGAGCTCTGAACTCGACCTTCGCACTTCCCGGTTAATTCTTTGAAGTGTAGTCCTGCGTCCGATCGATCATCAAATAACTTCGGGGTCCGGAAGCCGTTGCCTTCTATTCAGACGTATACCTGCAAAGGATCGGTATGCGTGCTCCTTCCCTGAACCCTGGTGAAGCACATTTCCTTTGCCTCAAGGGCAAGAACCTCCGGTCATGTGTGCGAAGGCACGTCCCTACTTATTTCCTCCATCCCCCCCCCCCCAACTCGTGTCGAAAATTTCAGCCACTTCCACCCAGTGCAATGTAGGGAACGTAGCAAACGCGTTGCAACTGGTTCTGCGGCAGCGCGCGCTGTTAAAGCCGGAAGAAATAAAAGCAATGTTTATTTTTACAGGCCCGAAGGTTCCTCATTAACACTGTGCGCGCTATGGTATACTACCACCGCGGCCGAGTTAATAACCCGGAAAATGGCGCCAGAGCGGCATTGGGAGGGTTAACGCAATTTCGCTTCTGGAGGCTGTGAATGGAGAGTGGCTGTTCTTTCCCCATTTTTTTCTCTCTCTTTACCTTTCTCGCTTCAACGGTTTAAGTAATTTTATCACCACTGTTCGGTTCATTTCCCGTTTACTCACAGGGCTCCCTATAGAAAAGCTAAGCTGGCACGCAATTGCCCTGGTCACTGAGGTCGATTAGAAAACAGTGAAAGTCTACGAGCTAGGAACGTGTGAGCACGCAGAACGAAAGCGACACTTTTAGCATTTATTGTTTAATTGTCGGAAATCTGAGAGTTTAGAGCGTAGCCCGCGAGCGTTCCACTGGAAAATGGTGCATGTACGAAAGATGTTGTGGATTGTCAGCTGCGGTGAAGTTCTCGCTGTGGAAGCCATGATTACTGAAGTGAAGCTCGTGCGAGCGTACCGCTTCCCCTTCATAGTCATCTGTGAACCACGCGTCGAGGAAACTTTCCGACTCAATGGATACTATTTCCATCATTCACAACGACCAGATAACGTCAGCAGATTGTTGATAGGCTTTCGCAAGGATATCCCGGCCTCACCGGTTGATGTCCCGCCTCACAGCGACAATGAATACGTATGCGCTGTCACAGTTATTGCCGGACAACAGTACACTCTGATTGGAGTATATCTTGAGCCAGGCACGCCATTTGATGCTTTGAGACTTGAAGACTTGATAGCAAGGACGCCCTCTCCGCATAATATTTGCGGAGACTTCAATGCTCATAATGAAATTTGGGGAAGCTCACATACATGTGCTCGAGGTGCCAAGCTTGCAAAACTTCTCTCCAAGCATTCAGTTCAGCCATTAAATGACGGCAGCATCACCTACCTCCGAGGCCCGACGACTACCAGCAGCATCGACGTGACATTTGTCACAAGTTCATTCGCCCACAGCTTTGGCTAGTGCACTGATTTGGAGACACGTGGAAGCGACCATTACCCAATCCTCATATCGGCTTTCCATGCGCAGAGGAACCCAAAACAATTCCTTATAAAATCTACAGACTGGGACGCATACAAGGACGCTGTAAGCAGAGGAGTTACTGCGGCAACTCGCAATGAGGAATTAGCATCGACAATTGCGTATTGCCTGAGGGCGAGTACACAACTTACAGCTAAAAATGATAACCTACCTTCAAATGATGACACATTCCAAAGGCTTTGCGCTATACGCAGGCGAGCTGAAAGGAAAGCTCTGCGCACAAAAAGCCTCGATGACCTACGTGCATGCCGACGGGCACAACGTCACATTCGACGCTACATGGATAAACTCAGTCGGCAAAAGTGGCGTGACTTTTGTTCTACGCTGGATGTGCGCAAACCAGTAACCAATATTTGGCGGATAGTTAGAGGTATGTGCACGCCACTTCAACAACTCCACCCCTTCGCTGCACTCTCCCTTCACGAACAAAAATCTATAAAAGAAGTCTCAGAAGAATACTGCAAGCTGCTGTCGGCAGGGTCAGGGCATTCGACACTCTCCGCAGATGGTCAAACAGGCATCCCAAAGGCGGCAGTGCCAGCGTTAGACCTGCCTTTCACAATGGAAGAACTATCCGCAGCTATCGAGGAGACAAACAGGCACACGTCTCCGGGTCATGATGAGGTGACCTATGACGCCATTGCAAAGCTACCCCACACCTCCCGTCTTCGACTCCTGGAGTATTACAATTCTTCCTGGATGGCTGGTGAGGTCCCCACGGAATGGAAGCTGGCGAAAATCGTGCCCGTTTTGAAACCCTGTAAGCAGCCAACAAGCTACGCATCATTCCGGCCCATTGCCCTACTGAGCTGTGTAGGTGAGCTCATGGAGCGCATGATCTGCAAGCGCATAACTTGGGTCCTAGAAAGCCGAAATGAGTTCCCCCAAGAAATGAACGGGTTCCGTCAAAACAGGTCTGCGACTGACAATATCATCGCCCTCGTCTCATCAATTGAGGAGTACCTTCATGCTGGGTACATCCCAACAGCCGTTTTCCTAGACATCAAGGCCGCTTTTGACTCCGTCTTTCACCATGCAATTCTCGCAGCCTTTGGCAGTCTTGGCCTTGGATGAAGGCTATACAAGTGGATTGGGCATTATTTAAAAGAACGACAAGTTTTTATTACCACTCCAAACGGCCCAACACGCTTTCACGCAGTGGAGAGGGGCGTACCACAGGGAGCGGTGCTCAGCCCTCTCCTGTTCAATATTGCCACGCTGCTGACTTTCTGCCGGCGCCACCTGGAGGTCGAACTGTGTTCCCGAGCGCGTGGCCGAACGTCTTCTTTGTCCAGAACGAGCGCGGCGGTGTTGGCAAACCTCGCCCGAGTGAACAGTTTGGTTCTCTGTATTTTCGCCGGTGACATTTTTGGTGGAGCCGTGCTGGGTATCATCCCATGTACGCTGACCGGGACGATAGCCCTGACGCTTCTCCCCGACGAGCAGACGCCACACCTGTCCACAAAGCTAGCCGTCGCCTGCGAGGCCTGCAACCCGAATTTGAGCCACTCACGATTCCTGCTCGGGCCATGACTTCCGCCACTGGCAGCCAGACAGGTCAGTCCTTCGGCAGTGCCCCGCCGTTCGTCTTTCTTGCACCTCGGTCGCCACCATCCTTCCACGGCGACCGGTTCGAGGATGTAGAAGATTGGTTGGCCGGTTTTGACCGTGTGGCCGCGTTCAACCAATGGGACGACGAGCGAAAGCTGCTGAACGTGTACTTCGCACTGCAAGACTCGGCGAAAACGTGGTTCGAGAACCACGAGGCGTCCTTCTCTAACTGGGCAGCTTTTCGCCGCGAGGTGCTCGCCACGTTCAGTTCGAGCGAGCGAAAGGAGAATGCCGAACTTGCCCTTCGCTCCAGGTCACAGCAGTCCAACGAGAGCGTGGCCATGTTTATTGAGGACATGACCCGCCTCTTCAATCGGGCCGACCCAGCCATGCCCGAAGCTACAAAGGTGAGGCACCTTATGCGTGGGGTAAAGGAGCAGCTGTTCGCTGGCCTCATGCGCGACCCTCCGAGAACTGTCGCCGCCTTTGCCAAGGAAGCGACGACCATAGAACGTTCCTTGCAGGAACGGAGTGCCCAATACGGCCGTCAGGCAAATGTAGCGGCCGCTCAGTACTGCACGTCCTTGCCAGGCCCCGGGGATGAGGCGCTGCGAGCACTTGTGCGGAGCATTGTCCGCGAAGAACTGCGACACCTCCACTTGAGTGCTCCGTCAGAAAGCGTACCTTCGACAGGCGATGTTCTCCGTGACGAAATCCGGCGAGCGGTGCAGCCACCCCCAGCACCCCTTTCGGAGCCGCACGTAATGTCCTACAGCGATGCCCTGCGCCGACCTGCCCCGGCGCCGCAAGCGTTTCGCCCCGTTGCCGAACCACCACCACCCCATCGTTACGTGCGTCCCATCGAGCAGCAGCAGGACCCGTGCCCTCCATTCCGCAAAGCGTACGTGTGGCGAACGTCCAACGATCGTCCGCTCTGCTACCACTGCGGGGAGCCCGGCCATGTTCTGCGGAATTGCCCATACCGGCGGATGGGTCTGAGAGGATTCCCACCGGACGCGCCTCGACCGCGCTATGGTGAAAGACCGCGGGACATAGAGGAGTACCTGAACTCTCAAGTGCCGCCCCCGACCTCACAGCGGCGACAGTCGCGATCGCCATCCCCGAGGCGCTTTGCTACGCCCAGTCGGCCCTCAACCTCCGGTCAGTTCGGAGGCACGTCCCCTCGGCGGGAAAACTGAAGACGGCGTCCTCCGGGGGTAGGGCCGCCGCCGCTGCACGAAGTCAACAGCCTCCACCCGACGATTGGACACGACGGCCCGAGCGTCAACGACCCGATCCGACGACCCCACCGACGTGCTGCGAACGATTAGTTTCCGCTGAAATTTTAGTAACCGTCGACAGTTATGAACTGACCGCACTCGTCGATACCGGCGCTGATTTTTCTGTGATGAGCAGGGAGCTAGCCATGACACTCCGTAAGGTTCTGACGCCTTGGTGTGGACCCGTGATCCGCACTGCCGGTGGCCATGTCGTGACACCAATCGGCGTCTGCACTTGCCGCATCCAAATCCGTGGTCTTACTTTCACCGGCTCCTTTGCCGTGTTAGCTGACTGTTCAAAGGACCTCATACTGGGCATGGATTTCCTTCACGAGTATGGTGCGATCATAAACCTTCAGGAACTCATGGTATCTTTTTCCGCCCAGCGAGCCGTTAACACAACCACCGAGCCCTGTAAAGTAATGTTGCGCATATGTGACGACCACATAACAATCCCTCCGCGAGCCAGCAAGTTCTTCACAGTCGAGTGTACTGACAGCACCGGCGCTCTTGGCATTGCTGAAGCGAACATGTCCCTGCTACTCGCTCGGCAAGTTTGTGTCGCCCGAGGCCTAGTAGACCTTGCCAATGGTCGTACCGAAATCTTAGTCACGAACTTTACTCGTGAACCGCAACATTTGACGAAGTCAGAAGTCGTCGCTTATTTTGACGAGCTTGGAGAGTGTACGAGGCAGTGCTCTTTATCCACCACGTCAGACCTCGCCGACGCGACGGCTACAGCCATTCCGACTGACGTGAACCCGCACCTCTCGGCCAGTCAGAAAAACTGCGTGCAAAGCCTAATCTATTCCTTCCGCGACTGTTTTGCGGAAACTTCCAAGGTCCGACAGACGCCGCTTACCAAGCATCGAATTGTCGTTGCTGACGACCAAAGACCAATTTGCCAGCGTCCTTATCGCGTGTCTTCCAAAGAACGCGATGCCATCCGCCGCCAAGTTACACAGATGCTCCAGGACGACGTCATCCAACCTTCCACGAGCCCCTGGGCATCGCCTGTTGTTCTCGTCACGAAGAAAGATGGCACCCTCAGGTTCTGCGTCGATTACAGGCGCCTGAATACCGTCACGAAAAAAGATGTGTACCCTCTGCCCCGCATTGATGATTCCCTAGACCGCCTGCGCCATGCCACCTTCTTTTCATCCCTCGACCTCCGCAGTGGGTATTGGCAAATAGAGGTCGACGAACGCGACCGAGAGAAGACCGCCTTTATTACGCCAGACGGTTTATACGAGTTTAAGGTACTCCCTTTTGGCTTGTGCTCGGCCCCTGCCACGTTCCAACGAATGATGGACACCGTGCTGTCCGGTCTGAAGTGGCAGACATGCCTCGTATATCTTGACGATGTCGTGATCTTCTCTGACACGTTTGATGAGCACCTGAAACGCTTGCGTGCTGTTTTCGAGGCCATACGTTCCGCTGGTCTCTCTCTCAAGCCAGAGAAATGTCACTTCGCATTTCAAGAGCTGAAGTTTCTTGGTCACATTGTCAGCGCCCGAGGTGTTAGTCCAGATCCCGAAAAGACGGCCGCCGTAGCTGCCTTCCCTAAGCCAACAGACAAACGGAGCCTGCGTCGTTTCTTGGGCCTCTGCGCGTACTATCGCCGGTTTGTTCCCAATTTCTCCCGGCTAGCAGAGCCTTTGACCCGCCTGACGAAGGATTCTGAATCCTTCATCTGGGGCCAAGACCAGGACAGCGCCTTCACAGAACTCAAGTCCCGTCTGCAGTGTACGCCTGTGCTTGGCCACTTCGACGAAGAGGCCGACACTGAACTGCACACTGATGCTAGTAACGTTGGCCTCGGCGCGGTCCTTGTTCAGCGGCAGGATGGTCTAGAACGCGTGATTGCTTACGCCAGTCGCACTTTGTCCCGTTCAGAAGTCAATTATTCCACAACGGAAAAGGAATGTCTAGCTGTGCTGTGGGCCGTTACGAAATTTCGTCCGTACTTGTATGGCCGCCCGTTTCGGGTCGTGAGCGACCACCATTCACTCTGTTGGTTGGCGAACCTGAAGGATCCCTCGGGGCGGCTTGCTCGATGGAGTCTTCGGTTACAAGAATTTGATGTCACCATCGTGCACAAGTCTGGCCAGAAACACAGCGATGCTGACTGTCTATCCCGCGCCCCAATCCTGTGCCCCACTGACGAGTCCGACGACGATTCCGCTTTTCTTGGTGCTCTCACCACGTCCACCCTTGCCCAACAACAGAGGGCCGATTCTGACCTGCTGCCCCTCATAGAATACCTTGAAGGAATCGCCCCATCTCCACCTCGGCTCTTCAAGCGCGGACTGTCATCGTTTTGCTTGCGCGATGGGGTACTCTACAAAAAGAACTACGGCCCAACGGACACTGTCTATCTGCTTGCAGTGCCAGCTGCGCTTCGCGACGAAGTTCTGCGCGCGTGCCACGACGACCTTTCTTCGGGCCATCTCGGGTTTTCCCGCACGTTGGCGCGCATACGCACCAAGTGCTACTGGCCCAAGCTTGCTGCGGTTGTCCGCCGTTACGTCCGAACCTGCCGAGAATGTCAGCGCCGGAAGACGCCACCGACTAAACCAGCCGGGCTCCTGCAGCCTATCGATCCCCCGCGCCTCCCATTTCAACAGGTCGGCATGGACTTACTCGGTCCGTTTCCGGAGTCTTCCATGGGTAACCGGTACATTGCTGTTGCCACTGACTATCTCAGCCGCTACTGTGAGACCAAGGCTCTTCCCCGTGGTACCGCCGCCGAAGTCGCAAGTTTTTTCATTCATAACATTGTGCTTCGTCACGGAGCTCCAACGGTCGTATTAACTGACAGGGGAACCCCGTTTACGTCGGCACTTACGAACGAGGTACTTCGACTCAGTGGCACCAGTCATCGAAAGACAACGGCTTACCATCCGCAAACCAACGGACTGACTGAGCGGCTTAACAAGACAATTGCCGATATGCTCTCTATGTATGTCGACGATGACCACGCGAACTGGGACCGGATACTTCCTTACATAACGTTCGCGTACAACACTGCGCTTCACGAAACGACGCGCTTCACTCCTTTCCATTTGGTGCACGGTCGCGAAGCCTTGACCATGCTGGACGCCATGCTTCTTCCGGATCCTACTCCCTCTTCTGTCGTGGATGCCGACCAATTTGTCCGTGACGCCGAAGTTGCTCGCCAAGTTGCTCGACAGCGAATCCGGTGCCAACAACAACGCGACGCCGAGCGTTACAACCTCCGCCGCAGGGAGGTGATTTACACACCCGGTGACCAAGTCTGGGTGTGGAGCCCAATCCGTTTGCGAGGGCGCTCCGAGAAGCTTCTTCGCCGTTACTTTGGTCCGTACCAGGTGTTACGCCGCCTCAGCGCGGTGACCTACGAGGTGCTCCCTCAAGGAACTGCCCGGTCCTCTCGACACCCGACGTCCGAGGTCGTCCACGTGGCGCGAATGAAGCCGTTTTATTCCCGTTAGCCCCGGACCGAACCCCGCCATTACCTTTCGCCTTATTTTTTTTTTCTTCCCCTCGCGTGCGGCATCGAGTCGATGCCTCTTAGATGGGAGGGGCAATGCCACGCTGCTGACTTTCTGCCGGCGCCACCTGGAGGTCGAACTGTGTTCCCGAGCGCGTGGCCGAACGTCTTCTTTGTCCAGAACGAGCGCGGCGGTGTTGGCAAACCTCGCCCGAGTGAACAGTTTGGTTCTCTGTATTTTCGCCGGTGACAATATTGTCCTTATTCACATAAGAAGACACCTTCCGCGAGGGGTCCGCATAACAATTTATGCTGATGATATCTGCATCTGGACCGCGTCACGTTCGCGTTATATTACCCAGCAACGTCTTCAGAGAGCACTATTGCACATTTCGATGTACCTGGCTTCCAGAGGTCTTCGTCTCTCGCCAGAAAAGAGTGTTGCAATGGCGTTTACAAGAAAAACGATGACCCGATATCCGCTGCTCCTAGGCGGACGATCGCTGCCATATGTACGATCTCAGCGATTCCTGGGTGTTGTAATCGACTATAATCTGTCATGGTCACCTCAGATCAAAAAACTCCGTGCGAGGATTACTGCAGCATCGCAAGTGTTCAGGTTCATGGCGGGAACAAGGTGGGGTAGCAACTGCCGATCAATGCTTCTGCTTGAAAAAGCCTACGTTGAAGGAACCTTGCGCTACTGTCTACCAGTGCTTCAAAGATTATCTACATCAAGCAATAAGACTCTCAATGCCGCACGGAACAACTGCCTGCGAATATGTCTTGGCCTCCCAAAGGGTTCCTCTGCATCAGGAACAGTAGCGGAGGCAGGATGTCTCCCACTAGAGGTAATTGCCGCCCAGGAAACTATGCGTACCCATCTCCGCCATGTCCTGCAAGGGAAGAAGCACTTCCTACACCGTGTCCACCTAACTCACAGCAACTCTAGCTTTGGCCAGGCAGTGCAGCTCCTGCCCCTTCCTACTATTAATCAGCCTCAGAAACTACTACCTCTGGCCTTTCCTCCATGGACACTCTCTCCTCTAAAGGTGAAGAAGTCTGTTCTAGGTGTGAATGCAAAGAGCCGCATGCCACAGGCAGCACTTCTGCAAGCTACTCTCACCTACTTAATCGAAGAATATACGCAGCACACCCATATCTTCACCGATGGTTCAACTACTAAAGAAACTTCTTCTTATGGCCTTTATGTGCCCTCAACAGGCCATGCCCTTTCTTACCGGCTGCAGCGGAGGACCTCCTCTACAACAGCTGAGCTTCACGGCATTAAGGAAGCTGTTTCTTACATCCTGCGCCGAACCGCCGGCCGTTGGGTTATCTTCACCGATTCAAAAGCATCTCTGCTGATCCTGGCCAACCTGCTGAAGAAAAGGAATCACCAGCCAGTTTCCCTGGACATTGGGTATATCCATCATTTAGCTATTGCCGCAGGCCACTGCATAACATTTCAGTGGGTACCTGCTCACTGTGGCATTATGGCTAATGAAAAAGCAGATGAAGCGGCCCGTAAGGGCCATCAACATCAGAGATACATTCGAAGTTTTCTCACGAAATCTGATGCGTCCCAAATGGCTAAAAGTTTTGCGTACGAAGAAACTTATCGGCTTTGGAGTTTGCCGACACATCAGTACCAATTTCTTCACTCAATCGACCCGCATCTTAGATCAAGACTCTCACCCAGAATTCCTCGACAACTCGAAACACTTTATCACCGACTTCGTCTGAATGCTGCATATACAAATGGCCTGCGATACCGTTTTCGACAAATGAACAGTCCGCATTGTGACAACTGTGCTTCGATAGAAACTGTGGAACATATCCTGCTTGAGTTCCATGCGTATGCTAACGAGCGTGCGTACTATGAACATTGCATGCAGAAGCTCTGCCCAGTGCCCCTAACAATGGACAAAGTTTTAGGCCCCTTAGCCTGCTTCAGGCAACAGAGACTTGCAATGAACTTTCTTTTTACATATTTAAAAGACATTGGACATCTCGATAAGCTCTAAATTCACTTGCAGGTTACCTTCATGCATTCTTCTTGCAGTGAACTTTGTCAGCCCATTCGTCGGACTATGCACTCCATCATTCCATAGGTTACATCAATACTCGCCACTGCATCCTTAGTACCCATTTCATGGCTGCATTTTATCTTCGTTTTTTTTCCACCTCTTCCACGCTGCTCTCCTTCAGTCTTTATCTCCCAAATTCCCCTCCCTACGCAAAGTAGCATGCCAGCGATATTGAAACGCCGGCTAAATTCTCTGTTTCTTCATTAAAGAGTCTCTCTCTCTCTCTCATTGTTTAATTGTAACTAGATTCACGGCTTAGATTAAAAGCGTAGTGACCAAATCCGCAACCTGGCAATGACGTGGTCATCGTGTAAATTGTGCGAAGTAAAAGAAAACAGGACTCCTGCATCGCGTCTAATGGCAGTTGCGATTCATCAACGCAGTGCGAACAGCGGTGAATGCTTGGAAGCCTTATTTACTTTCTCGGTTTGTCCGACAAAAAGAAAAGCTAAGTTTGTTGTGTGTTTATTCGAAGTGGAGGGGACGGAAATTTCTCCAAATATTTTTGCTCCAAGGCCGCCAGGAAGTAAATAATGCGACAGGAGAAAATGTTTAAATTGACAAATTTAAGCACTACTTTACCACAACGTATTCATATCCAGCGGCAGAGTGATCCAATTGAAACAACAGCGAAGAATGCACCTTAGAAGCATTGCGCATCTGTATTTAATTTAAACATTTATTTACACAATACTGCAAGCCTCGTAATTGACTATAAGCATGAGTCGGAAATACACACCTGAAAACAGAAAGTTCCAAATACAAAAGTGCACCCAAGAATGCACTGATCCCGATTTGGAAGGTGGTGCATAGAACCTTTTGACCGAGAACAATACGGTAAAACGAACAATAATCGAGTGCAGAATTATTATACAACATTTCTCCCTAACATACTTCAACAAACAGACACGAAGAATTCACTCACAGATCATTTTCCCTCGTGCTGAGCTTTCCTCCGCTGAAAGATCCTCTTTCCTATCCTCCTAGGCCGCCACAGTGGCTCAATGGTCATGCCGCTCGGCTCCTGACCCGAAAGACGCGGATTCGATCCCGGCCTCGGTGGTCGAATTTCGATGGAGGCGAAATTCTAGAGGCCCGTGTACTGTGCGATGTCAGTGCGCGTTAAAGAAACCCAGGTGGTCGAAATCATCCGGAGCCCTTCACTAAGGTGTCCCTCATAGCTTGAGTCACTTCGGGGCGTTATGCCCCCCTAAACCAAACCAACCCTATTTACCTAGGTTGCCGGGTTCAAACCCGACCGCGGCGGCCGCGTTTCGACGGAGGTGAAACCATAAAGGCGCCCATGTAATGTGCGATGTCAGTGCACGTTAAAAATCCCCAGGTAGTCTAAATAATTCCGCAGCCCACCACTACGGCAACTCTTTCTTCCGTATACTTTCTTCGCTCCCTCCTTCATTCCTTCCTTACGGCGTGGTTCGGGTCTCTATACCGAGATATATGAGACTGGTACTGCGTCATTTCTTTTCCCAAAAACCAATTTTCGTTCTTCTTGGTTGCGGAAGGTCCGGGCCTAAATTTTCCTCCTCACTACGGCCTCCTGTCTGTTGATTTTCATGTGTAGTTCTGCGTATCATTTCCTTCCTGTATTGAAGTATTGCAGTAGTTTCTCGTTATTCTAGTGGTGCACACAAAACAGCACTGCTTAAACGTAGAACCTTTTTTTCCCAGTATGTTGAGTCTAGTTTATAAAAGTGCGACGAGTTTTAAGAGATATTTTCTTTCAGTTGAAATTAAAAAAAAGCTATGCAAGCGCATCCTGCCTCAAGTCGCGTTACGTTTATAAAATGAATTCGTGCACTTGGAAGCATTTTAACTTATCTTCTAGTGCTCAGAAGAGCACGTTGTTACAAGGACATATTAGGAATCGGTGGTTTTTTAACGTGCAAAATAAGGCAACTACTTTTTCAGTCAACTTTACTTCCCATCCACTTTTGGTGCAACGTGGACTTCACAGTAATTAAAATACTGTAATGAAATTACTGTAATCAAATTACTTTTCTTGGTAACTTGTAATGTATTTTCAATAATTTTGTGAGCTGGTATATTAGTAATGTAATGAATTACTGTGGAGCTGTAATTTCATGGAAAGTAATTAATTACTAGCCGACTTGCTATTGCTTTGTAATAAGTCCGTAATCCTCCTTGTATCGGCCATGCTAGCAACAGCCAGCACCCCATCGAAGCGGCGCACGCGGACTAGAGGCGATGTGCGCGCGGGCGTCAACACCGCCTTGGTGAAGCCTGTAGCATTGCTACGCATCTTCCAGTACTGCGAATGGTCGCACACATAGACGCGCCGCAGGGCGACCGGTAGAGCTCTATGACCATGGCCTGGCGTATTGGCGCACGGTAGAGCTCTATGACCATGGCCTGGCGTATTGGCGCACAGACGCGCTGCTAGTGCTTGAGCGAGTACTTCTCTCTAGACTGTTTCATATATTGCCACCTAGTATTGCCAGGCGGCGCATAGCTGGCCATCTTGTGATAGGCTAACAACAACAACAACAACAAATAGGCCGTCTGTGCTGTAATTAAACCAAAGGTCATCATTATCATCATTATCGTCATCTTTGCTGTCGCCTCTTGCCTGGCAACAGTTAATACAGCTCCTTTTATCAACAAGTACGCTACAATATACTGTCACGTTCTAGCACAGACAAGAAGTCTCAACTGACATCTAAAAATTTGGTAGTGAGGTTTCGGGAAAACTGCTTCTGTGGCCGAATTTGAAGCCGCATTTCTAACTCACGGGCAACATAGGCGAGAACATGTCACCGCGACATGCAATTTATTTCCTCCAATGTGCCTCCAGAACCAGCGAATTAAACAGCAGAATTGGCAGCTTGCCTGTGCCCGATGCATTTCCGGGAAGATGAGTGTGAACAAGCGGTTGATGAGGTCTCGCTCTTTACGCGGAGAGCCAATTCTGTCCCCGCCGCGGTGGCTCAGTTGTTAGGGCGCTCGACTACTGATCCGGAGTTCCCGGGTTCGAACCCTACCGCGGCGGCTGCGTTTTTTATGGAGGAAAAACGCTAAGGCGCCCGTGTGCTGTGCGATGTCAGTGCACGTTAAAGATCCCCAGGTGGTCGAAATTATTCCGGAGCCCTCCACTACGGACCTATTCGTTCCTATCTTCTTTCACTCCCTCCTTTATCCCTTCCCTTACGGCGCGGTTCAGGTGTCCAAAGATATATGAGACAGATACTGCGCCATTTCCTTTCCCCAAAAACCAATTATTATTATTATTCGAACACAAGAGGGTGGGACGATACTACGCAATGAACGATGAACTTCTATTTGAAAAGTGCTGCGAGCAATTATGCAAATTTTGTGGTTAAGTTTATCTCATCTACGTGACCAAAGCGGCTGTTCAGTGGACTTGTGCTACCTTTCATCAAGGAAGGTCAAAATTTCTGACACCCACTTTGACGCTCAGTGGCGCTGCATACAAAAAATTCTTAAAATTTTGTAGGAACTATGACCAATACGTAACTTTTTATGCGTCGAGGCTAAAAAGTAGTTTAAGAATAATTTTCATTACTTTTGGGAAGTAATTCTAAAGTAACGCCATTAATTTATGAGAGCAGTAATTTGTAATTTTTTTCAACACGATAACTAATTTTTTTCAATACTTTCGCGAGATTTTTGGGAAAGTAATTAGTAATGTAATTTAAATACTTTTCAAAATTAATTGTGCCATGTATAATACACCAACATCGCACATCTCAAGGGCTTCTGCATTTAGCCTCTCTCGAAACGTGGCCGCGGCGGACGGAATTGCTTTAGGGCCAGATGGCCACTGTGCACTCTTTTATGTTTGCTCTCCCCTTAGCTGAAGGCATTAGTTAGAGGCATTTAATTGTAATAAAAGTTGCTGATGGCTCGTCTAACCCGGTCCTCAGCTTTGTCAGCAAATTCTGAAACCGCTGGCGCCTGCCCCACTGATGTCTACATAGCTGTCCACCGGATACGTCACTGGCCGCTTGTTTTCACTATCAGCGTTACACCGCTTGGAAGCTGCGCCATTTCGTCTATGTCTTGCAACGCTACACTAAGCGCGGCGGCGCCGTCTGGCGTCTCGGGACTACAGTCGGGGCGACGGTGGCTCCAGCAGTCACCCTGGGCACCGTCGTGTGCCCGTATACAGTAATCAGGTTTATTAGCTTTGCGATGGGCTTGCTTAACTGGATTACGGCACGTGCATTTTCTGCGCGCGCTAACTTGCCCGCATCAGCCCCCCTTACTATACTGTCCCTCCTGCCCTCCGCAAACCCTGTGGCGTTCGCTCCTCTGCTTTTCCTGGCGGCTATCTTCCTACGCCGATGTGCGTTCGGACAGGCAGGCCATCCCAGGCGGCGTGCAAGAGTGTCCTCCCCAGAGTGTGGGCCCTCTTTCACGAGGCGCAGCCAGGCTATGCCTCGGAGAAAACGTTCCACTTGTGCTTCCCTCGAGGAGAAAGTCTCACGAAGAAAGCTCGCTGATTGAGAGTGTAGAACTAGTTGAGACGAATCAACGAATCAACAAGACTTGCTACTGGTACTAATTCATGTGCTATGGGAGTGGACGTGACTTCGCAAACGAGTTGCTGCACTAATTTACTACGTCTGCCTGAGTGGAGGGAGAAGCCTGCTGCAAAGTGAAGAAGCCTGCACCATCGTGAGAATACTATCTTATTCTACCTCCAGTTTGCTTTTCCTTTTTTTTCCGCTTAGGACTATCCATTGCTAAAGCATGAAGAGAGAAAATATAATGCGCCCTACCAGGAGCCTGAAGTAGAGATGAACCGGAAAGGGTCAGAAGGGCAGTGATGATAACCTCCCTCCATTAAACACCATGGTACACTCATCATCGCCGTCTTTCTCGGTTGCCATATGAGAAAAAGCCTTCCTTCTTACACGAGCCTTATGCCAGCAGCATTATCTAGTCGTGCTTCGTTCCAGTCAAAACTCTGGGCACTAAACTTCGGCTCTGGGCTAAGTCAACAGCGTGTAGATGCGATAATGGGCTTAAATACCTTATGACAAATATAAGACTGCAGCCGTGAAACACTGCGCAAGGATTTGCATATAATAAAGGAGTAACTATTCCTTTGCGTCGAACAAAACAGAGCCGTTCGGCTACTAAAAATAGTTGCACAGCTTTCACATCAACTTCGCAGTTAGACAAATTCATTTCGGTCCGAGAATTGAACTCAGCACCACCCGTTTATCTAATGCATAAGCTCTACCAACTGAGTCAGCCCGCATGACAAGCGGATGGAAGGACGAGGACTTATTCACCAGTAACTAAAAGTAAGAAAGTATTAACACACACGACTAACATGTACACATCGGTTTGGGGAAACACGATTTGTTGATACCTATATCGCTAATCGCAGTGTACGCTAATCATTAAATACTCCTGATTTCCTACCTACGAGATGTTTGGGAGTCTCCTGAATAATATGAGGCTACGCGCACTCAACACAACCACTGACAGAACCTGTGCGCTAAATTGTTTTCGAGTCTGTGGTGCAGATTATTTGCAACCTAACTGATGGCGTCTGTGCGCAGTTAGAAAAAAAAAGCGATATGAAAGATGGAAATTTAAGACCAAAAGAAACCAAGCGAATTGGACCACTAAAATATTTCATCACAAAGCACCGAAAAGCAGTCGACGTTGGTGGGACACGATTGGTAACAGAGAGGATTCCAAGGGGAAGGAAAAAGAGCCAGCGGCAGCAAAGCGATGTTGTGAAGAGGTGAGTTAAGTTGAATTCGATCGTAAAGGCGGGTGATTACTCGAGCGGGACAGGGCTAAATAAACTACCCGTCCTGCCCACCGCCTTACCCCTGTTTCACGTCTTCGGGTAGCGTATGGCTGGATGGACGAGTTTTGACTACAATTATTACGACCACGATGAGACATTTCCAGAGAAGCTCCGCATTAACCGCTAGTGCTTTAAGTAAGGCATAAGATAGCACATCCGGGGAGAATATCTCTAGTTACACAAAAGAATAAACATAATGTGGTTCCACAAAAATCTGTAGAGAATCATGGAACGAAACGAAGCAAATGAAGCAACCGAAAAACCGAATAACTCTTTTCACACAACTTTCTGTTGCTTTTTTTTCTCAATGGACACGGAAAAATTCTTTTCGGTAGTATTCTCTTCTACTTTACATTCTTTTCTATTGTCTTCACTTTTTACAACCGCTATTTTCTAACCAGAAGAGCCTACTCAAAACTGAGACAGACAGAACAGCGAAACAGAGACACTGAGTGCCTGGGATGAGCTCTGAGGAGAGGAAATGGCTCTAAAGTGCGAGCGATGCAAGAAAAACCAATTCCCGGCGTAAGGAAAAGGCTCGAAGCTTGGAAAGAGAGAAGTAGGTGAGGCGTGAGGGGGAGGGCGGGAGAATCGAGTGCTGGAGATCACACACCGCCAGATAGGAAGCGATGCGTCGGAGACCCCTCGCGGACTCGGGCTCAGTGAGGGCGGAGAGCAAGTTCGTCGAAGAAAGCGTGACGCGCCCCTCCCGCCAAATGTCGCTTTCCTCCCCGGTCGAGTGGAGCAGTGCCACACCAGCTCAAGCACCGCTACGCTGAGACGAAAATTTAGAACCATCTAATCTTTCTTTGCTTTCGTGAGGCTTTCCGTCTTCTACTGGGTGTATACGCAACGCAAGAAAAACAAATGAACGAACGAGACCTGAAAGCAACAAGAAAAGTGAGAAAAGAGAAGCAACTGAAAAAAGGGAAAGCTGAAAGAGAGAAGCGACGTTCATGTCACTGTTTGCAAGTGCACTAAAAGGTTCAAACCCTAAGGGACGCCTCGCTATTCGTCAAAACTAATAGGAGGAAGGAAAATAAAATTACGAGTCGGTCATCTACAAGGGAACAAAAGCTGCTCACTTCCGAAGAACAAATAGAGTCAAACACTACTTTGAGCCAGGGAACGAGGACAATTGGCTCCATAGTTTGCCTTCCTTCTTGATATTTCCTTTTTGACGTGGTTTCTGTCTTACCAAGTTGTAGGTGGAGCGTAAACATGGGCTTGCAATGTGTGTACTGTGCCAGCTACTACGCGGCGCTGCCTAACAAGTGGCACCTAGGTTCCGGGAACGTGAAACAAAAATCCCAACTGTTGCTCAAGGAGAAAAAGCTTGGCTGCGCTTGTACAGCCTAGAACTACTTTTGCCTCAGAGTTGGACACGAGAAAAGCGAACGCTGTACCAGCTCGCTCTCTTAAATGGAGGCAGCGTGCATGCAAGAGTAGACAGAAATAGAAAGCAGAGTAAAAAATATCTAGAACTGCAAGCTGAACTAGTTGCGGCACGCATAAGTAAAAGAAGTTAGGAGGAAACTCATGTGAGGCTCAGCTGCGCCTTCATTTAGGGGAGAAACAACGCAGTGAGTCACGACATTAAGAGAAACTGAAAACAGGCAAAGTGAGGGAAGGAAGGATCCTAGACAGCATGCTCTGTTTGCGCAGCTCTTGAGTTTGGTAAAACTGGAACGGCGAGAAACACACAACCGAGTAGCTGGTTATGGAACACGAGAGTCCTAAGAGAAAAAAAAAGTTCGAGAGAAAAATAGTGTAAGGGTGCAGAATAAAACAAACAAAAAAGCGAGGCACATAAGAAATGGTGCTGGAGGTCTGATTTTTAGGCTGGGAGGAAAAAGCCATTGGCCTTCTTGGAAAAAGACTAGGCGCACCATACAGCTAGTTCTGAGAGACCGTGGGCGTGGCAGAGGTGGAATGGAAACGTGAAGTGGAGGACATTGGCATTTTCATTGCTTTGAGAACAGTGTGTCAGTTGAGAGAACGTTGCCAAAGGATGTAGAGGAGGAAAACTAAGTTCGTCCTTCTCTGTGCTTATTCTTTGCCCCTCTTCTTCTGAGGCAGCTAGGGTCTTCGTTTTACCTCCATAACCCATTCCTCCCCATCCCAGTGGGAAACCGTCCTGTCTAGCACAGCCCTGGACAACCAACGTGACCTGACCGTCCGCTCCACTCCTGTAGCTTCGGCAGATGGGGTCCTGGACTGAGGGCTCTACCTTCTGGGAGCCTCTCACTTTACTCTCTGTCATAATAAAGGTTTTTTTCCTTTCTCTTTGCATTGGCTCGAAAATGCTTCGTCCTTGTACTGCTGTTTTGTGGCTATAGGTTTCTGTAAGCCGTGCACTATCGTTTAAAGGCATCCGTAGCCGGCGGAACATCACAAGTCGCGCTTCGCCTACACAAAACATTAAAAAAAAACAATACTTTTTGTAACGAAAGCATTGCAGCTAAGCACCGTTAGCAGAGAAACCAGTTTTGTTTTGGATAGTAAGGCAACTTGCTAAGATCTTATTTGCAGCCGCTTCCTGGCCTGAATGCTGCAAGAATGAACAGTAGCGAACGTGCATGATTTATTTTTGTATTTACCATTCTGGAAAGAGGCTGGGGATGAAATGTGGCGGACATCTTTCGAGCGTTCTTCGATACGTCCCCTCCCTACCCAATGGGTGTTGAGGGGGACGCCGTACACAACTACCCTCCGCTCCCGACTCCAGTCTGTCAAAGCCTTCTGTCGTTTCGTAACAGATGCTCAACCGTGGTGTCGCGGTGAGTGCTTTTCATAAAGCTCGGCGAGTAGGTCGCCGTTGCTTTCTGCTCCATCGGCGTGTAACTGTCGCCTCCTACGCTTGGACGAAGAAGTGTTGAAGGAGAGACACAAAAATTTGCAGTGGCTTAGCTTGACTAACCCAGCAATTCAGCGAAAAGCAAGGACGCTTGCTAAACGTCTTAGGATCGTCCATGGCAGCTCCGCTACACGCTCGCGACAGCCGTTCTCTATATACCCACACGACCACGTGGCTATGAAGTGGTATCACAGGGTCATATGACACCCCCATCGGATGTTCTTAGGGGCAAAGGTCAAATGTCAGCCCAAAGGTCATCCAATATCAAAGGTCAAAGGTCAACTAAAGGTCACGGGGTCAAAGTCAGGGGTCAAGGGTCCCACATCATAAATGTACCACATATGGTCATCTACGGCTATCCTTGGATGGCCTGAAGGTCGTTCAAGGTCATTATCCGGCCTACGCGACGACTGCTCTACCTAAGGTAGTGAAGTTTTTCGCTTTAAAAAGAGAAAGGCACAAAGGTCCGAAAGGAGCAGCGCCCTGTTTTCAAGCCGCTGTTGACTCTGCCATTTGTTTTCGTCTGTTTTTGCCCTATCTGCAGCAGCGTACAGTCGCTGCTGGCATCAGCAGCGATGAAATGCGGCTGAGGCAGTGATGCGGGTAAAAATCGGGAATCGTGTGCGCTCAAGCGCAGAACTAGGGTCAGGATGGGTCCTCCAGTGTTGGCGCGGCCTCCTTCCAAAAGCGAGGGGTGGCCCTTGCGCGTTCGGCGATGCCTGAGCGTTAATCAGAAATTCCAGTGTGGTTCAGGCGTGTCCCACCGTTAGAATCGCTGGCCCCCATTCTCGCTCAATCGCTCTCTCTCTTATTTTGTTTACTACGAATCATCTCAATAGCAGAGCTCAAGTATTTAAGTGTGTGTGTGCTTGCTTTGCTATCTTTAGTATTATGCCGCTTGAGATGAGACAATGAGGATGTGAATGAGTCCCATTTAGAAAACGCACGTGGAATTCAAAGTGATTGCTTTTTTTAGTTGGTTAATATTGGAAATTAAGTCTCGATAACGTCGCCTTCTTCCCCTGCTTGGTATTGCAACGGTGGATGTAGAATGTTGTTCATGCATCAATAATTCCTCCCCATTGTTTGTTTTGCATTGGTATGGTATCTGATCTGGTATGGTATCTGATCTGGAGGCAGCCGTGACCAGCAATGGTCTGGAGGACCAGTGTCGTATCATCAGACTGGTCCAGGCATCCGCCCAAGCCACCGGAGTCCTGAACTGAGGAGTCCGCCTACCTGACTCGTAGAACACTTCAATGAAATAATGTTTTATCTCTCTCTTCCCCATCGGTTGTGACGCCCGTTAATTGATCAACTATTGTGACGAAAAGAAAAACGAACATTCTAATGTTACGAAATAAACCGACATCTATCCAGCGAAGCTGCATTTCGAAGCTTCTTTGGCCTTGGTCGTTTCACTTCTTTTCTACTTCGAGCACAGCGCCTGAATGATGCATGTGCAGAAAGTTGAACCGATCACGTACAAAGCTGGACTATTGTTTAAGCCTTCCAACTCAACCGCACTACAAACTCACGCGTTTATGTCATACAAGAAGCATCTCTACTCATAAAGCACCACACCCCGACTTCAGCAAAGCGATTCGCAATAAACAACGGCGACATTTGGACATCCGCCTATATAACATCCTAATAAAATCCTATTGCCACAATCGGAACATTACTATCACCCGGCGTTGGATACGCGGTCATTCTGAGTTCGAGGGAAATGAGGCAGTTAATCAACGAGCCAGCAAAATTAATATCCAGGTGCCCTCGATCCTCTCACCTCCAAATTCAGCGAAAGACTCCGCAACATACAAAGAGCAAATAGCTGAATACTACCGAAATGCCGTTGGAAAACCGCCATATTTCACTCCATCCTCACCCGTCACTCAATGCGGAACAAGCACACGTATTTCGCAAAGTCTAAACTCATACTCTCCTCACTCCACTAATGCTCTACGATTTCTGATGGTGTCCCAAAGCTAATTCTTTCAACTGTCCAGAGATGAGGGCAGACCCAGAACGCAATTTGTATTCCTGTCACGCATGCCATTACTTCTCCTTATTTTGCATACCCTACCCGTCCTTTCTGGAGTGCTAAGCTTCAGTCGGACTCGCGGATGATGAAATAGCCTTTCAGTTAATTTTATTGCTCCACTCGAATGCACTTTAACGGAATAGTGTTAAGGAACTCGTGCCGCATAAAAAGCCAGCGTCGGTTTCTGCATCGTAGACCATGTGCGAAACATCCCCACAGAAGCAACCCACCAAGGCAGTTAGTAGTTAAATTAATGATTTCTCGCAACAGGTTGCTCGGATAGACCAACCTGGCTCATACATATGTACAGCTTTCTCGGGCAAAAATTTTCAAAGGTGGACAATCGTAAGAAAGTGCTATGAAAGTAATGAAGGTAATGGTTCATTACTATGAAATGTAGCAAAATATTTCTTTTAAAGTGTTTCCATCGACCGCATCGAACAGTTATAAGAATGTCATGGAATATCAATGGGGAAAGCTTTTGACGCTAGCAAAAACGTTAATATAAGAAATACAAGACAGCCGTCGAGTGAGCTGCGAATATAGTGATTGTTATAGTGAAATCTTACATCATATGAAAAAACTGCGTTCATAAACGGTTTTTCGCTCAAAAATGTTTTTGCCCAGAATTGCTTCGTATGATACCATATTGAGCGTGCGCTCCCAAGGAACCAGAAACGCATCTTTATTCATCGACATGGTGCCACTCTGATTGCCGCTCCAATTTTTCTACAGATCTCTCACAGTAACGTCTGTGTGAAAAACTTTTACCGTGATTACTTAATGGTAGCCTCAGTGCTGAGACCGTTCGGCTACTAAATGGGAGTAGTTGAGTTAGAAGCCGGCTGCGGCGACCACGTTTCGATGGAGGTGAAAAGCAAAGGCGCCCGTGTGCTGTGCGATGTCCGTGCACACTAAAGATCCGCAGTTGGCCGAAATTGTTCCTTCAGCCCTCCACTACAGCCACTCCTTCTCTTGCTTCTTTCATTCCTGCCTTCTTTCTTTCTCTAACGGAGCGATTGACGTTTGTACGGAGAACTCAGAGAGTGACTACGCCAGATGCTTTCCTTAAAATCAATTTTCACGCTGTCCATGGAAGACGCCGTCAGTGCGCTTAAGTTAGGATCGAAAACATTATTTTCATCTGCTGCCCCCCTCCCCTTCCCTCGAGAAAAATAAATGAACTGTGGTTTGTCTTTACTGGTTCCGCACAGCGACTGCCATTCATATTCTCCAGGTGTGGAGCTGTTAAAACTTTCTCTCATTAATAAATATTCCTTTCCCCCTCTTTCTAAGGCAGGAGACTTTCTTACGTGAGCATGCTTTCCGTGAGGTTAGGGCTGTCGGCTACTCAGCCGCAGTGTTCGGGTTCTAAAGATTCTGAGGTGGTCAGCATAATTCCGGAGCTCGCCACTGCAGCATCTCCTTTGTTGTGGTTGGTGTTGGCCTCAAACAATGCTGGCACAGAGCATCTCTTTTCTTTCTTCTTTCCATCCCCTCTTCTTCCCTTCCCTCCCTGCAAGATTGAGGCGTCTACCAAGAATTGAGCAATAGGTCTTTCATAACCTTATAAATATTTCTTTTTCGTTGAGCACTCTTGTGGGGTTTCTGCTGACTCCAGGAGACGTTTAGGAGTAAAAGCGCGGTTTGCAGTAATGAGCTAAAGTGGGCGCAGACTGAATACGGAACAAAGCATGTGGTATATCAGTGTAGGTTTTTGTATCCCTTGATACTGGCTTGCTGAAAAATTCCTGACATGCAGCGTCGTCGGATAGCACGAATGACAGTGAAACCTATAAAGCTGAAAATGAAGTCCCTTCAGCTACTCAAGACAATCGCTGGGTGACGACTTCGCTTAACTGTCGTCACTGAAGTTCAACTCAGAATAAGCCTCAGGATAAAAAAAATGCATTAAAAAAGCACATTATAATAGCGATAAAAGAAGCGTCGTCGCTAGTTGAAGTACTACGTTTCTGGCTCATGAACACAGAAACTGTGGGAGTAAAGGAAAGGCAAAATGGGGCCGGAAATTAGCATGGAACTTTGACCGAATGTTGTATGCAGCCCCGATGTTCATGCTTTATTCAATGTTTCTATCAAACGCTTCTTCTTGTAAGCGGCAACTCCGAATTGATCCGCTTCTTTGAACTCTGCCTCCCGCCTGGGCTTTTATTTTAGCACCAATAAAATGACTCCGTATCATTCCGCCGTCTTCAGGCGGCTCACAGAAAATGCTTAACTGCGAATTCTGTTGCTTACAACGTGTTTCCCCGCTTGTCTTAATTTTGAGAGCGAGAAATAACAGTTGACTTTTGTTTCATATTGGCGCCTTTTCGCTGTCGGTAAAATAGTTTGAGGGGACGAAGTTATTGCGAGGTTAAAGTTGATAAAACGGCAATGGAGAGATATTTAGGGGCTCTGTGCTTATATTCTTTCTTCTCTTTTCACTTCTTCTTTCAGTACAGAAGCGCGTTTCTAGACAAACATATATTTCAACCAACTGAAATTGGTCTCAGTGGTTACAAGCTAGACGAATATGTGACTTTTGACTTAGTGTAATTCTATCTGGTGCATTTTAAATTGTATGGCACAGTGAGATCAATATACATCTGGGAGCATGTGCGAGGTGGTGCACGTTAAGAGCTGACGCAAACGTACTGACATATCGAGAATGAAAGTTAATTACAAGTAAGTTGGCCACTTTAGCAATAAAATGGCTGCTGCACACGTCAATGACACAGAAAAAGCAATAAGAAACCAAAACGATGATAAAGGTTTGGCCGGCTGAGCAAACCCGCCAGGGCCATACGAGATCTAGGAAAAGATAAAAAGAGGACCTGACGTCGCGTGAATCTAAGCACCTACGTCTCCTGGTTCGTCACAACGAAGAAAAAAAAACACCAGAAAAGCATCAGCAACAAAGAAGAAATGAACACCCAAAAGTGTGGATGCCCTGAGCACAACTCCGCACTGTGCCTCCATTCTGGAGGAGAAAAATGAACCCGGAACAGTATAGACATAGTACCCAGAAGGAGAAACCAACCCTTTTCGTGTTCCTTTCACAGTGCTGCAGCTATTCTTCGAATTCTGCTCCGTTTTGTTTCGGGCTTCTGCGGCCTATTAGCAGGAGACATGTTTGCCATCAAATATTCATGTGTCTAAAGATAATTAAGCAGATGTTATGTCATACTTATTGGTCAGTATTTACCGTGTAAGTTGAAAAACACTACAGCCTTTCAAAGTCATTTTTATTCAACTAAGTTTAAATTTCACATGACCAGCTAAACATTCCTATCGCCTATATCCGCTCATCACTCGCTAGCTTCATCTTCTGTTGCTTCTCCTTGGCTTATTGATTTAATTGGTAACTGCGTTAATGCTCAGTTTTTCTTCGTGTCGTTTTTTTTTATTTCCTACTGTTTTCAAATCGGTCTGATATTCAGTGCTTGTTTTCATGACATTGATGCAGTGCTATTAATTATTGTAAAGCCTGACTTCAAAGCATCTTTTAGCGGTTTGCTCATTTTTTCACCAAAGGGGCCGACTATTGGAAATGAGTTGATCTACCGTGAACGCAACAAAAGATTAGAGCTAAAAGATCTCATGTCCAGCATTTGTGTTTTTTTTATCCCCTCTTCCACCAGGGACCGTATATTTCATCAATTTTTTTCTTCTCATTCTTTAACTATAGAAAGCGATATATCGGCCTCAAAATTTTCACATGCGTGTTCTCGAAAAAAAATCTATTCTTGTACTGCCTTCCGACCCAGCCTGCTGGTAACTTTAGCAGCTGATGGAGCACACTCATCATTTCAGGGGACGGCTTACGTCACTGCATCGAAATATATTGTTTACTTTTATGAATCTTAGAGTTATCGCAATCCAAAATTCCTGGAACTATTGCAGTTTAATCTTAAGGCGCGTCTTCCTTTAACTGTCACAGCAAAATCAAGGCGGCTTGATCAATTATTACTGTTCACAGGATGCCTATCACTTGTCAGTCTTAGGTTTCATGCGGCGTCCTTGTCATTGACTGGCTTTTAACCATATAAAGCAGAAGTTTTAGTCACGACCTATTTTTGTTGCTTCTGAAGTATTTTTTGTATTCCTTTTTCATCGACAGCAATCGTCCGGCAGAATCACTCTTAGTGCAAAACAACGTCATAACGAGACCTGTCCTTCAAGTGCTTCACTCAGCGCAAACAGCACGCCGTGCCAAGTGCAGAGGTGAACCACCGGCGAGCGTGTTAAGGCGCTGTTTGTCAAGAAATCCTCGCTCCGTCCGAGAACGATTATGGCGGGGCTAACGAGCCCATTAGTTTCTGAAACAAACAACCACGGTGAACGCTCTTCGTTAAAGTAAGCAAAATCGCTAGCACAACAAAGACCACAGAGGAACGAGCCCCAGGCATAGGACACCGATTAAAATACAAACAAGAAAAGTTGTTGGACTAGACACATTATAGCCCGCGTTGAGCGTGGGCTGGGGTGGTGTATGGCGTGCGGCCGGCAATAAAGGTGGCACTGTGGGTGTAATGAAGGAAATTTTCCGCACACTGAACCGTACGGTACACTGGAGTGCCAAAACAAGATTGAAAATAAGGCATGAATTGAATTATAAGTTGCTGCTCCAGGGATTTACGCTGCCGAAGACTCGGAAGTTTCCAAGCTTCAAATGGAGCTTGACAACCGCTCTGCGTGAGGAGCTCGTGGTTAGTTGATGCGAATAAAAACTGCGCGAAGCCGACGGCACTAGGAGAGACACAAAGCACACATCTGCGCTTTGTGTGTGGGTCTTTGTGTCTCTCTTTGTCCCGTCGACTTCGCGCAGTTTTTATTCGCATCAACTACGAACCGACTAGCCCAACTTCATGTCCTACTTCGTTGTTAGTATACGAGGAATAATAGTACGAATGAATTACAAAAACGAACAGGACGACGCAGACACGCGCCATCTGATAGCGCTTGGCGGCGTTGTCTTTTCCGTGTTTTGTCTTCCCCTCGAGCTATTTTTCATCGTTAACTCAAGTACACCCGCCCCATTGTCGGCATCGGTAATTACTTGAGTTGTTCGGATGTGGTCACAGCAGTGATAACGCTGACGTGCTGGCTCAATGGTTATGGCACTCGGCTGCTGACCCGAAAGACGCGGGTTCGATCCCGGCCGCGGCGGTCGAATTTCGATGGAGGCGAAATTCCAGAGGCCGGTCTACTGTGCCATGTCAGTGCACGTTAAAGAACCCCAGGCGGTCGAAATTTCCGGAGTCCTTCACTACGGCGTCCCTCATTGCCTGATTCGCTTTGGGACGTTAAACCTCCATAAACCAAACAGCAGTGATGGCTGTCTGTTGGCCGCCACGCCGGTGCTTCCAGCCAGTCTTTTTTTTTGGTCTTTGTTGTTCGCAGATTGATCCAGAAAATATTTTGCATTTATTCCTCTAAAAATTTAGTGCCCTCTTACGGAAGCCGTTATATTTTTCGGAATGGTCCATATGTATTCGTAGACGCCTGCATTAGGATGAATTGAGCGCAGCGCATTCGGTTTTCAAGTTTAGTTTATGTTCTTTTCTGAATCGAATATTTGTTTTGAGTAAAAAAAAACATGGTTTATCGGAAACACCGCAAACATTTATACATTTGCAGCCACATTGTCATCATCAGCAGCATGCTGATGACGCCAACTGCAGGCCAAATGCCTCACCAATGTCTCTCCAAATAACCCTGTCCTTTGCCAAGCGCGGCCACCGTATCCCCGAAGACTTCTTAATGTCATCCGTCCACCTAACTTTCTGCCATCTCTTGCTACGCTTGCCTCCTCTTGAAATGCACTCTGTTACCCTTAAGGAGTAGTAGTTATCTTGCCTTCACATTACATGCCCTGCCCAGGCCCATTTCTCTCTGTTTATTTCTTATTCATTTCGGCCTTTGAAGTGCTGCTGAGCAGCTGTGTTTTTGACGTACGAGATACTGTGGCTTATACGCTACAACTCTTGATCTTGTGCTCTGTAATAACACCCAGATTATTAGGTGAACCGCAATAATTCCTGGCATTAGTGATAGTGAGGATGTTAATCGATGCTATTCTCTCTAAACCGTTAAAAACCAGAACCCGCTTCCCCGTAAGGTTTTTTTGTATGATCAATCGGTGTACGGGAAGTGTCCGCAGCCCGCGCACCGTTGTTCATAGTTGCGATAAAGGCTTGCGTGGATCTAGCGACTCACAGAAGGCAGCCCAACGTTGCGATTCGAGCTTGGCTAACCCGCGCTGTATCTTCTTTTGCGTGCGCCTGGCGGTCCGTAGATCGTCCGAAGGCGCTTGCCCTCTCTCAAAAGTGATCGGAGATTGGCGTGGGAGAGGATTTCTGCGCCAGATTATCCGGCCAACTCACAGCTACCAACATTCCATCGCCTTCGAGCAGCTATCCGCCACCACGTGATTTTCGGTTGGATCTACCATTCTCGATCCACGAACTTAAGGCAGCATTAGCTCTGTGTAGCCTCACATCAGCGCAAGGACCTGACGGAATTTTCTACCGAGCTCTGTGTCACCTGGGGGAGCGAGCGAGAGGCATTCTTCTTGAGGTGTACAATGAATCTTGGAGAAATAGCACGCTACCAACCACCTGGAAGACAAGTCGCCTTGTTCCACTGCTGAAGCCTGGCAAGTCGCCGTTGGAGCTCTCATCATATCGCCCGATCGCTTTGGCGAGCTGTGTGGGCAAAGTAATGGAGAGGATGGTCCTAGGACGCCGGGAGTGGTACTTGGAGTACCACAACACCTACCCAGATGTCATGGCGGGCTTCCGACGCGGTCGATCATCGATCGATAACGTCGTCGACCTGGTGACCTACATTCAACATGAGAAATGCCGTAAGCGTCTCTGCGCATCCTTATTCCTCGACATTAAAGGGGTGTATGACAACGTTACGCATGAAGCCATCCTCTCTGCTCTCGCAGAGGTAGGAGTGGGTGGTCGGATGTTTCAATGGATACGGAGCTATCTATCCATGCGATCCTTTTTTGTAAGCATCGAGGAAGGCCATACTTCTCTTCATTATAGCTACGGCGGCGTCCCCCAGGGCGGTGTACTTAGCCCCGTGTTATTTAATCTAACACTAATTGCTCTCCTTGAGCACGTGCCAACCGCAGTCAGGCTAGCAATGTACGCGGATGACATCTGCATATGGACATTGTGGTGACCTGCCCTGCAGCCCCCTTAGTTTGCTTTCCCGCGAGCCACCGTGCGGCGGCGGTCTCACCTCGAGGCTGAGTGCATTCCCTTGTGAGTTACATTAACTGGCAAGAGAGGGCGCCAGCATCGCTGCGCGGAGACTGCCAAAGCCCGCGAGCGGGAGAGGGGGCAGGGGGGCTTCGGCTGGGATCGTCGGCCTGAGCGGACGCGTCGCTCGGGGCTCCGCTCTTCGCCGGCGGGGCGAGGAAGCGACGGGGAGACAGGCTCCCGTACTCGTCCCGTCCGGCCTTCGGAGTAGATATCCCTTGCCCTAGCGCGGGCGAACATTCGCTCGGAACCTTGCTGGTGAGTCGGACGCCCTCGATTCATTAGCGTACCTTGTTGCTAGCTGGCGTTATTGTTTCTGTAGCAATAAATGCCTGTTTGTGTCAGCCAATGTGTCGTTCCTTTGTTCCCTCAGAGCAAGGCCCACCGTGGTCGGCGAGCGCTCGGTAGCGTACGCGATCACGGGGTGGGGTCCGGGCGGCTTTGAACCGTGTCAGCTGCGATTGAGTGGGGAGAACGTACATATCTCCCCAAGTCAAACCCCACATCTAGATGTGGGGTTTGACTTACTTATGTGGGGTTTGACGTACTTATCTCCCCAAGTCAAACCCCACATCTAGATGTGGGGCTTGACTTGGGGAGATAAGTACGTTCTCCCCACTCAATCGCGGCTGACACGGTTCAAAGCCGCCCGGACCCCACCCCGTGATCGCGTACGCTACCGAGCGCTCGCCGACCACGGCGGGCCTTGCTCTGAGGGAACAAAGGAACGACACATTGGCTGACACAAACAGGCATTTATTGCTACAGAAACAATAACGCCAGCTAGCAACAAGGTACGCTAATGAATCGAGGACGTCCGACTCACCAGCAAGGTTCCGAGCGAATGTTCGCCCGCGCTAGGGCAAGGGATATCTACTCCGAAGGCCGGACGGGACGAGTACGGGAGCCTGTCTCCCCGTCGCTTCCTCGCCCCGCCGGCGAAGAGCGGAGCCCCGAGCGACGCGTCCGCTCAGGCCGACGATCCCAGCCGAAGCCCCCCTGCCCCCTCTCCCGCGCGCGGGCTTTGGCAGTCTCCGCGCAGCGATGCTGGCGCCCTCTCTTGCCAGTTAATGTAACTCATAAGGGAATGAGCTCAGCCTCGAGGTGAGACCGCCGCTGCACGGTGCCTCGCGGGAAAGCAAACTCAGGGGGCTGCAGGGCAGGTCCCCACATCCCCCCAACCTTAAATAGACCCACGCGCCTGAAGGTACATGCTTGGAGGAGTCTCCTGGTCTTCATGTCCTTGAGGCATGTCTTGCAGCGGAGGTCACGCCGACAGCGTCCACGCAGACTTCCGCGGTATTCCGAAGGCGGCGTGAAGGTCTCCGCTGGGTCGACTTGTATGGCCCGCGGACTACCGTGTCCGCAGGCCCGCGAATCGAAGGCCGGTGGAAAAACTGAAGGCCAGGATCCTGCAGTAGTCGCCAGGGCAGCAGCAGCCGGAGGTGACTGCTGACTGGTCTCGCCACAGCTACACCGGATGGGTGCGGCGAACAGGATACAGGCCGCTCCGTCGCAGCAGGTGGCAGCGAGACGATGTGCACCGGACAGCAAGTCTGGGTGGCTCCACCGAATCTGCAAAATTGCCGAAACGCTCTCGGCGTGCCTTTAACATAGGTCACGGGAGGGGAAACGGCATCCGCAAGGGCCTCGTGGCACAATGCCTAACTCGCTAGCAAAACGCGTCGGTGGCTGTGCAAACGCAAAGTTCGAGTGAACAAAGCCCTTTCTTGAGTTGAACGAGACTGCTCAGTTCGTGCGAGGTTACAAAAAAAAACGGGCGGGCAGCAAAGTGCGCCGCCTCTCAACGACACGGTCCGGTGGTCGCGTCTCTCTTAACGTGGTGCAGACAGCTCCGAAAGCCTCAGGCCTAACTACCATTCCGACAACGACCGTGACCACAACAAAGACCCGAAACGGGTTATGTGCGCGCGGCCGCGAGACGTCAGCTTTGTGGGGTGGTCCTACCCCGTTCACTGCACAAAGCAGCTTCTGAGCGGTCGGCGCCCACCGTATCGGACTGTGTCGGAGCGCCCGGTGCCGAGCTGCAATACCAGCGAGCTCGTAGCGGCACCCGTGGCCCCAGGCCACCCGGCTCCCGGAGCCGCGACTCCCAGAGTCGAAAAAGAGACAGTAGAGAAAATATATACAGAAACTCGGACCACCCACGCGACTTCCGTCTCACTCGCTTCGGGCTCGGCGACTCTGCGGGCGCTAGGCCTCGTGCTCCCTCAATGCGGACCAAGTGATTCTCACGAAGAAACTCCAGGGAAAAATGTGCTGAGCATGTCGAAAAGTTCAAACATGCTGCAGCGCAATACTCGCACTCAAGAAAGCATGCCGCAGGTCCTAGCGATCAAAATTCACTCTAAGCCTAGCACTTGTCACGTCCGGACAAGGAGCGTTCCCCGAACCGAACCGACAGTCGTCCAATATTCCAAGAGCAGGCCCCACGTTGGGCTGCCAGATGTGGGGTTTGACTTGGGGAGATAAGTACGTTCTCCCCACTCAATCGCGGCTGACACGGTTCAAAGCCGCCCGGACCCCACCCCGTGATCGCGTACGCTACCGAGCGCTCGCCGACCACGGCGGGCCTAGCTCTGAGGGAACAAAGGAACGACACATTGGCTGACACAAACAGGCATTTATTGCTACAGAAACAATAACGCCAGCTAGCAACAAGGTACGCTAATGAATCGAGGACGTCCGACTCACGAGCAAGGTTCCGAGCGAATGTTCGCCCGCGCTAGGGCAAGGGATATCTACTCCGAAGGCCGGACGGGACGAGTACGGGAGCCTGTCTTCCCGTCGCTTCCTCGCCCCGCCGGCGAAGAGCGGAGCCCCGAGCGACGCGTCCGCTCAGGCCGACGATCCCAGCAGAAGCCCCCCTGCCCCCTCTCCCGCGCGCGGGCTTTGGCAGTCTCCGCGCAGCGATGCTGGCGCCCTCTCTTGCCAGTTAATGTAACTCACAAGGGAATGCGCTCAGACTCGAGGTGAGACCGCCGCTTAACGGTGCCTCGCGGGAAAGCAAACTCAGGGGGCTGCAGGGCAGGTCCCCACAACATCTGCAGTAACACGCCTACAGTTGCGAGCGAGAATTCAGAGAGCCGCCACACAAACTGTTATCTACCTCCGTAATCGAGGCCTGGAAATTTCCTCCGAGAAATGCGCACTAGTGCCATTTACGCGACCCATGGCAAACTACAGTGTAATGATAAATGGCCAAATAATACGACGGGTCCGATCGTACAAGTTTCTTTGTGTCATAATCGACAGGGACTTGTCATGGAAGCCACACATATCATACGTGAAAAAACGGTTGACAAGCATCTGCCACCTGTTCAAGTTTTTCGCTGGCAAGACCTGGGGAATGTCGCCTAGTGCCATGTTACATCTGTACAGGGTGATTTTTCTAGGATTTCTGCGATACAGCTTGCCAGCAATAAACAACACAGGCAAAACGAATCTACGCATAATACAAAGTCTTCAGGGTCAAGTGCTCCGGATCTGTCTAGGCCTGCCTCAGAGTGCTTCAACAGTGGCTACGATAGCAATCGCTAGAGACCACCTTGTCAAGACCCACATTGAAATTGAACTACTCAGGACCCATATAAGGCATCTAGCCAGGAATCCTCGTCACCATTTAGCCTCTCTACCAGTGGACAGGCCACACACATCTTTCAGCCAAACGCCAGCTTGTTTCACTCCAGCTGCGAGACCTTCGATCCCTCCATGGTGCCTCGCTCAGCCAAAAATCAACCTCGCAATACATGGTATCTCGAAAAAAGCTGATCTGTCATCACCAGCCCTTAGACAGCTCACGCTACTACATTTGTACGAGAACTACCGTGACTCAACGCATATTTACACTGATGGATCTGTCCTTCCAAGCAGCTCCGCGGCGGCAATCGTCATTCCAGCGAAAGCTACAATCAAATTTAAGACGACCCACGCGACAACATCGACGGCAGCAGAGCTCGCAGCGCTCTTAACTGCCCTTCATCACATTGGTGATGAACCGCCACACAAATGGACAATATTCTGCGATTCGAAGGCGGCACTGCAGTCTCTACTGTCACCTCTACGACGCGGACCGCACGAACAACTAATCTTTCATATTACAGAGACGTTACACCATATAAGTGATGCCGGCCATGAAATAATGATCCAGTGGCTTCCAAGTCACTGCGGGATTATCGGCAATGAACGGGCGGATCACGCTGCCCGCTCAGCCCATACTGAGGAGCGCCACGTCCCAATTCCTCTTTCTAGAACTGACGCGGCACGGAAGCTCCGCCTACTTGCTCGGCAGTGCACCGAGTCGCAATGGCATGAGCCACATTTAAGAAATACGCGACTGTACTCACTTGATCCAACATTAAGTCTTCGAGCGCCATCACAGCTTCGCCGTAGAGACGCCACGCTTTTATATCGACTTTGGTTGGGTGTTGCCTTTACTAAAGCCTATGCCTTCCGCGTAGGGATGACCGACACCCCAACCTGTGACCACTGCGGCCATGAAGAATCAATTGGCCATATATTGTGCTCCTGCCCGCAGTACAGTCCACAGAGGGCATGCCTTAGCCACGAACATGACCAACTGGACGACCAACCGCTATCCGAAAAAAGAATTCTACAACATCGAAAGGACCTACCGTCGCAGAAGAAGGCCGTGCAAACGCTTTTGCGCTTCTTACAATCTACCGGCCTGTGTGAAAGACTTTAACTGGAACGCCTTGTGTGTATGTGTCTCCATGTGTGCACGTTCTTTTTTTTGCGTTTTCCTCTCTGTCATCTTTCTAACCACTATACCCCATCCCCAGTGTAGGGTAGCAAACCGAAGACTCACATCTGGTTAACCTCCCTGCGTTTCCTTTTCATTCTCTCTCTCTTGTATGATCAAGGCAACTTTGGCGGAATAACATAGGATCTATTACCGTTCCTAGCAGACTTTGAAGACTGCTTTTAAATCAGGAAAATTAATAGCCTATAGAGAGAGAGAGAGAGAGAATGAAAAGGAATGCAGGGAGGTTAACCAGATGTGAGTCTCCGGTTTGCTACCCTACACTGGGGATGGGGGATTGGGGTTAGAGAGATGACAGAGAGGAAAACGCAAAAAAAAGAGGACCGTGCACACATGGAGACACACACACACAAGGCGTTCCAGTTAAAGTCTTTCACACAGGTTGGTAGATTGTAAGAAGCATAAAAGCGCTTGCACGGCCTTCTTCTGCGACGGTAGGTCCTATAAAGCTTCTTTATACTGACCTAGCTTCTTTCGTTCACCGACATCACGCGTTCAGAATAATTACCAGAAAACGCAGAAAAAATAAGCAATGGTTCAGTAAATACATACGGGCTCTTAAAAATAAAAATCATCGACATTCTCACGCTATAAAAATGAGAGGCCTGATGGTTTGCCCGAACTGCTCATGCACTTTGGCTCCTGCTTAAAAAAACTAATAAAAGAAGCTAAGGAGAATTTTTTTCTGCTGAAAAATTATCGTAGGTTACGAAGGGAAGTATGGAATTATATTAAGTCCAATATAAAAGATTCGGTTGATAATCCCGCAAATATTGATTTCGGCAGTGTCCCTGCTGGCATAAAGTATTATATACAAATACAGGTACACATTAGACTCTCGAAGAAAGTTCAGTAGCATCTGGTGGTGCGGGCCGCAATTACTAATGGTCAAAATACTGCACACACTGACGCTTCCCTACACCTAACTAATATACCCATTAATCTAGAAGATTGCCCAATCTGGGACCCAGATATGCACAGCCTGATTAAAAAACTGGAGCGCACTCAGAACCGCCCTACATGTTTCGTCACTGACAATAACTTTGTCTCGAGCATAACAAACATTAAAACCGAAGTTGGGAGGCAACCCCTGCTCCAAACGAGAAAATTGTAGAGGTGAAAGTTTTTCCATAGTGTATTTAATGGTGACACTGGTGTATACAAAAATATATACCAGAAGGCCCCGCACTATATTTCCCTAGAACTAATTACTCGAAAACGTTTCGGGAGATTGGTGTACGAATGTGTTACCTTATTCATTCTTCCCTTTTACGATAAATGAATGAAATCGTTTGGCCGGAACAGTAATTAGTGTCCCTGCACATGTTCTTCTCAGCCTTGCTTGAGGTCTGCTTTCTGTGAGCTTTATCTTATATTTTGCATAATTTTTTTTCGTTCCTAATGTGTTTGGTCTTCTTATTTGTCCTGGACATTTATTTTTTACGTATAGCACTGTTTCTTTAAAACTCCTGCAATAATGGTCCATAAGTGATGTAGGTATATGCATAAATAATTAACAAATACTTAATACGCAGCTGCACAACTTACTTTTTATTGAACCTACTTAAAACTGAGTGAAGAAAGCGGAAGTCGACGTGCAGTGAGTTAAAAACATCTTTTTTTATCTGAACGTGAAAGGATTATGAAGAAAGCAATCTTTTAGACTAAATTTCATACAAATAATTCGGAGCCTTTTGTGTCTATGAACGTATTCTTTCCTCTCTTATTCTGTCGTCCATGAAATTAGTTGAGAGACGTGAAAAAAAGTGTAAAATCAATGTGCCTTTTCATCGACTAAGAAATACTCCTTTGAACCATTTTTTCTCTCTTTGTTATTTTAACATCTCCAACGTATACTGCGTCCAACTCAAAGTTGCCTAAAGAGTACTGGCGTAAATACTATTGAAGTTTAGCTGCCGACTGAGAGCAATCGTGTTTTCGAACAGCCCCGGCATTTTATACGGGCGGTTCTCTGCGATCAAATCAGATATAAGAGGGCGGTTTTGGGAGCAGTATTTTGTGTACATTGCTAACATTATTGTTTGGTTTGGTTCTTGTCTTGACTTCTGTTCTCATTATTTCTGCATGCTTATGTCCACAAGCAAGAAAAGAGGCAGGTGAGAGTGGTTGTGTTTATTTTTTAAGGATGCGTGCGCATTTTCACAATGCTTGCAAATATGATCACTCGCCGTAATGTAAGATAGGACGACAAGTAATAAGCTTGCATATCTATATTCGAGTTAAATTATATCCGTATTCATGTCTATATGCATATTCAAGGCAAAGAAACACTTTCAACGTCGACATTTTTATAACAAATTTATTTCATACGTAGAAGCCTCTGGGGGAAATAATCCAAGAGGGCGGAATCTGCGTCCAGGCTTCGATCAGGACGGCCATAAGCAGCCTCCATGGAGTGCCTATGTGGAGGACAACGACTAAGAAATATTCAACTTTAAGCCGCAAATTATTAAGCTTTCATCAAAGGTCTTTGACTATTAATAACCTCGAACGTTGTGACTAAAGGTTAGAGGTCAAGGTGACAGAAAACATGTACCGTGCGTATTGTCGAAAATTCTTGACACAGCTCCATGCAGCATGCTTAACGATGGCGAAAAGGTGCACTAGGTGGTGCTGTTTTGGTTGACTCTTGATTTTAACGAGAATGAACATGGACGGTACTCAATTTCGCCTAGTGCTTCCTAGAAAATTTGCAGCGTATCAGATATTCGGGTGAAGACGTTTGTGTTCGGCGTGTAAAATCACTTGAGCGTTCAGGGGCAACAAAATTAATTTTTACGATTACTATGCGAAGGAGGAAAGGCTATAGAAAGAAATAATCATAGCGAGTCATGATAAGGGTAGTGATATAAAAGGTGTGCTTTAAAGACGAGTCACAACTGACGAGTCACATAATGAAAAATGATGACTCCTTACTTACACTTGCTGGGTTAGAGCAAAGCAGAACTGTGTATGATACCCGCGCAGCAGAGCTTTGGAATGTTAAGAAATGCCGCACAAACTATGGTAAACAAATGTTGCCGCATACTTTACCGACACTTCTGAACCAGTTGTACTGCCACAAGAATCTTGATGTCTCCAATATTTCTCTGAAAGAATTGCCCCAATTGTTCCTGTAGTTCTTTTTTCTTGCTATTACTATTTTGAGTGGATGTGTCAATTTTGCTGTCCCTTATTTTCTCCTCTCTGCGTTTGCCTTTATAGGCTCTTGGACCTAAAGTAGTTCTTTTTTCCTTTACATGAAGAATGTACTGCGTACTGAACGTACATGTGTCGTTCTATGTACTGAACATACGTGTTTTTTTCCTTACATTTTGTTTGATGTCCTTTTCTGCCGCCGTCAATGCTGCACTGTAAGAGGAAGCCAGGACCTTTCAAGCTGTCTATACAGCTTTTTTCCTGGCTGTCCTCGCAACACCTAGTTGCGGAAATAAACCTTCAAACCTTCAACCTTCAACTTGTGGTGGCCTTGTTCTTTGTCAGCAATCAATATGCATATTGGGTCGCTGTGAAGGGGAGGGGAGGTATTAAACTAGGTTAAATGTCCGGCTGTGGGTTTCGAAGGGCTCTTGATCTGGTGTGGACATTTCAAGTAAACAAACCCAGTGCCTGCATCGTGCCGTTGTGATCATTTCCGGAATATAGCCATGAGCGCTCTACGAGGATTTGAAACTTGAAATTAACGCCGCCTGCGCTCTTTTTCAACAAACCCAATATCGTCGTCCAGTCTGCTGGAACCCCATGTTTCGCTGTGACGACACAGCAATGTGCATTTCAATGGATGGCAGATCATTTCGACTCACGGGCAAATATATGATCATGTCTCGTCGTCAGCTATTTTATCTCTCTTTTTTTTTATCGCACCGTTCTATTTGGCAGAAAAATATGTAGATATACATATACAAGTTTTCTGATCTGATCTAGTTCTGTCTGCGCGGTATGGGCGCACCTACCATTCGTTTTGATAAACTTCGTTCATTTTTCATATTGCATAGTGCACGCGGGCGCAACGTTCCAGCAAAAAGCTTCTCGTACATTTCCATGCCCTCGTCTTCCAGTACTGATAACCTTGTTTTAACACATACTTTGACACTCCATGATGCACTGCCTCGAGGCCACTGGTTCGCAACGACCAGCACACGAAAAGGCCTCCGCGAGTACCGGAGTACGCGGGTTCGAACCCGGCCTCAGCGGCCGCGTTTCAGTGGAGGCGAAATACAAAAAGTGCCCGTGTGCTGTGCAATGGCAGTGCATGTTAAAGATTCCCAGGTGCTCGAAATTAATTAGGAGCTCTCCAATACGGTTCCTCTTTCTTTCTTCTTTCATTCCCACCTTCCTCGTTTTCCTCACGGCGCAGTTGAGGTGTCCACAGAAATGCGAGACACTTGCTGCGCCATTTCTTTTCGTCAAAAACAACAAATTACTGTTCAAAATTACTACGACAGCTGTAACTCTGCTGTTGAGGAGTTACTTCAAACATTTTTCTGCCGCCAGTTCCAGAAATTGCGCAAGGCAACCGCCTTAATATAGCGAATTTTTGACCAGAAGGTGTTCATGGGTCGTTTAAGTGAGCAGTAGCAGTGAAAATTGCTGACAGAATAAAACGAATGCAAGTGTTTTATAAGGAAAGGAAGGGTTCCTTAATTTCCACACTCTCAGTAGGCCCGCAAACTTCACCGGGAAAAAAAATTTATTTGACGAAATTAAAGGGATAGCCTGTCTAGATAGCGAAAGCTTTAAAGTTAAGTTAAGCCGGGTAAACCTTTGCTAAACGTTAGTCATCACCAGCAAGCAACAACCAAGTCTAGCCAAGATTTACCCGGCTTAAATTTCAAGCTTTCGCTTCGGTTGCTCAGGTTTAGCTGGATTAAACCTTTGGCTAATTTTCTAACGTTCACTGAATTTGCACAGCATAAACGTTCGTTTTGCGTTTTGCCTGCATTGAAACGCGGCAGCGGCGGCTGGGCTCCTGAAAGAGGAAGTGCAGGAGGGAAAAAGAGAAAACTCCGCTGACATCGCACAGCAAGCGGGCGTATTTTGCGTCTCACCTCTATGAAATTGCCTTTGAAACTCCTCTGCGCGTGCTTTTTCACCGTGGATTTATTTTTTAGAGCTAGTTTGAAACGGTTTCTTGCTCGTGTATACGAACACGTACGCTATGTAGATCAAAGAGAAAATCAGATTTGTTGTTTGGCAACTTCTATCTTTTGTGGCGCTTCTTGGGAACACTTTCGGCTCCGTATGTATTGAGGTACCGACTACAGAGGAAATACATAGAAAACACTAAACAAATAGTAAAAAGCACTTAAAGAATGTGGTGCAAAAATAAAGAGCGCAAGTTCATGGCCAACATTTCCTTGCGCAAGATGCAGTTTATCGTTTGGCTCTTGCAGCGTGTGTTAAGCAAGGGCTTTAAGAAGCTATAAAAGAGCGAAGCGGGGGATGTTTTATTTCCTCTAAAATGGGGATCACCAAGCTGACTTTCAAACACTTCGTGTTTCCGCACTATGGTTTTAAAACGCTTGCTCAGAAATACGGGAGAAACTGCTGAACCCAGGAATATGTCATTTCAGCATATTTTCTTGGGGGATTACATCTGACCTTTGTTTTTCAGATTATCTCCACTATAAAAACCTGAAGCTAAGTAGGAGAACAGAAACTACGACTTCGTGATCCATTATGCCGGCAGGGAAGGCAAAAACTTCCTGACCCACACTGAACTTCCTTGTAGTCTGTTTCTTCTTCGGGTGCAGGCTGTCACTTGACAAAGTAAAAGCGTCAAATGAACTTCTTTCTCTCTCTCTCTCTCACTCTGTCTTGGGCAGATTCGGAACCCGCTACCCCCGCTCAGGTGCTTCAGTATTGATGACAGATGCCGGGGTTAGCAAAAATCAGTTCCTTTCTTTTAATTATTATTTTAATAAAACCACTTACTACTACTAGTATTTTCCTCATGAGTTGCACTGAAGCCGGTGGTAGAACTTTAATGACCTTCTTGCACCATGAATATACATGATCAGTTATTTATCAATATGTGATCAATTGTTCTGCTCAAGCCGGCTATGTCAGTAGAGTAGGAGAAATGTCTATAGAAGAAATATCGAAGTTCCGCATAGATTGCACATACTGAGAATAGCATGAGCTGCTAGGGTTAAGACTATTTTATTTATGTCAACACTTATTATAATGTTGTTGCTTTCAATTGCCAGGGCATTAAGATATTTTTGTAACTGGGAACAAAACACGATATAAGATGACTGTAAACGGCAAATGCAGGCAGCTGCTGCGTTGCGGTTGCTCAATGGTAGCACAGCTGGGATAAATTCAAGCCAAACGGATTCGCATAAAGTTGGTTAAATGAGATATCGCGGCGACGGACATAGCTCAAATCAGATTTGATAAATGTGGCTGATCCACCACCACGACAAGTGTCACGATTAAAGCATAGTGAAACAGAGTTTTACAGCCGATATAAGATTTTGTCATTGCGTGATAGCCATATGTCTCAAATACAGATGAAAGAAAAGGAGTGATCTAATAAGGTTAGTGTTACAAGGTCATCGCGATGTTTGCGTATGCAGTAATGATAGTGAGACCTGCTTATCGTGTAATATATGCTTTGCTTGTTGCTAAAAACAAATGCCCATGTGCACGCAGATGTGATATATGACAGAAAAGCTGCAAGCGCCTACGTGAAGATTTCAAGTTTGCACCACGTGAGATGCGATAGAAAGAAATCATAAACGGAAATATGGCAAGCGTGCTTTAAAAAAAATATTCACGGAGAATCATTTGCAACTTCTTACTAGTTGTTTCAGGATCGTTCGAATCGCACACGCCTTGTTGATTCGCTGCGCTATGCTTGTGGAGATTCGCTTCATCAGCTGTCAAGTGCGCAGGCTCTCAATTGCGCGCGTGATGCCCGCTATGCGGGGAGCATGCGATTATGCCGCACTGCCTGGGCCTGCCAGGACCTTCGGGCAGCCCCTCGGCTGTCCGTCCCGAATAAAGCCGACTGGGAGTGTGCCCTCCAGTCGCCCGACCTGATTGATAAGAGCCAGCTTGTCGCCTGGGCTGCGGTGGCCATTGGGGACCTGAACTATGCGCTCCACTTCCAGACCGAAGTCACCCTCAACCTCACCAATAAAGATATTTTACATACCGCGCACACGAACACAAAAAGTGTACTCGTTTTCTACCTGGGCGAAGTGAAGGTCGAGGTGCTAAACGCGTTGTACATATGTCTTCAACTTAATATTCATGAATTCAGCTACTCAAAGAAAAATGTTTGGAATAGACCACATCAAACTAGACAAGTGTTATCGGCTTTAAAATAAAGCACCTTATGAAATAATGCCAGTTTCATTGCAGGTTCTTAGAGAAAAAAAAATATTTATTACCTCTTTTTTTGCACTTTCCATCGTCTCCTTCGCGTCATCGCACACTATAATGACCTAAGATTTTTTTTCCGCCACTAAATCAGGTCTTAAGAGGGAATCTGGCTCCATAATAGGGTATCCGAGAGGAGATAGCCAAACATGTTCCGCGTTATTTTTATTCTCGGCTTGCTGTACTGCGGCATTCGATACCGGTATTTCTGACCGTGTATTCTGCTTTGTATGCCGGCGAGATATTGAAATCAGTTCTTAAGCGGTGCCTCAACGCCCAAAGCCTCGCCCAAGACGGCTGTCTATCACTAATTCTGGGATTATATCACCTGCAGCGCAGGCTTTGCAGACCTGTGTTGTATCACACTAGGCAAGCTCTATCCTAATAATAGAGCAATCGACGCGCTACGCAGAAAGTATCAAATTTCACAGATAGACTAGTATTGTGCTTGACGATGCCTGTGAAAGTTGCATCTAAACGCATTTTCCAGCAAACAAAACCGAAGTACGCGGACAGACTTTTCTCGCTGTTTCTGGAGTCTGGACAACTTAGGGAACTGCTGACGTGACATTAATATTCAGGTAACGTACAGCTCCTTCGAAAATTTTTAATTAGAAGTAGGATTCCCTTGATGTACGGAATCAAAGCACAGCCAGCGAAACCACTTGATAATAATAATAATAATAATAATAATAATAATAATAATAATAATAATAATAATAATAATAATAATAATAATAATAATAATAATAATAATAATTGGTTTTGGGGGAAAGGAAATGGCGCAGTATCTGTCTCATATATCGTTTGACACCTGAACCGCGCCGTCAAGGAAGGGATAAAGGAGGGAGTGAAAGAAGAAAGGAAGAAGAGGTGCCGTAGTGGAGGGCTCCGGAATAATTTCGACCACCTGGGGATCTTTAACGTGCACTGACATCGCACAGCACACGGGCGCCTTAGCGTTTTTCCTCCATAAAAACGCAGCCGCCGCGGTCGGGTTCGAACACTTGATAATGACGAACTGCTTTCTCACCCAAAGTACTCCTTGATACACAAAGCCAGATACGCGTGGAGTTCGCAGTGAGGACTACACAAAATTTCTCTACTCACCTACTGTAGCATCACTGTTAAATCTAAACTTTGTGTACAAATATGCAACCACTTGAATAGCCAGTAATACACTAAGCACTTAGCCCATTCCAATCGTGGCAGTCGGGGTATATAGTAGGTACCCCGTTGTTGTTTTTTCACAAATTTTATTTGCAACGATCCATCTTTATTTTTCTTTGCATTGGTTAAACAACATATGCCACCATCAAACCATGTTAGAGGTTTACTGCGTCAGTTATGCTGTGTAGATATATGAACCGCGCACCCACATTTCGGAGCTTTGTATATAAACAAAAATAGGAAGCAATTTTTGTAGCGTTTAGAGCAGCTCCTCGCATTTTTAAAACAGGCGATCTCGGGCGTTCTTTCGAGCCAACCCAGAAAATAAAAGCTGGTACCTGATAAAAGCAAAATTTAATATTGTGCCCACCTGTTGATTATTTTCTTTCATTTCCAAAGCTACTCATATTTTTAAAGCTTGAAGCTTATATAGCATAAACAAAGTAATTGCAAGCAATAAAAATAACACGCAGCTAATAGGCGTGGTGCTTTTTTTTTTCTTTATTGTTGCTGAGCGCTGTGTGAAGTAATGTGTGAATTGTCTCGCACGCACCACACAAGTAGGTGCAATCGCAAACAAGTCGAAAGGAGAGGTCTTTCCATAACAAGTATTCTTATTACGTAAGAGAAAGCCACGCCAGGTGGTTGTCATGTCTTGGCACTAAGTATCATCGCCTCACTGCGCATTCATGTTGCTTTCAAAGAAAACTGTCCTGATTCTTATTTTTCGACGTCAGGAGTGATTTTGTACACATTTCTTCTCATTAGGTGCGGAAACACGGCATTAGATTTACCCTTACGGAATACAACAACGCATAAAGTGTCCAAGTGCTAACATTTAACAAGCGGGCACGCTCGGAAACGACATGCGAAAAAGCATAGTGAAAATATTTGCAAACTAAAGACCGAGAAGAGGGCTCGATTATAAAAGATCAAGTGTTTCGCCTCGTCTCTTTCTATATGCACATGAGTGCGCCCAATTTGGTAAACAAAAGCCCGCGCTCAACCACTGCTCTACTCATCGCGACTACCCCGACCCGCCGCGGCACGTTGAAACTGTATTTTCTCGATCACGTGTGCGCGCTGCTGCCGGCAAAAATACAATGTCAAGATCACACAGGAATCAAGTACTGCGTAGGTTATGTACGGAGGGCATCTACGCTCCAAAAGACGCGCATCTCCCGTAAGAGAGAGTACACCATGCTCTCCTAGCCCCGACTGACAGCGTGCACGCCGTCGAAACGTCGCGTGTAGCATTTCATACCGGCGCGCGTTCGGAGGCACGTCCTGGACCCGGAGCAGCTCGGCACACGGGCTTCCAATTTTGCCCAAGCATCGCGCTGGGTTTCTCGAAGAATCACGACGAGCATTCATTCGCTACGCGCGTCGAATATGCGACGCAGAGCGAGCCTGACTCAATCTTCGGCGCACGGAGAAAGTTCTTCCTCCGGCGCCAGCGCTGCATATGTTCACGTCGATGTTCTAAAGCTCGCGCGCGTGAGGGAAAATGCTCGGTCTTATACAGAGCCTGCGTGCAGTTTTCTGTGCTCGTGGAATGTATCGAGCGCCATTGCAAGAGGGCATTGGCTTAGTGGCCGTCTTCGTCATGGTGCCTGTGGTTTTGCTACTGAAATGTAACGCGAGCTTCCTGTTTGCGGCAAGCAACGGATCATTATTGTCATGTTTTTTTGTTGCTCACCTTTTATATCAGATGAAAGCTTTGCCGTGACGTCTCGATATTGGCACATGTAGCGAAGGAGCAAGCTGGTCGCTTACTGAGCCCGATTGGGACAAGTTCCCGAGGAGGTAGGTGTTTTTTACTGCAGCACCCATTACTTTAACCTCTTTTTTTCCAGCGCCCAGAAACTGCACGCGCTATTGCTGAAGCCTCAATGCTAGAAAACCCTCGCACCGCGACGCTTATAATCGTAATTTTAAAGTATACTCTGTGTATTCCCAGTTGTTAAAGACACGCCAGCCACTTCGGGTCGAGATAATATTGACACTTAATTGCTTAACCTGTGCTCTCTCCAGTTCTACTCGCATTCTATGTGTCATTTTTCAGCAGTAATTTTCTTTGGTGCGTCTGTCAGCTGACTTGAAGAGTGGCTAGGTAGTTCGGGTACGCAAAACAGGTTCCAGGTACTGGCCTGAAAGCTAGTCTTCTATTTCATTAACTTGTATATGCTGTAAACTGCTTGAGCACACAAATGCTTCTTGCATTTACTTTGATTTTGACTGTAATAACAAAGTCATTATTATCGTATTGCTTCCAGCAAAGGCTTCTGATTTGAACCACACCCACTAGAATTTAATACGGATCTACATTTTAATATAAACGATAACCTTAAATCTGATTGCACCTTTCGATATTTTTGAAACCATTTCAAAACTTTTCTAGCATTCGGAAATTTTGAAATGCAAAATTTCTATCGTCGCCTAGTTTCGCCTAATTTCTAGACTTTCTGCATTCCGATGAGATTCCATCTCGTTATCAAGGCTGTGCAACTTTTCGTTCCTTCGCCAGAATTTAAATGCTGTCAACAACGCTTCATCATCGCTTAGCCATGTTACATCCGGCATACCACTAGGCTGTGTTCTAGGCCTCTTACGTTTCTAATCTTATCAATGATAACCATAATACCATATCATCAAGCACCAGGCTTTTTTCAGGCATTCGTTAGCACTCCGCGTTCACTCGAGTTGACAACCTCCCTCTTCGAAGGGACCTTAAGGATATTGCTACATGGTGCAACAAGTATACACCGTTAAATGCGCCTATATCTCAAATAGTTTCGTTCAGCCGTAGGCGCGTTCACACTACCTTTACGCATCTACCGAGCAAAGCTACTGTGACTCGGGCCTGAACAAACAAATACTTAGGCGTTCATCTCACGGCAAGCAACAACGGGTCAACTCTCATTTACATTAATCTGCATTAGTGCGTCTAGAACATTTCAGCATTCTCAGTATCCTGTAACGTAAGCAAAGAACTCGATGTCATGTTTCGAGTCCCAGAGCGCGGCGTCGACCAGCGCCACATTACAGAAAACAGCTCGCGCTAGACAGGGGACACACGGAAAGAACATTTGCATCGGACATCAGACATCGGGCAGCGGAAGAACGCAATGACTGCGACGTTTCTAAAGCAGAAAGTAGCCTGTTACGATGGGGCTGTGATTAGTAAAGCTTCGAGAGAAACTAAGCAAGGTTAAGTGCCAAAAGCGAATGTACTACTGTAGGCGGATGCGAAAGGTCGCTGTAGATATCCGGTGATTTCTGGCGGCAGATTTCTCGTAACCCATCTTTCAGCACAGTCCTTCATTCGCCTCGGTGCCTTAAAAATCCCCTCGTTTCTGAAATCATTTACTAAAACTGTGGCGACGTTTGAGCCACCTTAGGAGTGGAATGCGATAGCTTTAGTTTGCACACTCTCTGAGGTCATATCTGTCCCTACCAATCAGTGACATCGGATGGCGCATTTTGTTCCTGGCTTGAACTGCAATGCTATGACATTAAAATATTGTTACCTTTTACCTGACACTCGGCGCCTTCGATTTAGGTCGTCGAGCTCTCCAAAAAGAAAACGAAAACTAAACAAAATTTCGTCGTCTTGTCTCTGATACAAGGAGACTTCAGCCTTCTATACAGTTCCCGAATGTTAAGGCTCGTATACAAAAACGTATACAAAACGTATACAAACGTACAAAACGTATACAAACGTATACAAAAGCGCGCAGCGATGGCGTAGAGGTAGAACATCCGCCTCGCGTGCAAGAGGACCGGGGTTCAAATCCTGGTGCCGCGCAATTCTCCACCGGATTTAAAAAAAATATATCCGCGTGTCGATGGAATTGCATAACCAGGCCTGGAGTGCGGCCTGATCTCGGTGACCAGAACCGACAACGCACTCTCTCACCAGAGCAGGATTTGGCCATCATGGTGTAGTACTTGGCCACAACCTTCTATGATCAAACCAATTAACCCTCGGCCCTCAGTCCCCAACGGCTGCGGAGCAACTGACCACGGCGGCGGTCAGACCTGTGACGCAGCGGAGGGTGCTAAGAATCTCTGGCTCCGGACAGGCCGCCATTGGAATCTGAACCTGGCAACGTTTAACGCTAGAACTTTAGCTAGTGAGGCTAGCCTAGCAGTGCTGTTTGAGGAACTAGCGGGAATTAAATGGGATGTGATAGGGCTTAGCGAAGTTAGGAGGACAGGTGGGGCGTATGCAGTACTAAAGGAAGGACACATACTGTGCTATCGCGGGTTAGAGGATAGACGAGAACTAGGTGTGGGATTCCTCATTAATAAGGATATAGCTGGCAACGTAGAGGAGCTCTACGGTATTAACGAGAAGGTAGCAGCTATAGTAATTAGGCTGAATAGGAGGTACAAGCTGAAAGGGGTGCAGGCCTACGCACCGACATCCAGCCTTGATGACCAGACCGTTGAAAGTTTCTATGAGGACGTAGAATCAGCAATGAATAAAGTAAAATCGCAGTACACTGTACTGATGGGCGACTTCAATGCGAAGGTGGGCAAGAAGCAGGCTGACGACCACGCGGTAGGTGACTATGGGATAGGCTCTAGAAATAGCAGGGGAGAGTTATTAGTCGAATTCGCGGATATAAATAATTTACGGATCATGAATACCTTCTTCCGCAAACGAGAAAACAGGAAGTGGACCTGGAAGAGTCCCAATGGTGAGATTAAAAATGAAATCGACTTCATACTATGCGCTAAACCTGGCATCATTCAGGATGTGGCCGTCCTCGGAAAGGTGCGTTGCAGCGACCACAGAATGGTAAGGTCTGGACTTAGCTTAGACTTGAAGAGGGAACGGAAGAAGCTAGTGAAGAAGAAGACCATTAACGAGTTAGCCATAAGAGGGAAAGCACAGGAGTTTAGGATAGCGCTGCAAAACAGATATTCGGCTTTAACTGAGGAAGATGATCTTGATGTTCATTCAATGCAGGATAATATGACATCAATAATTACGGAGTGCGCAGTAGAAGTAGGCTGTAGGACAGTTCGAAAGGATACCGGGAAGCTATCTCAGGTGACGAAAGATCTGATTAAGAAGCGCCAAAACATGAGGGCATCTAACCCTACCGATAGAATAGAACTAACAGAGCTATCAAAGTTAATAAATAAGCGCAAGGTAGCCGACATAAGGAAGTTTAATATGGAGAGAATCGAGCATCCTATAAAGAACGGAGGTAGCCTAAAAACAGTGAAGTGGAAACTAGGCATAGGTAAAAACCAGATGTATGCATTAAGAGACAAGCAGGGCAATGTCATTAGCAATATGGATAAGATAGTTAACGTAGCCGAAGAGTTCTACACAGTCCTGTACAGTAGCCAATGTAATCACAACGTTAATGAGAAAGACAACAGTGCACAGCAATGCGTCATCCCGCCAGTGACGAAAGATGAAGTAAAGAAAGCATTAGAAGCAATGAAAAGGGGAAAAGCAGCTGGGGAGGATCAGGTAACAGCAGATCTGTTGAAGGATGGAGGGGCCATCGTGCTAGAAAAACTAGCCACCCTGTATGCGCAATGCCTTATGACCTCGACTGTACCAGAAGCTTGGAAGAATGCAAACGTTATCTTAATTCATAAGAAGGGAGACGCCAAGGACTTGAAAAATTACAGGCCGATCAGCTTGCTATCCGTTGCCTACAAAGTATTTACTAAGGTAATCGCTAATAGAGTCCGGGCAACGTTAGACTTTAATCAACCAAATGATCAGGCAGGCTTTCGTAAAGGATATTCCACAATAGATCATATTCACACTATCAATCAGGTGATAGAGAAATGCGCAGAATATAACCAACGTTTATATATAGCTTTCATTGATTACGAAAAAGCATTCGACTCAGTGGAAACCTCAGCAGTGATACAGGCATTGCGTAATCAGGGGGCAGAAGAGCCTTATGTCAAAATACTGGAAGATATATATAGCAACTGCACAGCTACTATAGTCCTCCATAAAGTCAGCAATAAAATTCCAATAAGGTAGGGCGTCAGGCAAGGAGACACGATTTCGCCAATGCTGTTCACCGCGTGTTTACAGGAGGTATTACGAGGCCTGAATTGGGAACAGTTGGGAATAAGAATAAATGGAGAATACCTAAATAATCTGCGATTTGCTGATGACATTGCCTTGCTGAGTCATTCAGGAGGTGAACTGCAAATCATGATCAATGAGTTAGACAGGCAGAGCAGATCGATGGGTCTAAAAATTAACATGCAGAAAACCAAGGTAATGTTCAACAGCCTAGCAAGGGAACAACAGTTCACAATTGGCAGCGAGAGCCTAGAAATTGTGACGGAATACGTCTACTTAGGGCAGGTAGTGACAGCTGATCCGGATCATGAGAGGGAGATAACTAGAAGGATAAGAATGGGGTGGAGCGCATATGGCAAATTCTCGCAGATCATGAGTGGCAGTTTACCAATTTCCCTCAAGAGGAAAGTGTACAACAGCATAATCTTACCGGTACTCACCTACGGGGCAGAAACGTGGAGGCTAACGAAAAGAGTTCAGCTTAAGTTAAGGACAACGCAGCGAGCCATGGAAAGAAAAATGATAGGTGTAACGTTAAGAGATCGGAAGCGGACAGAGTGGGTGAGGGAACAAACACGGGTTAATGACATCCTAGTCGAAATCAAGAGAAGGAAATGGGCTTGGGCAGGGCATGTAATGCGAAGGCAAGATAACCGCTGGTCCTTAAGGGTAACGGAGTGGATTCCAAGAGAAAGTAAGCGTAGCAGGGGGCGGCAGAAGGTTAGGTGGGCGGATGAGATTAAGAAGTTTGCAGGCAAAGGGTGGATGCAGCTGGCAAAGGATAGGGTTAATTGGAGAGACATGGGAGAGGCCTTTGCCCTGCAGTGGGTGTTGTAAGGCTGATGATGATGATGATGATGATGATGATGACAAAAACGTATTGACTTCTGTGTGATTATCGTACGGGTTGCTTCAGGTAAAAGGACATGGCAAAGCTTCAACTCTGATATGCTTTGAAATTATCTATGTCTACATGGCGGCCATATGATAGACATTTTGACAATGTGGTAGCGCCTGCTCCTCTTATCTAACTTGTATTTCCAGCATTTTCATCCCAGAAAGCTTTGTACGATCAGTGGTTACAATGAAAGGAAAGAAAGGCCGTGAGCCCCGTAGTGCCTTTCGAAAGACATATCAGAAATTGATTGAATTAAACTGCTTTATTTTGAAAACAAGGCATAAGGCCACTGTGGGAGGAAATGGAGACTAAGTTTTCTGATTTTGTACGATGGGAATCAAATTGACCAGGGGCGCGATTACGGATCAGTCTCAAAAAACTGTCTCAATATTGAGACAGTGACGTCAAAATGACGACACCGAGAAATGCCGACCGCCGAATCGGCCAATGCGGAGCAAGGAGGTGGTGGGCTCCGCCCCGAAACCACTAATCGCACGACAAGGGACCGTAGACTAATGTTCTGCAGTAAAAACGCAGTGAATAAAAACGAGTAATGTTTTATTTTGCTAAGTAACTGTATTTGAAACCCAACAGCACCAAGCAAAAAAAGCAGTGTTTTCATTTTTGCAATTAAGTTTGCTGTTCAGTCACTTTTTTTGCCGCGAAGGTGTGCTGTCAGCGGTATAGCGTGAACATGTTAGTCTGAAAATGAACAAAAACGCAATGAAGAAAACAAGCAATGTTTTATTTTGGTAGTAAACTGTGTTGCAATCTCAACAACACGAGGGAAAATTAGAAGCATTCTCAGTTTTGCAATGAAATTTGCTGCAGGTTAACTTCTCTTGCCATGAGGGCGCGCTGGCAGTGGCATAACGTGAACATGGCGGCCTGCAAGAAAACAGCTGATTCCATGGCTAGTTCCTGTTTTTTCGCGTGTCGTCTAAAATCAAGGTACTTTGCGGATGTCTTAAGTGCGCAGAAAAATCTGATTGAAGGCAGTGAATGCTACGGGCCTGCCGAGATCAACTTACAAGCAGCGCTCGGCTCGAAAATCGACGAAGACAACTTTAGTCTGTGTTCTCGGTCGGCGCCTATCGATCACCGAGTGACGTGTGGTTCTGTTTATTTTCTTTAGAAAATACCAGAAAACCATGAATCATCACATAGAAGCAACTGCCGACAGACAGGTGCAGCTGCTGATAGCTTGCAATCTCGGTGCGGGAAATGAGAGCCGACACGGCCTGCCTCTGTGGCAGCACTCGTAACCAAGTGTTGCCGCCCACATCGGGCTAAGCACTTGATGTTCCGTTTGTATTTTTGTAGCTCCGTTCGGTTTATGTTCAGTTGTTGCCGTAGTTTCTTTTTTTAAATTGTGATTTTTATGCTCCACTTTGTTTAGAGAGAAAGGAAGCACTTGACTTGATAACTTTGCTATTGTCACCGAGGAGAGAACGAGCTTGTTCCATTAACGTTATTTACTGATCATGTAGTAGATCCAGGGTCAACCAGGAAAGAAGTAGTTTGCTTGTATAGAGGATAATTGCAACTGGGCAGAAAGTTGAGCAAGTTTGTTCATGTTTGCTGGTACGCAGCGCTTGAATTGCATATGATCCAGGGCAGTGAGGTAGGTAGTACAGGGCAGTGATGTGTAATATTGTATTTTGCTCAGCAGGCGGAGTGATGTTGGTATAACTGGGTTTGGTGAGGGCAGTGTTTGAAGGGCTTTAAATACTTTGCATAGCTTCTAACATGCACTTCCTTTCAGGTCGGAAGACCACTTGTTTTTGTTTTTTTTTTAAATTATGGTCCATCATATCTGAGACACCCTGTATACAGGCCACTCCAGTTTGAAAGGGAACAGCCAGTTGAAAATGACTAGGACATTAAATACCTAGGCGAAAAGTAGCTTGAAAGCAGTTGCACTTATCACACATATTATATGATAGCACAAGGAGCTTGTCCGGCCATTCGGCATTGTCACCGTCTCGTGTCATCATGGACAAGACTTCATAGCCCTATGTTATGCAAACCAAGCTAGGTGTCAGTTATGGGGCAATAACCGAGTGCTCAAAATTTCCCACAATGGAGCTGCCTGTATATTCTTAGAGCTGTAGAGCATTTCCAGTAACGGTGTTGCATGATGTGTGATTGTAAACTAACCTCTAATCACACACCATCTCCTTGATGATGTGTCTGTTACACATCTTTGTCTATCAGTGAAGATGTTCTAGTCATTCAGCAGTCATTGTAGCCACTGCACCTTACAATCTTTATTATGCATTGTTGTACAGCGGTTTCCTTGCAGTAGGTACAGCTTTTAGCACAGAGCGAAACCCCTAGCCACACACCATTACGCTAAAAGCTTAGCTTTGGTATTTACACTACTTATATGTGCCAAAATGTTTTGTAGTCCGGAAAATGCATCATGTACACTGTACTATGCCATATTTATTGTACAGGTAGCCTCTGTATGAAAGAAAACATGCACTTTTAACTCAGTTTTTCAGATTTTTTTTCTTAACTGCACTCAGAAATGCCATACGGTAAATGTACATTAAGGTAAAGTATGCTTGTATGTACACTGCCTTTTCTGCAATAGAAACACTCGTGTCAAATGCTGTGCCTAAAAAAGTAAACGCGCTTACTGAATGTATGATGCAATAAAAAACAGCTTTTTGATTCCAACAAGCATCACAAATATTTCATGCCTTATTCCAGCACTACACGTTTGGTTCATGCATGTTCGTCACACAGGTAATGACCACAGGCACTCCACCAAGCTGGAAGGAGACGGCAGAGAAGGGGCAGGTGGGCTGACATAAGCATTGACAAAAGAGAGTTCAAAATGATGCTTTTCAGAAATTGGGCGAGCTGTTTCAACACCTTTTCTGTCTTCAGGAAGAGACTGTGCAACACGCTGCTGAGGGACTGGAAGATATACTAGCAAACACACTGAAAATGAAGTGGCAGCCGGTGGGGGGCACTTGTTTGTCACTGCTGGCTTCTCACTGCACACAGGTTGGCCAAGGGCACAACCACATCACACAATTGCTCACACACTTGCAGATGTGTGTTGTGCAATGACACAAGGAAATGACAGTGGCAACAGGGGAAGAGTGCCTGATATGACTCTCTATGCCAGCATGGTGAGTCGTCTCTGGACGCTAGATTTTCCATCGCAACTGCCGCTGCACCATCCCTCGGTACGCCTTCCTCTGGAGACGGGTCGTCCTAGAGAGGCCAAAAGTTCAGCACCGCATGCTCATCTCAGGAGGCAGGTGAGGAGGGATCCTGTCTGTACGAGGCAGCCACCATTTAGAGGTGGCCCGTTGTTATCTGGGTCAGAGGCAGTGTCGCCTGCACCCTCTGCTGATATGGGCACATCCAAACAGAGGCTGTGAAGTGCAGCACGTGCGGTGATGATGCGCACTGTCCACTTCCACTGGCACTGGTTCATCCGGTGCCCTTGAAAGCAACGGAAGCAGCTCTTCGGCACACCAATACAGCGCTCAGCCACAAATTGTGTGAAAGCATGTGGCGTGTTGTACAGGCCTTCTGCTGAGTCAGGTCTGTAATGTCATGCAACTGGTGCAGGCAGCCATGGCTCCAGTGGGTAGACATAGTCTCCTGCATAACAAAAAATGATGCGGCTAAGCATGTCCTTTCTCAGTGATCTCAACAGCATTACAGGACACTCTACTATACAGTAGAAGACTCACGCCAAGTAGCCCACATCCAGGATTTGCTGAATATGACATTCAAGAGCATACATACATGCAGGATTTAGATGTACAAGTGAGCACTACTGTAAGGTCAGTCTTTTACCACCATATTCATATAAATGATGCGCTATGATTGCCTACAAAACACAAGCGCTGTCAGGTGCATTTTGCTTTGGTTTCTTCAACAGGAAAGGCTATGCATTTCAACAATGTAATATGTGTCCTGTGTTTCTGCTGCAATTATATTTAACAAAAGGAAAGGGTGGCAATACACTGTATCATACTGTAAAGTGTCTGCATTTGTGTAACTGTCCAGACTGATTCTTGTAGCTTTAGCAGATCCGGCCAAATGCATAGTGCTGGAGCTCAATAGATGTGACTGAGTTCGCCCGACGGGTGACACGGCTATTTTACTGCTTACCCAGAAAAAAAATCACCGTCGTCCAGCAGGCCTTCCTCCGCCTCGGAATGCCGCCAGACAAACGCGTCGCGGAAGGATCCGGGTCAGCGCGAGTCCACGGCCAGGATGCACATGTTCGCGCCACAGATCTGAGAAAAAACAAGCACAGCCCGTACTCACTCTCGCTGCCGAGGCCCGCACTTGTAGCTCATGCACTTGTAGCACTTGAACTCATGCGGTCAAAAACAGTGGCCGAGGTATACTCACTATTACGTCCGCAGCGTAGAACCGCTTGCGGCTCGTTCGCAGCACTGCCCCCAGACTCCTTGATAGTGATGAGTGCCCAATCGACACACCCGACGACGCCGGAGATGCTGCCGCGGCGAACGTTTAGGCAAAGGACGCCCTCCTTCGCCGCCGCCTTCTCCTCGGGTCTCATCGTAAAGCAAACACCCCCCCTTCTGTTACCCAACGTTGACATTGGTCTCCGCTGCCCGCCGCAAAGGCTTGTTCACAGTCGGTTGGGCTGCGCCGACGTTTTCTTCATTTCCAACGGCGCCTTGAAACCCACCGGAGGCGAAGAAGCGCAGCGCGCACAGCACCTGCCGCTCCACTGACAGCGCACTCACCCGCGCACTTCCCAGTTCAACGGCGAGTTCGTCGCACAGACACTGCGCAGTCTCCTCGAAATAACTCTCCCGCGCGTCAAAGTCGTCTTCATGCACCCCCCGACACCGTTGCTCGCGCGGTCACCCGCGTATACGACGATGTAAACAGCCGCCATTTTCTGTCTCAAACGTGTTGATACTACTTTTTCCAGTCTCAAAAAATCGTCTCAATCTGCCCGCATAATTAGATGGCCAACGTCACCACTTCTGCGCCATTTACGACGTCAGTCAGTGACGAAAAAAATCAAAATGGCCGCCGACCAATAGGAGAGAGGCAAATGATATACTTTTTGAGACAATTTCGATTGAGACTGATCCGTAATCGCGCCCCAGGATTGCAAGCATGTTATAAGCCTTAAAAAAATACTCTCATTTTACAAAATCAGAAAACTTAGTCTGCATATTACTTCGGCAGTAGACCCGTGAATACCCTAGCGGCCAACTCTTTAGATAAATGCATTGCTAATGAAGCGTAAAGGAAAAGAAAGACAAAAAAAGGATTCAGTAGGTCGGTTCCGCCTATGTGATAAGAACAAACTACGCACTACGACAAAGGCCAAAAAAACTGAAGACAGGACTGCTGGCTCACCTTCACACGTCCTTGCCAGCCTTCGTTATCGGATACCCGAGATCCAACTCCTGCCCAAACAGCCATCCCTCTTCCAACAGAGAATAATAATAAAAAAAACTTTGCTGCCGTCACCTATTGCCAATCATTTCGCTCTGCTTGCCGACTGCTATACACAGCCGGAGCGCTGCGGCTGAGCCCTTCCTCGCTTATCATCCGTTTGTGTACACACTGGACCGGGGTCGATTGTGCGTGAACAGAGGAGATCGGGAGACGGAAAAACAGCGGCGGCCCGGTTTGTCGCCGACTTCCGAGAGCTCCTTTTTCTTCATCCAGACCTAAAGCCTACGCTCAGTTCCGGCAGCCGGCGGGCGCTGGGCGGCTCTCTCCGCTGCCTGGGTCCATTCGCCGAAATTAGCGACGCTACCGAGCGGGGGAAAATCGCCCCGAGGCTATTTGCCTTGCAATGCCTTTTTGCTTGTCTTCCTCGGGTGCTACCACTGCTGCTATTGTGCTATGGCTCGACGAAGAGGGAAACCCTTTCTGTACGCAGCGAGTGCCCTTTATCGCTCCTTTTTTTTATTCTAACCAAACAGGCCACCCTCCCTAGCATCTTAGAACTGAGTACCACTCGTGCCTCGAAGGAATGGCTTTTGAACAATGCATTCGAGGAAACACTGCTGCCCACTAACTCGTTTGGTGGCAATTTTTGTTAGGTGTCCGAGTGTAAAATCGGAGGAGTGGTTTCGTTCACAGCCGTGAACAGACGAAAAAAGTCTCACCCACTTCTCCGTCCCCTTACGCCAATACGAAGTGACAATGACAACTACACCATTGCATGCGGTGGTCCTGTGGGTGTGGGGGCGGTGGGGGCAACACTAGCGACGACACAGGTATGGTCTGACAGGGAAACAGAGGAGGGGAGTGTCTGAATTTCAAGGCACGAGCTTCTATACCAACAATGAGAGAAACGACCTAAACAGCGCGAAATATCGATGACACGTCCTTCAATGTGAAGCAGTGCGGTACTTACTTCTTATGTTCAGCTTTAGTTAGATAACGCGCATTGCCTCTCGAGTGAAGTACAACGAAGTTGAAAAGAGTAGATTTCATCGTGTTTTATAGAAAAGTCTATCCTTCAAAGTTTTACAGCGGCAGATATTATTGATACAGTGCTCAAAGACGTTGCATTGGTGGCATCCGTACAGCCAGTCACCCAGCTCCTACCTGGCGGTGACCATGTGGCTAGAGCATCCACGTTATTAAATAATTAAGGTGTAGTATGTGTGAATTTCTTTGTGATCACACGTTAGCTTACTGTGGGTCATTCGTGTTATAAACTCGTGACTTTTCTGGGAATTGTTTTAATGTATTCGCAGTTCCGGCGATAAGTTAAGGAATTTCGATTTATAGATGCAAAGAGAACTACAGCAGCTTTCCCTGAAAGTATTCCCTTCGCCAAACATAACTTTTAATCGTTTTCTACACTGCCGTGGTCTGCGTCAATAATCGCGAGTACCTGCATCGGAAAAAGCGAGTCGGAACACGACCTGGTCGGCCTCTGGTACTGCACTGTGGTATTACGTTGCTCCATGTCTTCAGTTTTAGACTTTCAAAATTTTTATTCTACTAGAAAATACTTTAAGATACGTCAAAAATTGGCTGTGGTTTAAACTTTGGTTAACCCTAGTGAGAAGCGAAAGCTCAATTTACATTATCTGTAAAGCGTCGAGGAAATGCCCGATGCTCGATGGGGCAGTTGCCACCTGCCACTGTGAGCAGATTTTGATGACGTCAGCTGGTCACATGACTTGCCACGTGACACTTGTCACGTGTCTGCACTGACGCTGTCCTCTTGAAAACCTAGCGTAGTGAAGCTTTCGCTTCAAAAATGTGTCACTCTTCCCAACATGTCATGATTTCAAAAGTGCATTAATAATTTTGCGTATTGATAAAATCTTAGCAACACTGAATAATATACATCTTTGTGATACATAGATGTTTGATTTTCCATGTTTGTGTTCTGTAAATTCGCCAGACATGTTTCGGTGTTCATTTCACAGTGATATTTTCGTAGGTTTTTTTTAGCTTTTATTATTTTTTACTTATAATTTACCGAGTTGTTTTCGGTAATGTAATGCGGTGTTCCAGTGTGGTAAAAAGTTCCATGAGGTTAATTTAGGCCCATTTTGCTAACGGAGCATTCCATGAAGAAGTAATTAACATGTTATAGGTCGCAGTTAGACCTATTCTTGTGCAAAGAAATGCGGTTCCCAATAACAAAAACAAAGGCAAGTAATTGACAGAACCAACAGAAGCAAACTGAATGGGACTTGAATTGGGAAAGCTTGGTTGCCGCCTTATCGCTTAATTTTTGCGCTGTCTGGAGGGAGGAAACGGTTCATTTTGTGGTATAAATGTTGTTGGCATCGACTAACCTGCCGCTAAATCATCGCGGCCGCCAGAACATGACGTTTTTCTTGACAAGCATGCATTTTTTCGCGTCTGTGTGTCCTGACAGGTCGTGGAAAAAGTTTCTTAACCAGCTAACTAACTGCATCAGGTGACGGATGACAGTGAGCAGGCCTGAGCTAGCAGACCACGTCGGGCGAGGAGATTCAGCCTTTCTTTCTCCAGAGGCGTGTAAGATAGCGAAGTAATTCCTCAAAACGTACGATTTCGACACAGTTTATCGGGGCCATTTTCTCGCTCGGTCACTTGTTTGCGTGCCCTGCTAATTTTTTTCTTTGACCGAGTGCAACTTCTACTAAATACCTGGCTAGCTGTGGCATGAATGGCATGAACGCTGACCTTTTTCGCTTAAAACCGAATTTAGAAAATTGAATTCGGCAGACATTTATCGATGTTTTTCGATTTAAACGAAAACCTCCAACCCGTAGACATACAGCATAACAGAACTTTTTTGTCACTGGCATTTTCTTTTCATCTGGGCATGTTTCCTTCTTGGTTTCTCTGCTATGCAGTGCTTTCATCGTATGTGCACAAAACTTTTAAGGGGTGGATGCCAAACCCCGTCTTCAGAGATAACATTTCACGTCGATCCGCCTTTTCGCACTTTTGAGCTGACTTTCTTCATCCTAAACGAAGGCTGAGTTGTTAATTGGAGAAAGCATCACCACGCTTCACATTTGATCCAAACTCAACCATGTTCACAATCGAAACAGGGTGTGTCTCGGCCATTTCCAACCTCATGTTATAGTCAAAGTACTTGCACTTTTGCTTCCTCGGGCTTGCCCCTAGTTTGAGCGACGTCAGCGTGACCATTTTGTTTCCGTCTCCTCAGAGAAGCCAACTTTTTCCAATGGGGAAAAACCTGGCTTCGCGCTTTGCATTTGAGTCGGAAAGTTGGAAAGGCGCTTATGAGACACAGGACTGCCGAGCGTAGAAAATAAACTTCACGCACATGCAGTGCATGCATTCGGGCTCATAGTTGACTTCTTTTAGTCATATTTATTATTTCTTTCCTTCTCTTCCTTCTTGCTTCTTTTTTATATGATGTTCCTTTGCTCAATTTTACCATTCATTTTTTTTTCACGAATTCTCCGCACAGAACTGCTGAGCGTGCTTTGCAAAGGTTTGCGCCAAAAAAATTTGTTTGAAGCGGTTTGCTGGATATCTACTTACCCGGATTGAAAAATTCACAACATATGCCCTGCAGGAAAGGCGTACCGTATTTAAGGACTGCTCATAGTTGCTGGTATACCTGCAGACGAGTCTCGGGGAGCGTCCCTAATAATTAAGCGACCTTTCTTTACTTAGCTTTTACAAATGAAGACGACTGCGAACCTACAGATTTCTCTTCAGCCTCGCGTGACCACTCGACTCATGACTTCTTGAACCAGGATGGCTCTCCTCCGTTTATTATTTGTGTTTCGGAATAGAGAGACAGACAAAAAGAAAACCTTTGAGGTTGACCAAAGAAAAGTTCTTGTTGGCTGCATTTCGCTAGAAAAAGGAAAGAACCAATGAAAGAGATTAAAATTTGATTACCGCATACGTAGCGCAAGGTCAGTGACGCAGGCAGTGACAAACGCGGGACTGGTACCCTACGCATTCGCTTCATCTTCTCGATCAGGAAAGGAAGGGGTGCAGAAAGTGATCGGTGGTGATACATTGAAATAAGGATCCGGTTGCCACAAGAGTGTAGGAGCCCATAATTTTTTGAAGCTGAATTGTCAATGCCTGCTCAGCACAACCTCTACAGGCTTCTGCGTCGAGAGCACGAACAGCCTTAGTGCGTGGCTTGCAAGCGGGAGACACACGTAAGCGTTCGATGCTGCGCGCCCGTCCACAGCTATATGCTTGAAACATTCTTTAAACATTCTAAGTTTCTTATTACGCGGCTTTTAGCCTCCTCTGTTGTGACACCCGCAGCGTTAGCATCTATACGTTGGTTTATTCGACAGCGTAGTCTTTCCTTTTGCGCCAATACCAGTGCGCACATGGCGCGTGGCACCTAAAGAGGCGACGCTCTTCCGCTGAAGCATTCAGCCCCGCTGTGAGAAAAATAAAATGTAAAAAAAGAATAATTATAGCATCTTTAGCAGTATGCGCTCGGATTAATTATTTCATTTTCCATATTTCGTGGAGAAGGGCTCTGCGTTCTTCTATGAGCATTTAGAACTTCTGAATCATGCCTCTAATGAATAACACAAGGTAGGAAGAAAGCGCTCTGTACAACATAATACGAGAAACAGTGAGTGGCATTTGATGTGGAATGAATGTAACAGCAAAGCGAGGAATTAGTGCTAAGACATATTGGGTATTTTTGAGGAGTACGAGTGCGCTTCGAATAAGCACGTGATTGCTGTATCATCTTCAGCTTGTACTTTCCGGGCTTGAATAACTAAATGTAAGATTATGTCCAACTCTCATAGCTCTTCACAATAACACCCACAAATTAGTGGATTAAAAGAAAGACTGCACTTCGTGACGCAGTGCGATCGCGCCCACTATATTTCGCCGGAAATCGATCAACGCATAGACTGAAGCAGCTTTGTACACTTTCATATGTGCACGTGCAAAGCGATGAAAAAAGTATTATCCGCGCAGCGTTTGCTAAAGGAATGTTCAAAGAATTCCGTTTCATTGACTTACAGTCGAGGTACCCCCTGCCATGGCGGCACTGCCGACTAGGTGGGTTGGCAAGACTGGATTATAACCACAGTGTACTTTTAAATCCCAAACATGTCCACGCAAACAATGGCCATGCAATTAAAGTGCTTCTTTGTTTTTCGTGTATTTGTGCGGAATAAATTAGCAGTAGAACCCCATTTTTTACTATCTTAAAGACTATGCTAGATTACCAATACAATCACCTTTATGGGTAGTCGTTTGCTCCAACTAATCTTGGTTTTTACACCCTTGCTATCAAGGTTCGGTAACAGTCCAGGTAGGATCGCGAACCGCGCTCCTCCTTTTCCGTCCTACCGCACGGTTCACCACAAACAATAATGTTCAGATTAGGAGAAGTTCACTAATGCATTTGCGTGTTGTATAATTCCCTTTACGCTCTAGAGACAGGTTTTTGAATATAAAGCAAAAATAAAACTTTCCAGACCATTGGGAGGAAATAATCAATCATAAAGTGCGAGAGGGTAGTGTCGTTTTAACTCTTATAAGAAAGTAGGAGCGGCAGAATCACTCTCATTTAGTGCCCTACATAAAGTCCTCGAGCTCTACAACATAGCTACCACGGCCATTCTGCGATTTCGCCGCTGGTAATTTCCAGGGGAGAGTGCCGTCTCTCAAAAGCAGCACGCGAAAGCTTAGGCAAGACTGTGACAGAGCAACAAAAGAAAGCACTTCGCTGTTGACTTTCACTCCCCGCCTTGCTCATGCACCATCTTTTCTCGCCCTTTCATTAACGTTTACTTCCTTTCCAGCCCGCAATTTCTCCTCTTCTGTTACCGCATTTCCCCTAGGCGTCTATGCCTGTGCTGCAGCATTATAGCTTTGCTTCTGTCTCTCATACAGGTGATGAATGGCTAATACCGTCTGCTCTTGATTACTTCGCTGGACATCCTGGGAGCCTGCTAATAGCGTTCGACGCCGAGAACCAATGGAATTGAGGCACGACACTGTCGGGGCACTGCACGCGCGGATGTCATGGTGCGTATTGGTCCGAGGAAAGCCGGGCTCATCAAGACGAATTCAAAGATTTCTTTTTTTTTTCAGAGTTCTTTGTCGTGTATGTGTTGCCTCGGAAAGGACCAGGAAAAACTGTTGTCCCTCAGACATCTGCAACTGACACTTAGACGCAGTTCAGCGGCGTTTCACGAGGGAAGTGAAGCCCCTATTTTCTCTTACACTAATCTTCGGGAAGCGGAGACGCCTTAGAACACGAGCACACCTTAGACTAAAGATAAGTAATCAGGCTTCCTGTGCTCACGCCTGAAATTTGTCCACACGAAAACGCGTGGTTTGTTGTTGAAGGAAGTGCTAATTAGAATCTTTTGTGTCTTTGATGCATTTGCTTAAGGATCTCTGAATAACTGCTGCTGGTGACGGTGCGGACTACAGCGGATAACTGCAACGTGGGAAGAAAAATAGTTACAACCTGTTATCGCGACACCAGTATAAGATCATCACACTTCTCAACAATATGAAAGACGGAGAACTGCAATGATATATCCCTTGGACGGCCTTTGAATGTTAGAAATGCATCCACCTAGGCATGTTGAATCGCCTTTCGTTTTTTTCTTGGATTCAGCGCCATGTTTGTTTGAGAAGTATCCTGAAAAGGTACACGCGAATATACTATGCTATGTTATGTAGTCGCGTTTAAGCTATGCGCTACGCTGCACTCGTACCGTAATGACAGAACACCGCACCCAACTGTGATTTCCGCTTAAACAATGCCCTTTTATTCTGTCATTTATGCTCTAAAGAAATGAGAACCCATTGAATAATCGCTGTACACGAGTTATTCTTCCAGTGTGTCGGAGCAAAATAATAAACTTCAACTCAAGTCTGAATTTTACAAGTTTGCTGAAAATACTTAGCTGATACAAATAGACAGGAATTACATTTCGCGCTTCTTCCTGGACGATTTATTGAAAAGCAAGACCATGTCTAAAAGAAAGCCCTAAGGCGATAAAACAGTTCCAATGGATGCACTAATAGAAAATAAGATATAAGGACAACAATAACTTGCCTCTGAGCAACTTTCACAGCTCACAGCATGCCGGCGCACATACACTGCGACAGCGCCGCGATTCCGGATAGCGCCTTGGGCCGGGATGGGCTCTCCTGTTCTTCATTGCATTGCTCGGTTGACTGCTTCCTAAAATGCCTCGCGTGGACTAACGTAGCTGCGACAGGGTTCCAGTATTGTATTTTCGACTGAAGTGGTCTTTGAAGTACGCTCGCTGTCTACCTTACGCTTCCTGTCTACTCCCATCCACGTCTTTCTTTTAAATATGGCTTGTTTCCTGCGGAAAAGTCAGCGCTAAACTCATTAGGACGGGAAATCTCATGATGACGCTGCTGATTTTGGAGCTCGTACATTTTATCACAAACAGGAACTGTTGTAGAGTAGCGGCTTCAAGTAGTTCCGACAGCCCTAAAGCTGTGTGAGCTGTGTACACTCATTAAGGCATCCAAGTAACTCGTACGCAGTTTCTTTGGATGCCCTAAATGTCTCCAAGCTACAAGCGGCCCAGAAATTTTGCGAACGTGGCACACAACGCCCTTCATAGCCAACATTATAGCTGAAAAGGATAGAACTCCGCTCATTCAGCGCGGAATCCTCAAATTGAAAACGATGGAAAAAAATGGTCCTCACTCTTGCAATTTTTTTAAAACGAAGCAGCGTAGTCAAGCTTTTTTATTTATTAATTGGATTAAAATTTACAACAAAGACTGCATAGAATGAATAATAAAGGATTGAATAAAAATGATTATATTGTATTGCATGCCTTACTTTGCCCGCCAGAGGCTGCACAGAATTTGATGCAATATTTTCGACGTGGCACCCCCACTTCTCGCGCACCTCCACGGCCGAACGAGAGCTTATTCAAGTCGATGTTGACCACTTTCCCGCCATTATCATGTAAAACTTCACCCCTCCCTCTCCCCCATCCCCTCCTTGTCGGAGTGAATCACCTATTAAATCAATCTAAATCGTGACCAAATTTGCCCAGACGAACAAAACTTCTCGTGTTGAAAACCAACCGAAGCGGTGGCCTTGTGGTAAAGCATCCGCCTCGCATTGGGGAGGCGGACGAATTGGAGAAAAAACAGCGCAGAACCATACACACCACAAGAAAGAACGAAGACGAGACACAAGCGCTTTGGTGGCTGCGCCGGCGCACGAATTGGAGAAAAAACAGCGCCGAACCATACACACCACAAGAAAGAACGAAGACGAGACACAAGCGCTTTGGTGGCTGCGCCGGCGCACGAATTGGAGAAAAAACAGCGCCGAACCATGCACACCACAAGAAAGAACGAAGACGAGACACAAGCGCTTTGGTGGCTGCGCCGGCGCACGAATTGGAGAAAAAACAGCGCCGAACCATACACACCACAAGAAAGAACGAAGACGAGACACAAGCGCTTTGGTGGCTGCGCCGGCGCACGAATTGGAGAAAAAACAGCGCCGAACCATACACACCACAAGAAAGAACGAAGACGAGACACAAGCGCTTTGGTGGCTGCGCCGGCGCACGAATTGGAGAAAAAACAGCGCCGAACCATACACACCACAAGAAAGAACGAAGACGAGACACAAGTGCTTTGGTGGCTGCGCCAGCGCACGAATTGGAGAAAAAACAGCGCCGAACCATTCACACCACAAGAAATAAAGAAGACGAGACACAAGCGCTTTGGTGGCTGCGCCGGCGCACGAATTGGAGAAAAAACAGCGCCGAACCATACGCACCACAAGAAAGAACGAAGACGAGACACAAGCGCTTTGGTGGCTGCGCCGGCGCACGAATTGGAGAAAAAACAGCGCCGAACCATACCCACCACAAGAAAGAACGAAGACGAGACACAAGCGCTTTGGCGGCTACGCCGGCGCACGAATTGGAGAAAAAACAGCGCGGAACCATACACACCACAAGAAAGAACGAATACGAGACACAAGCGCTTTGGTGGCTGCGCCGGCGCACGAATTGGAGAAAAAACAGCGCCGAACCATACACACCACAAGAAATAACGAAGACTAGACGCAAGCGCTTGTGTCTCGTTTTCGTTCTTACTTGTGGTGTGCATGGTTTGGCGATGTTTTGTCTGCAACTCAAGTATGCATGAAACCAGCCCAAAAAGAGGTAATAATGCCGGCACGCGAATAGTGTTTTTTTTTTACGAAATCAATGGCAACAAAATAACCAACACATTCGTATACGATCCTCAGCTACTCATAATGGTAGTCATTATGCGTTTATTGCTGAAATATATATGTATCGCTGGGGTCCGTGCGGCAAGAAGACAACTACGTCAGTAAATGCCTCTTCTTGTTTTTCTAAGCCGGCTCGGTTCCTTCATCAGGGGTGACCGGGGGCAGTAGCTAGCGTCTTTAAGTATGGAGTGGAGGAGGAGTTCAAAGGAACGAAAGCTGTGATGCGAAGGGCGTGGGGGAGGGGGAGGAAGGGGGGTTTAGGCTATGAGTCACGCTGTGGCACTGTGCGGAGGCAATCAATGGCCACTTCTTTTTTAGTTGCTGAGCGAAGTCCCTGGGCATATACTTTGGGCAGGTTTCCTTTTGTGCGGGTGATGTTGTTCGGTATGGTTTGGATGTGCCAGGATTCGAGAAGGAGCCTTTTGTGGTAATTTGTTTCAGTTCCGAGGATACATTCGTGATATCTGGTTTCTAATGCTGGAAGGTACAAGAGTGTGGCATGCAGGCGAAGCGAAAGGATAAGAACAGCACATGCCAAATCAGTGAAGCTTATCATGCTGTAGTGAGTTTAGGAAGCGTTGCCTCCGCTATAATAGTGGTTCGATTGAGCATTTATACGTCGTCTATAGTTACTATATATTTATCGGAAGTGGCCACCATAAGCAAATAGGCATCAGTGGTGAGTATTTACACAAACACAGCTGTTTTTATGCAATGTGCTGCGATGTCCAAGCAGGCGATGGTATAAAAGGAGGATATGAGCTGCTATTCTACTGATGCTGTCACCGACGGCTTTCTGTTACTAAACAAATATATGGATTACTATGTACGTTAGAGTAATAAGTAAAACGCAGTTCCATGGGGCAAACCTCGCTGCCTTGGCATTTGTTCGAATGGCAAAACTACGTTACCAACTTGAAGTCTGCAGTATTGAAATACCTACCTGCGGTATCGCCACTACGGGGAGCGTTGTGATGTGTGAGTTTAAGATATTACCGCCTCCTCTGAGCTGGACGCTGTATAGTGGTTCTCTCATAAGGTGTGGGTTTTTAGCAAATTCAGGTTTTGGGCAAGTTTTCCGAGTGATACCGTGAGACGCACCCCTTCGGTCTTAATGGTTTTCTGCTATGCTAATGCCAGCCTATGATGATATGAAAGTCTCAATACAGGTAAATATTACTTTTCTCACCTTCACAAAGCAAGAAGAATTCCGCAGTGTTCAGATGTGAATTACATTAAATTAACCCACTTCCCTAAAGCGCAGGGACTTATACTTCAGTCAATACAAAAAAAAAGTGGGCTTCAGCAATGAAAGACACGGCAAAACTATATGGACACTGTGTCAAGGAAGTGCAAACATGGCGTTACTAGCCGCGCGAAAGCGGTTAGTTTGCCAGCACACTGCCATCATTACCTTTTCCTTGCCAACTCTTCAAATCCACATATTTTCGCTGAAAAACGTTCATCCAGGTCTGCACTGAAACTGTGTTAGTATTTGTGGGTTGGTGTGTTCGTGCATGAGTGACCTCTACAGAAGCCTTGCACAGGTCTTAGAGAAAGCGTGACTGCATGAAAGCATCATGTTACACTCTAAAAAATTTACTAGACGACTATCAAAGGTCCTGCAAACTTTAGTGCTACATCGCTTATGTTCTCCTATTCATGACCATTTCTGTGACTAAATCAGTTGTCAGTTAGCGCTGTGTCTGTCTTCTTGTTGTTTCTACGTCCTGATCGGTTCTTGCATTGTTCATAATCACGCAAACGAAGTCCTAATACGTTGTTGCTATGAATAGCTACAAGTTTCGAACGATGCCCTACGCGCACTATATTCGGGAAACTGCACAGAGTAACGGGAGCACCGCCACCCCTGTGTGCCTACGCGAATAATAAAACGAACAGTGAGTAAAGAAGTAAAGAAAATCTCTGTCACAATGAAAACCTTCCTTTACAGTTGTAGTAGTAAGTTTTTAATTCAAAAATAATAACAAAAGGAAGGTAAAAGATTTTTGCTAACCCCGGCATCTGCCATCACTGCGGCGGCGGCACCTGAGCTGGGGTAGCAGAATTAAGGATAGCAGGCAGTTTGAAGAAGTAAAATGAAAGAGGTGAGGGGACAGTAAGAAAGGGTACGGGGAGTGGTGATATATAGATTATTTACATAAGATAACAATACAATTGTCCAAGATGCGCGCATGTGCAGTCAAGAAAGAATTACAGTTGTCTGCAGGAAGAGGAAAGCCTAAAACTGATGACTGCAGCCAAACGTTTCAAACAAACCGAGTAACTTAATAAAAGGACGGAAATAGTCGTTGACCCGGAAATTCGGGACAGGATACACGAGAGAAGATGGGGGCACCAAGCTAGAAGAAAGCGCACAAAACTAAAAAGCACTGTTAACGAGAGAGCGAAATTGAGAGCGTCTAGACTGGGAGCACGGCGAAACTGCCTCTGAAATGTGAACCTAATACTTCGAACGATATCACTCAAGATGGAAACAACAGCAATCGACGCAGTCTGTAAAGAACCCGAGAAAAGCATTAGTGCCCTTCCTCTGCCGTCTGACGTCATCGAACATTATTGTCGACAGCTCTATATTCTCCCCCATGATCCGCCCGTCCACTCGAAGCTTTATTAACAAAGACATGGCGTTGTAAAGTCGGGAGGGATGAGGAATGGTGGAGACCAAGAAATATGAGGCTGCGCGGAAGCAGAGCAGCTACTGCTTCAAGAATACCGCTTCCACTCTCGACTTTCGAGCTCTCGGCGAGCGTGCGCTGTTGGTGGATTTTGAGCGCTCACTCCGGGTTCCGTAAAAGCACAATGGGATCCTTGTGGATTAGATATATGACCTGACAGCCGAATACTCGCTCCTGTTTCACCAGAAGCAATGCACAATATGCTGAGCGACTCGTTATTACGTTCTAAGGAAGCCTCCTAACTAATATTTCTGTAATGACACTTCGTCTTTGTGTCTATTAAGCTCAAAAAATCTTCAGTCTTCTAATGTAAAGAATGAAAGGCGGAATATTAGCCTCTATTTTAACTAACGTAAATCTCTAAGCGCACTCGGTTTGATTGCTGCAAACAGTGATCAGAAAACTGTGAACTGAACAGAACATTTCGAGGTGAAAATGCCTACAATACAAGGAAAACTGTGGACACTACAAGCATTAGACACAGGGGCATCGTTGTATCCAGGACGTATTTGAACCCGTTGCACTTTTGTTCACATGATATAGAATGCAACCAGATAATACTCGAGAGCCATATGGAGCGCAGTAATAACGTTACTGGACTAAAATAGCGAAATCCATTTCCGTCCATCTGCCTTTCTGAGAAAGAATTGATGTTCTTAAAGGCAGCTGGGCATACCTTTTGAGAGGTGACTTAACTCAGGGTATTTGTGTTCTAGCAGACATTTTTTCCCCTCTCTCTTGTTCTTTGGGGTTCATGGTGCTTTGGTTTTTGGCGTTTTTCGTTGACTGCCTTCAAAAAACTTTTTAGTCTTTTTAATTTTTGGCCCCTGTTAAAACTTGAGAAATGTTGAACGCCCTCTTTACATGTTTTAGCCGCACACAGCAGTTTTTATTGTTTTTAATGGTTTTATTCTTTCACTATCGTTTCCACGAGTTTTAAACTTTTATAAACCCATTTTTTTCGCCATACTTTCGCATCCTGTTTAATCCTTCATCTGCTTTTTTTTAGTTCGCGTGACTGCCCTCTACACCGTGCAGTTTTTTATCGGTTTTTTCTGTTATATCGCCTCTTCCCTTCCGTCCTTCTCGGCCTCAGATGTCTAAATTCATCATTTGACGTGACTATTCACTGTTTCCATGTGACCGCGCATACCTGATTGTACCCCCTTGCTGCCACCTTATATATGTTTGTGCTCCGAAATAAGGATTCAGTTGATAGTCAGCGCCCGTCCCTGTGCTTCCATGTTTGACTTCTGTCCTGTTCTTAGCGCTGTTCCTACACCATGCAATACCAACTAGCCCGTCAACTCGCTCTCCTAAAATGAGAATTGGTTTGTAAGCAGCCGCATTAAGAGAGCAGAGACGAGATAAAGTTGGAACGTAGCAATATTTTTGAACCTCCTTAACGTCATAGCATAGTTCTAAATACTGCTAAGTTACTTTGTTTTGAAATGCCGTTGTGCACATGTGATGAATTGATATGAACCTATCCTTTTTAACAATGCAAACAGAGCGCAGAACCTTTGCTCCTGGACGCCTTTGATGCTGCGCTCGAAAAGGAAATGATTGGAGTGAAGAATTGGTGGAATGGCCGATTGAACCAAAACGCTTGTTCCAAGAACATCCGACCGCGGCGGCTGCGTTTTTATGGAGGAAAAACGCTAAGGCGCCCGTGTGCTGTGCGATGTCAGTGCACGTTAAAGATCCCCAGGTGGTCGAAATTATTCCGGAGCCCTCCACTACGGCACCCCTTCTTCCTTTCTTCTTTCACTCCCTCCTTTATCCCTTACCTTACGGCGCGGTTCAGGTGTCCAACGATATATGAGACAGATACTGCGCCATTTCCTTTCCCCTAAAAAAAACCAATTATATATAAGAACATCCATTGTCCGCCGGATTAGGCAGAGTTCCAGACCAGATTGGCTCGACATCATCTATTGGGGCTCACAGTGCCTATCCTCATTGTGCACAGTGCCGAGTATATTGTTTCGACAAAGTGCGCAGTATAAAAGAATATAAAATCTAGTGCATACACAAGCACAGAAAGGTATCAGATTTGCAAATCTTCTTGACAATAACTGTTTCTGTAAATATAGCTTTATCCAAGCTAGTTTATTAGTAAGATGATTTGAGATAAGCACGTAAGGAGCATGTTAATTTAAGTGAAGGAATAACAAAATTACAGTCGTGCTTTGAGAAGCAGATGACCAGAATCAGTACAACAGCGAACATTCAAGAACGCGGTATAGTAATTCGTTGTGGCTGCACGGCTCAGTGGCATCCAATAGGCATGCTGCTCTAATGCGGCCACCCACCGTGCCCGAGCACACGTGGGCTGTACCACCTATGCACCAATCCGCGCGTGCCCTAGCTGGATCTCGCAATCTGACCTACGAGAGAAAGATAACTTGCATACAAATACAGATACCTCGCAGGCTGACGTGCAAGGTATCGAGCATACCTACCTTGGAGAAGCCAACCTTATAGAACTTCTCACTGTCTCTCCGGGATGACTAATAGTATTTGTTCGCGCGACGGTGTCTTAAGATGGGAAAGAGCACCAGAAAATGACATTGGAATTATCTCAGGATGAGAGAGATAAATTATTGCTTAGCCCCTTTGTTGTGTAATAAATTCAGGTATAAACTGCGTGCCCGAAGGAAAAAAGTTCAAAATAGTGCGCTGTGTTTATGCGTTCAATTCCAGGCTCGTGTCAGCTGATCACTTAAAAGAAACGGTTGGTATAAAACCAACTTCCTTTAAAAAGCTGAGCGTACTTGACAGTAGACGTAATTACTCAGGTGTAGTGAACAGTGAAATAAGTCCGCTTATACGACAGAATTTCTTATTCTGTTCCTAGAATCATATTTACAGCCATGAGAATCGCAACTCCTTGAACAGAAAAGATAGTCGTGTCCTTATTTTTAGCTTGGGTTGCCGAGAACATGCTTTCAGCAATCGCCGACATAAGAGAATCAGCGCATTTGGATTCATCAGAGTAAAGCTTCTCACAATAGAATTTTTCTTGAAGAGTCAGAAAGCGCTGTTGAAAGCTGGCAGGGAGCTGTTTCGTTTAGAAATGGCCAGAAGCAATTTATCGCATAAAATATATTTAGTTAACGCACAGGTTCCACTTTTTCTGAGTTCTCCACTTCACTCAGTGCTATTAGCAGAAGGAGGGAGGGGAAAGGGGTTTCCTTTTATTACAATCACGCACAAATTAATGGCTATTGTTTCAAAAGATGTGGATCCTTTCGAAGGCAATTCCACATGGTTCCACATTCATCTTACTACGGAAGTTGAGTGTACAGATCTATCTGAACCGCGAAATATTTTCGCTTTCCAGTTTTTCTGATGTATGTGTCACTGTGAAATATAATTGCAGTTAACCTCCGTCAGAGCGAAGCCGTGCGGCGGCCAATGATTACTATACCGCTTTCTGGAATCTTCGCTGTTGTACTGCCCCTGCCTTCTCAGAGAACGACTGTAATTTTAATTATACCTTCATTTTAAATGAAATACACCTTTCTTGATTGTCTCAAAGCATTGTACTAATAAACTAGCTTGGAGAAAGCTTCATTCACGGAAACAATCGTTGTTACATAGACTTCATTAACTTGATGGAACTTTGCAAGTCTGATACCGGTCCGTGTTTGTGTGTGCTTGTGATTTTATAATTTGGGATACTACGCTCTTTGACAAAGCAATATACTCGGCGCTCTGCGGAAAATCAACCAAGACACCGTGAGCCCCCAGGAAATGAGGTCGAACCAATCTAGTCTGGAACACGACCTAATCCGCCGGACAATAGACGTTCTCAGAAGGGACGTTTTTGTCCGGTTTAATAAATGACGATAACATATCCTCTTTATATTGCACTGGCAGTACTACAAGTGCCCAGCTAAACTGTACTCTTATCTGAGTCAAATAAAGTGTCCCTCGTCGGAGTGGATGTCCCGAAAGAAATATTCCACTGTCTCCATTCTTGCTCAGACCGCATGGCAATTTGTATCGAGGAAATGAATACAAGCAGGACGGCTGGCGTATGTTGTCTTCTGTTGTTAAGCAGTCGTGCATAACTTTTTTTTTTAATGAATGAACCTTTTACAGTGGTTGGAAAGAAGAAGAGGTCAGTAATAACGTCAGCTTGAAGCATCTAAAGCCATTCTTCTCTGCTGAAGTCGTGACATATGAAATCTCGAGGCCATATTCTGCAGAAAAACAACCTTCGACGAGGGGACATACCATTTCTCTCGATCGGCGCACCTCTGACTCGAAGGTATGAATTTACAGCAGGGCTTGAAATAAGGAAGTGACTCTTAGGCTGTCTCGTCCACGTGATGTGCCACAGTGTTTGAACACCCTGCCCTACACAGAGCGTTTTCGTTCCCAGGGCTCACGGAGAAAGCGCCACCATTACATTCGGGCACTTTTAATTAAATTTTTTAAATGAATCGTAATTAACGGCGCCGGATTAAGGTACATCCTACTAATGCATAAGTCGTGGCACCTACGCGATCACCGAGCATTCAGGCCCATGGTCGGCAAAGTTGCTTTATTGTTTTACCGTCGTTGCGCCCCTTAAAAAGCAAGATAAGGGGGTGCTATTAACTATGGTGGCTTCGAGCTGAGCAGCATTACTATCGCAACGACGCTAGCTTGTCGGGATGTACGTTAGGGAACTTTAGTTTATCGGACAGGGTTGCCAACAGCGCCTCTGTTGTCGTGTGCGAGCTCAAATTTCGTTCAGACCTCTACACTCCACGTAGTCTATACAGTCGCACTGGACCCAACACTGGGAACTATTTGACTTTTGCGTAGAACAACAAGCAATGTCGCCGAAATGGCTTGCATGAAGCCTACGGATGAATAGCAATCCTTAAATTCTGCAGAATGGAGAGAGCTGTGAGTGTCATTGGAAGGTTTTTTTTTTGTGAGAGATAGACGAGCGTACATACAGTACATCTTTTCACTCCTGCGTGGGCACCTGCGTAACGAGAAGATAAAACACCCTTGAACAGCTAAAGACACAAAGTATGTAAAAGGAATAATTTTTCAGGCGGCCATCTAAGCGTGTGGTGAGTGGTACAGCGACTCAGTAGATACAAAAAGTGAAATAATGTTGAGCCAATACTGTTCCACCAGACAACCTGTGTTTTTCCTGCGTACTACCGGGAAGGATGAAATGAGTACGGAGGAGTGCTGGAGAACACGCAGAGAACGTGTCTGGGTCGTGGCTTCTTTGAGGAACAGCCGACCTTAGGGACAGAACAGTAGAACGCTGCTGTTGGAAAGAAACGACCGCCGCATAGGGAGGAAGGACTCAGCTATGTCCCGTCAATTTTCAGAAATTTCCCCATTTTCCAACCTCCGGGTTGTTTCAAACAAAGGAAAGGCGACTGGCATATATTCCTTCTAACAAATAAGCAAAAATGCAACGCGCATTGAGTTGGATGCTTCTGCGTAGAATTACTGGTTTTAGGTTCTGTTAACAGCTTAGGTAGTAGAAAGATCGTATTAGTGTGTACTTGCACGCTGAATTAGCTGCTGTGTGATGACGTCCCGCTCGTGTATATGTACTGCAAAATTTAAATTCTCGAATATCTAAAAATAAACTTTAGAACCGTGTAGCTCTGTAACAGAGAGATTCGTGACAATCTTTTGAACAGCACGCAAATTATGCGGCGTGATAAAAACTAGCACTGTAAAGTGTGTTCGGTGTGGGGTAATTACTTCGTGAAAACAGGTAAAAAGAATTTGGCTTGAAAGGTCAATACGGTTACTCAAGCGCGATTTATCACGTAATTAGTCTCGGCTGTAGTTGCTCTAAGACAAGTGTGTTAGCAAAGTTCTATTTGTTTTTGTACCATGGAAACAAAATTTTAATATAGCAAACTGTCAGATCAAGGAATTTCAGGCTGATACTGCGTGCATAAAACTGAACCCTGCGTCGTGCAAGCACTTGATTTCGAACCTTGAAATTAATAACGGCTGTGGTTTAGCTCTGGTTAAACGTATAGTTACGCGATAGCAACATCTTGCTGAGTGGAACTCGCTCAGTCGAATTGCAAAGTGTCTTTGGCCACCCCGTTTTGCTGGGCGTTCCTTCTTCATCTTCGCCCCTAGATGTGGATTCACTCTCTCCCCCCTCTGCACTCCCCCACCCCATCTCGGTTTCGCCGGCGAGCTGCGCCACCGGCAGCTGCTCCGCGCCACGTGACCAACCACGTGACCAGCCACGGCGCCGCCACGCAGCTCAAGGGGTGCCACGCTGAAGGCTCGAAGTGCTAGCGTAATGTAGCTATCGCTACAAAAACACAAACTTACATCTATACTGGTGCAAATGTTTTCTAGTTAGATGCTTTCCGCGATTCCTGTCGATGGCGAAAAGAACAATTTTAAGGTCACAGCGATAGCTACTGCTTAGTAGGAGATGTGACTGTACGTAGGTGTCTGCACGTAGGTGTCTGGCACTTCGGAATTTGTATGACAGGCCTCTTGCTGGCCTACATGTGTGAGTGACTTTCTTGCCATGCGAGTGCGTGTTGTTATGGTATCCGTGCGTGTATTTTCGAGCTTCCGTTGGAATGAGTGTAAGCGCACCGGAAATGAAAGAGCGGTGTATTTAAAAAGGGTACAGACACAAAATTCGAACGCGAATAAAAGATATGATTTGTTTCATAGGCACAAGGGGATGTCTTCTATTAGGCTTCAGTGCGGGCTTTCAGTGGAACATAATTTAATAAGATTTTGAATGTCAAGGGCCACTTGAGATCGGCACAGAACGAGACCGAATCTGCGGGTAGAAAACCGCTCTTAATTATTTATTAACGTTACGCACTTGAGTTTCGAGCTAATTTTCATGATTACTAAGTCCGTAGGCCTGCGTGAAGGTAAAAAAGCGGACACCATGAAACGGCGTCTGTATACCTAGGATCCGAAACGTAAACTTTCAAGGTGCGATTCGTTTCCCTCCAGTCAGTTGGTTTGGAACGAAAAAATCATTTCCAAAGTAGCTTGAAATTTCAAGAAAAGAAATTATATCTAACATCATATCTCATATATCACCTGCAAAAAGTAGCACATTTAAAATCTGCAGCGTTATTTCTTAATGCGTGCTCTTTCGGTCTGATACGAATTGAGCGAGCTCGGAAAAAAACACTAACCGACAAAACTCTTCGATATAAACTATTAAGTTGTCTTAAGGTTAAAAACGTCTATCATAGCGGGTGTTCAGTTTTGGTACATTAAACCCCTCCACATCCTGGCACATAAGCATATGGGTACGAGCAGACCTGTGTCAACTGTACGCAACATGCCCGCACTGCAAGCTGCGCACATGCGCAAGGAGCGTGGTGAAATTCATCGATTGTCTACACACTTCCATCCAATGTCCGGTCGCTCTTGTGCTGCATTAGCATAGTGCTACCCCGTATGCTTTGAGTTCCGCAATACACTAAGATCCGAATACCCTTTTTTGGCGTCTTGGGCTACGTTTTGATAAATAAAATTATATTGCGTTAAGTTTGTTACTCAAATATATAATTTCTCAGCGGCCCGCATCACACAGAAAAGTGAAAAAAAATGTGAAGGATAATAAGCAAGAATAACATCGTGTCTGTGATAATATTAAACGAAAATGCAACATTCCAAGATTGAAGCGGTTCTTTTTTGATGTGGACTGTCGTACACGCATTCTTCCTTGAACTACACTCGCGACCTTGAGAAAATCCCCAATCAGCCTTGACAAACATCGAGGCAGCTTTATCCCTCGGTGCCTTGAGGCTAATAATCATGAGTAGCATCGCTCGGCACCGCCGTGATGTCGACCTAACGTGCACGTGAAGACCATCATCAGACAACTTCAAATAATGATGCCTTAATAAGATTACTCAATCTTTCTATCGAACAGTACATGATAGTCTCGCCTTATTTTACCATCTTCTAATTAAACTGATGCTTTCCTGTTCATTTTTTTAAATGGCTGGGCACTGCATTCAGTCAGAGAAAGGGCTCTTCGTGCGTATTAGCTACAGCCCTGCACAGAAACCCTAATCGGATCCCACGAGATGCAGGATTGTACCAGGGGGCTTTCTGTTCTATACCAAACTCGTTATCAGAGTTGAGAAAAAAGAACCTTGCTAACTTAATGAGGTGGGAACCACTGTTATGCAATGTCATGCGAAGAAAGCAATAGGTCTTTCAAAAATAAGCAGTGGGTCCAATGGAAAATAGTCCGCACGTTAAAAAAAAAAGGAACGACAGGCGCGTTGACCGCATGTCCCTGTCTCGAAAAAGTACCAGCGAAAGAAATAAACAGATTATCAAAACAGGGGTATACGTTCAAGTTGAAGTTTGCTGGGGAGGTGTTCCGATTTATCTCAATAAGAAAGCGGGCGTTGAACAACGGGCATGTTGAAGGACTTGAATTGTGTGTTTTCTTTTTTATTCCCCTCTTCTAACCTAAAGGATATCAAGCAGCCTGAAAAAGTAGAGGGAGTTTCGAGGCACGGCTCGAGCAGGCTTGCTCCTTACTTCAAATCAGTTCTGAAAAGGGAACGGCTAGGAACAAGCTCAGCGATACACGTTACCAGAAAACTCTTCGAACCGCTTCAAAAGATTACTGGCATTTTTGTTGTCTGCTTGTAACGAGTACAAACAAAGCACGACGACATTGAAATTACAGCACGTAAAACTATCACTGTGCGTGAATACTAGACATGATCATAAGACGCATTCATCTGTACGCCTCGCAGTCATGTCTTATTAATGTATTTTTATTATTGACGACGCACGACCTATATAACTTTTTCATTCTGTGTGAAGCGCGTGTTTGGGAGTATTCGGGCCTGTCACGTTCAGTAGCGAAAATAACGTATCGTCAGTAACGTAAAACACTTTGACTCGAATAAAAAAAGGTTCTATGAGTGTAGGCTGCATATTTTCTGCTTCAGTACTGATTACTGGTAGGTAAGCCACGAAGTATAAAGAGAGCCAGAAAAAAATTGAAATACTCAGATGGGGTGATGGGATGAAGTGCGTAACCAGAACACCCTTTCAAGGTGATGCTTTTCAATATGGTGCTGTTATCTTTTGACGCTTCGCATTGCTTGAAAGTTGCACGAATCAATTTCTCTTCACTTTAGTTGGCTATTTTTTGCTCGTTAATAATTTTCTGCTGTACTTCTGCTGTATTTCGACTTGCGTTTCGCTTTGGCGGGCTCTGTGCTAATAAATGCGTATGCGGTTGCATGTGTTTCCTTATGCACATTTCGCCCACTTTGATCAGCCGATGGCACGCCCTCGCTGACTTGATCCACTGATGCGCGCTCACTTAAACGCCACTTTTCATCTCTCCCCACTCCCTCCTCACTTGGGGCCCTCGCTGGGCTTGCCTTTTCGTCTCCGCTGACGCAGATTTTTCCTTGCCTCTCGTCAAGAGGCGATTCTCACGCCGAGGTCACTGCAGGCCCAGGAAACTTCATTCGCCGGCTGCGCAGAGAGACACGCTGGAATTCTCGCGTAATTGCACTAATACTTCTTAATTATGCTGTAAAATGCTTCATTAAGCTCAGACTAAGACCTATATGTATCTATGCGCCGGCGGGCTATGGTTTTAGGAAGCTGAGAAAAAATTGGCGGTGGTTTAGCTCTGGTTAAGCCTCGAGTGACTAGATAGCTACAGCTGGCCGAGTGGAACTTGCTTGGTTCAGTTGCAAAGTCAGTCTTTCGCCGCTCCGTTTCGCTGAAAGTTCCTTTTTCATCTTCGTCCCACTTGACACGGCGCATGCGTACAGCTGTGGCAGCTCGGTTTCGCCGGCGCGCCGCCAGCAGCTGCTCCGCATCACGTGACCAACCACGTGACAGCGTTGCGGCGCAGCCACGGCGTGGCGGCGCAGCCACAGGGTTGTGGCGCCGCCACGCTTAAGGCTCGAAATGCTACCGTAATATGGCTACGCTACAAAACTGCAAGCCAGCGCTCTATAGTTGAGATATGGCGGGTTCCGCCTTTCAGCAGTTACGGCTTGAATTGACCTTGTCCCACCTAGGCCAGCTACCCTCAAAACGGGCTTCACTATTGCAGTATCGAGGTTTACAGGCACTTCAGCGCCACGTAGGTGTCTCCTGCCACTGTCTCACTTTCGAAGCCCGTCGAAATCGCCGGGAGTGGTCCCATGGGGTCTTTATACATGATACATGCAGGAATTTTCTATGTAGCTCAATGGTTTCTTTCACTGCTATCTCCTTGCCTCATTCCATGCTTATTTCGCCTGCACCCCTCAGTTTAAAACTAAGCAACCTGTTTGTCTGTACAAATTATTTTAAATGGAAGCATGTTTCCTTGGAAAAGAGGTTAGTATTAGTAGAAGCCTACTGGCACAAGTAACAAAGGGAGAAACGTGGATGCCGGTAACACAAACATCCGTTTAGTAAATCGTCTCACCAGAGCGATGCCAATCAAGCGCTGAAAGAGGATGAGAAAGGGATTGACAAAAGACGCATTGAACAGCGAAGGGGTAGGATGAGATACTTAGTGTTCGAAATTAGTGCAAAAACAATGGCACATGGGGCATAATGTATATGACCGGATCAAATGCTGCTAGAAAGGCACAGGGGTTGTGAGCATATTTGTCTGGACTTTACGAAGGATGTGTGAAGGAGGTGGGCTATAGTAAGGAGATAGCGTTGTAAGGTGGGCGAACGACAGTTTAAACTGGTTATAATTGCTGTGCATGGTTTGTTTGTAACGATCTACATTAACGCAACCACATCACACAATTCATGATACTACGTGCTTCCGTTTGTCCCCACCAAGAGAGAAACGAAGCAAGGTTTTAAATGCGGCCACGTTTCTCCTCTTCCTTCCTGCTATAGTATTAATTAATATTAAATAATATTATCGATTAAGTTATTGTGGAAGAGGTCGCGGTAAAGTTTTTACACCAGTCTTAACGCGGTTAAAGATACATACTGCACACTGATGCTTCTGCGCCTTATGCATATATGTTTAACCAATTATATGCACTTTACATTTGTGTAATACAAAAACATAAATAACCATTTCCTAGGCTCGCGCCGACACGTAAATGGCGCTCTAAACCAAATACTGATTTTCCTGCTGTCTGATACTACAGTCTGCATTTCGTAGCCAGCCAAGAAAGCGGAAGTCGAATTAGGTCGTCTGACATGTGCCCAGAAATATAAAGGAACGTTGAAGAACACATGATTGTTCTACTGTCGGCTTTGGGTGCTGCACTAACAGCTCTGGAGCGTACCTTCTGCTGTAAAAAAAAAAAAAACAGCTGCTACATCACCACGCCTGTGCTCTATTGTGGCGGCCCTCAGAGCGATCAGTGGAACGACCCGCTCTCAGCACCAATGGCCACCACAGTGGTTTTCACCGAAACCTCGCCGGTGACGAGCATCCTTCCGCCTTCACTTCGTATACGTGCGGTCAGTGGAGGGTAGGCAATGACCAAAGACGCTGAAGGCAACAGAAGAATGGAGGCTGCAGGAAAGGGTGTGAAGTCTAGCGTTGCTTACTCGCCCTTGGAAAAGGAAGTAGTGTCGCCAAGCATAGCATATGAAAGAACAAAATTGGACCCACGTCTCCGAAAGACGCAAGCAGCCCTGGTAAAAGAGGGGCGTGGAACTGGAGCGGATGGCGACTGGAGGTGGCCACGGAATGGAATCAGGGGAGATTCTCTGGGTGCATGTGGAAACGTGGCCTCATCTCCCCATTCGGAAAAGCGATAGTCCGCTGCGAATAACGCCGATAACACAGCCCGGCCAAGGCTGGATGACTTTGCGCGGTGACAGTTGGCGTGCAGAATGACGCTGCCATGTGCGCCTTAGGTTGCCGATGATCTTCCTTTCCGGCTGCCTTTTCGGATTCCTTTCTCTCTGTCTTTTTTCTTCTTATATGGTTTGAGAAGAGTGAAGAGGACACGGTTGCTCGGGCGTACTTTTCCTTCGGGCATTTTCCTTTCGGCTCGAGTTACTCCAGCTCTCTCGGTTGCAGCTTCGAAGACGGAAGCAATCCCTCTGAGGTATGTGCTCTAGAACCTTTTATAATTGCACGCTCGCCATTTCAACTACTTTAGAAAATAAATAAGAAACCGCAATGCTTTTCCGCATTGAGTACACACTGACGTGTCAGATGAGAAATTAGATCTTTGCGCGTGATACCGAATTAATTTTTAATTATGACGAGGAAAATAATTTTGGTTATGTCCGGGCACATTGACATAAAAGGCAAATCAATGGCCATGAACAGAAGAAAGTAAACTGCGCAGGAGCAGTGAGAATGATCGCGGACCTCAATACCTGCCGCTTTACAGGGAATGAAAAAAAAAGAGCGTGCACAATGAGTGCCCGAATTTCAAAAAGTTTCTGATTGGCAAGGCTTAACGTAGTGCACTGTCTACTTTCTGCTTTCCACGTTAAACTCTCTTTGCGCAAAGTCTTGGACTTCAGGCCTTTCTGCCGAAAATCTATCAACTGGTTTTTGGTGCATTTAGCAGGCCCCAATGCTACCCCGAAAGCAAGATAGCGGCTGAAACTTTCCTCTGAAGGCTACCGGAAAAGAAATTAACAAAAGAAAAGGAACATTAACCATTAAAGGTACTAAAAGCCATGCACATGTAATCCTTGTTAACTCGCGAAAAATGTCTTTAAACAGCGAAAGCGCAGATTTATGTATTTTTCATTCATTAAAGCAATAATGAAGCTTGCTCCATTGAGTGTTACGTCGTAGTGCAAGACGCTGAAAAAGCTCTTTAATTTTCTTTTTCTCCGCCGCATCGCTGATTCGGAGAAACAGCGCTGTTTTCCTCCTCAGCAATTCTTTCTTTTGACATCCGTCAGGTCATTGTGCTCGAAAGGCCTGCTACTATAAATCTCTCGGCAGCGTCTCTCTTCATATGCCAGCTATGCTATAGCAAGAGCAAAACTTTCTTGCCAAATCTTTCTTGCCAAAGGCAGCTTCAGGTCGTTAGCAACGAAGCGCAAACACTATTAGCAAGAGCACTCGGCGTTCGACCCAAAGCCAATCAGGAGCAGGCGCCATTAGCGATGCGTCTCACTTGGCCGAGAAAGAAGAGGTGGACATTCACGGTTGCTGAGCCGTCGGAAGAAAAGAGAAGGCGAGTAGCTGAAGAAAACTAAAATGGAAGAAGAATATATAAAGTACTGGGTAGTTGATGAAAATATCTAGGCGCAGCGGGGACTGGAGCCTGGCGCTAAGGCATTAATGGGTCTGTCTGCCTCAGTTTGTCAATGGGTCACTTGAAAAACGAGATTGCCCATTGGGATTAGCTGTGACAATCACCCGGTGTATCGCCGCGTCGGCTTTGTTTCAACGCCTCCGGCGAAAGTGCATCTGCTGCTCAAGAATCGCCAGCAATTTTTAGCGTTTTTCGCAGGTTTTTGTCATTTTCTCTACCTGCGATTTTCTGTAATGCCCTACGATTTTTTGTGCTTTTTTCAGATTCCACGTCCGGTTCTGCCACGAGAAATACCATTGGGACTGTGATCATATCCTGCCGCCGATCACTGGTAAGAGCAGGGTCAGCCTGGTACTTTCGGCCACGGCAAAATGAACTGTGCCTGGAGAATTGGGGCCACGAGAAGTGCGAAAAAGTTCTTCGCACAGTGCTTTAAGCGGTCAATCAGAGGAGATGTACCGGGAGAATCTCAGTCAGGATGTTCTCCCGGCTTCTGGTAGTATAGAAACTGCCATAATTAACAGGGCCGATCTGCCCACCGCAGTACTCTCCATAAGTCTGGAGTGGGTTGAGCGGCAAACTACTACAACCGATGTGCAAAAGCAGATAAATTCGGGCCCCTCACCGGCAACAGGGGTCAGCCCTAATAAGCCATTGACTGGAAGGAATGTGGCGTACACAGCAGGAGCAACATTATCATTTCGAGAAGGCAAGGTAGTGAAGCGTAAACAACGGACGAATTACGATGTTACATAGATAAGACAAATATAGGGTACGATTAAATTAACACACGGGTAATGCCGGTGTATCACTGAAAAAGGATGCATAAATGTGCAGAATGTTACGCCATTAATTGAATCAATACATAAATACAGCACGAGATACAAAGATCGAGCTTCGCGGACAAAGTGTAAACCATGCCATTTTGCTGAGAAAAGCCCAAATTAAGAATAGATTTACAGTCTAACCCGTTATACTTAGTGGCACGGGCAGGGACATTTTCTTTTTCGTTCTTTTTATCGTCCCACAATAATTTTTTTGTCCAGGGAAGAGGCGACATGCACACACTGCAGTTAAGTGGAGACGCGTGTCATCAAATATAACTTTTTATTATTATAGATATCATGATGAGATTAGGTGTATGTATGTATTTCTTCTTGTTTCGAAATATATAATTTGTGTCATTACACCCAGATAAGAATAAATCAAGCTTAATTACGTAGTTTCTTTCGGGTAATTAGAACACTTTCCTTAAATGTTTTTGGTCTCGACTGAAATGGAACTTTAGTGAAGGGCCTGTCACGCAGAGCTATACTAATTACAATGATGGTCATCTGCATCGTTATGTAAAAATGTTCACTTATGTCAAAGCACCATACCTATGAAATATAATTAGTATAATTAGGGGAAATTCTATATATTCGACTACGACATAAATAAATAGCATAGCTCAATATTTCCGTTCCTTCTCTATTCAACAGTTTAATGTTAATTGAAATTGCACCATAAAAATTTAGCAAAAACTTCCTTAAGGCTAGGCATGTTGCAAAAAAAAAAAGCAAAATTGAGAAAATCGCATTCGAAGTGTGCTCGCCATGCATTCGGAGGCTGTCGTAGAGGCCTTAGAAAACGGCAGAATGAGTATGTTCCAAGCGCATTTCACAAGGAAAGCGAAACCAATATGTACGCAAGAGCGCCAGCTTTCGAACAGGACCAAGATGGCGGCTATCGGGGGCGCCGTTGAGGTTCGTGACGGGTGCAAAGTTCGTCCACATTTTGCTCCGAACTCTGCGTTTTAGCTGTTCGTAGGCTTGAAATATATCCATTTTATAGTACTTGGAGGTAGAATGATGCCTTGAAACTTCGTAGGTAGGGAGTTTAGAGTATATTGAATACTCATATGCCGTTTTTGAAAAATTAAACTTTTCGAATTTTTTTCGGCCAGGAGCCACTAACCACTGCAAAGAGAGCAAGCTTGAACCTCATTCACGGGCGAGAAGCGGTGACGAAGAAGCGCGGCACAGCCGCTTGGTGTTCGACGCCTTCTCAAAAATGGCCCCGGCGGAAAGCTCGGCTAAAAATCCTACGGTGTCCATCTGCGTACGTATGCACTTACCGCTTTATTTCAGTGTTTCTGTTTGTTTACTTCTCTCTTCCCCAGCATTCTTTTTATTTTCGTGCATGGAAAAAATTCATCGCCAAAACTCTCTCCTCTCCCCAAATCTTAGCCGTCTCCCCTGTGTGGGCATGTGCCCCTGTATGAGAATAACAACAACTACTACACTCTAAACAAAAGGAGAAAAAGGGAGTAAAACTGTCCTCTAGCGCACACCTCTTTATGAAAGGGTGTGCGCTGGAGGACAGTTTACTTCCTTTTTACTCCCATATATGTGTATTTGTGTTTAGAGTGTAGCCTTTCCGGCAAATCACGGCGACGAGGCTACCAGAGGATAGTAGTCTCGTTTAGACGACGCACATGGCAACTTCACGACCAAGACGGTGATTCTTCGAGAAAGGCGTAATTGGCTGGGTGATGTAATTGACGGGAGTCGTACGCTGGATACCTTGATAACGGCCTTGCTAGTTGGTAGAAAATATTATGCTTGTAGGTATCCAAAGCTAGAAAAAGGAGTCCAGAAGAAGCGACTGTTGGGCGAGTTGGTGCATTACACGAGGATACAAGGCACAAGAGGGGACAGGACGAACGAATAACGAACGCGGACAAGGCCCTTACTATACTTCGTCTCACAAGATGTTTGCAGCACTACGGAAGGTAGAGCTCTCTCGTCCAATCAGGGCTGCAGAAACGCAGAAAATAGTCCCTCGAATATTTGAGGAGTGTATGACTATTAATCAAAACAATAAGCATTGCAACTAAAAACATGATTTGGACAGGTATATTTAAATGGTAGGGAGTGTTTCAATCGCTGGTGAAATTACCAGACAAAGCCCGTACGGACACAGCTCTGCGGAGGCCTGCTGCGAGGTAGTGATGCGTCGCCACTTTCCAACATGGCGTCGGACGAGTCTGTTGTGTCTCCTGTGTGCTCTACACCGACAGTGCGCTGTTTCCCCAAGCAGGCGAAGCAGGTGGCTTTAAATGTTCTTGAAGCGCTTCGCGTCGAGTGCGGGGGCAGTTGGAGTACAAATGCGCTCATCAAGAGGACGGCAAAACTCACGCAGGTGAGCGAGCGAACGCTTTACAAGTGGACAACGGAGACGTTGAACGCGGGCCGAGTGTTGTCACCGAAGAAGCGTGCTGGCGGAAGAGGCCGCGAGCGGACGAAGAAGCTGGACGATTTTGACCTGAGCGTGTTGCGAAGGGTGGTACACACCTTTTTCCAGAGAGGGGAAATTCCAACTATCGCGAAGGTGGTTGCGCATTTCGAAGAGGACGAAACGCTACCGACCGTGTCCGCAGCGACAATGCAGAGGATGTTGAAGAAACTTGGCTTCCGATATAAGAAGCGCTCTCGGAATGCGATGTTGATCGAAGCGACGCACATTGTGCAGTGTCGCCGCCGGTACCTGCGCCGGATAGCGGAGCTGCGACGCCAGGGTAGGCCTATTTTCTTCACCGACGAAACGTGGGTTAACGCCGGCCACACGCGAAGTCGAGTGTGGACTGACTGCACCATCCAATCTGCACACCAAGCGCATCGATCCGGACTGTCGACTGGTCTACAAAACCCCAGTGGCAAAGGTGGCAGGCTTATTGTGACGCATTGCGGTAGTGAGCAAGGTTTTGTCGAAGGCGAAGCGGAAGTTTTCCGAGCGAAGAAAAACTCGGGCGATTACCACGAGGAAATGAACGGGGAACACTACGAAAACTGGTTCTCCAGGAGACTTCTCCCACTACTACCACCCGGCAGCGTTATAGTGATGGACAACGCGCCATATCATTCTGTGAAGCAGGATAAAGTGCCGCGGATGAGTAGCCTCAAAAAGGACATACAGGCTTGGCTGTCCGGAAAAGGTGTCGCGTGGAGCAGCGGCATGGTGAAGGCCGAGCTCATGCAGCTTGTCAGCAATGTGAACACAGGTGGGGAGCAATACCGTGTCGACTGCATTGCTAAAGCTGCTGGCCATCTCGTTGTGCGCCTGCCACCGTACCACTGCCAACTGAACCCGATAGAGCTTGTCTGGAGCGACGTCAAGGGTTTCGTGGCCAGCCAAAACAAGACGTTTAAGCTCCAAGACGTCGAGCCTCTGGTTTGGCAAGGCATCACGCAAGTGACTGTTGAGAAATGGAAGAATTACGTGCAGCATATTATCAGTGAGGAAGATGTGATGAGAAAACTGGACCACATCATCGACGATGTTGTTGACCAGGGACCGGCCATTGTTGTCAACCTGGAGGACGACACAACCAGCAGTGCTGAATTCAGTTGTTATGAGGACGATGAGATGATCGAACCCGTTTAACGTGCGTTGCCTCTCGCGCAGCACATGGGCTTGTTTTGCATTTCGCCACCATCGACACTCGGCTGCCTCGGCACGCTGGAGTAAATAAATTTATATGCACATGACACGATTACTGAAATTTACTGCGACGCGACAACAGAGGAACTTATGAGAACAGTACCCTGGTTGTCTCACATATATCGGTGGACACCCGAACCGCGCAGTAAAGGAAGGGATAAAGGAGGGAGGGAAAGAAGAAAGACAATATCTCGGTGGACACCCGAACCGCATCGTAAAGGAAGAGATAAAGGAGGGAAAGAAGCGAGAGAAAACTGAAAATTGAAAGTTGGATTTTGAGGAAAGGCGCGGCGCTGCGCGGTGGAACACCTGTGGCTCGGTGCTACTATAAATAGAGGTAGAAAGAAGCCACAGGCGCGTAGGAACACACTAATGTAGTGCGCGCCATCCTGATTGGACGAGAGAGCTGTACCTTTCGTAGTGCTGCAAACATCTTGTGAGACGGAGTATAGGCTTGTCTTCGTAGTGCTGGTCTTTGCTGTGGCATTCGGTGTCGGCGGTAAAAGTATGACTAGCCGACGGCACGCATCAGCTTTCTGGGCTGCTTATGATAGAGTACTCAGAAGCTCAGAGTGGTAGGGCAAAAATGGTGTCGAGGGTACAGGGTGGTTTAACGCAGTATAAGGGTAAGGATGGAGAAAAACCAATAAACGGTAGATGGGCAGCATTTTACGCATAGGCGACATATGGGTGAACGTACTGGTTTCATTTGGGACGATCGGAGGCAACATATATTGCCAGCATATTGCCAAGGGTGCGGTTGAACCGTTATGTGAGGGCATTTCCACGAGGTTGGCATGCTGTAGTAGCACAAGAAATAGATCCGCAAGGTGCGAGAAGCTCTTGAACGACTTCTGACAAAAGGGCATCCATGGTTCCGGAAACTCAGGTGCTACGGACGTGCGCCGTGACAGAGGACAAAGTAGGGCAAAATAAAAAAAGCGACAACATGCTGCTGCTGTAGGTGACACGACTGTGTCACATATCGTGTCAGATGGTTGACCACGATGATTATCCATTACGATCAGATGATGTCAATGCTTTCTTTAGTGAAGTAGCATGTCGTCAAAGCAGCGTGAACGGAAAGTACTGAATGACGCATATATAAAGCGGCGCATAACAATAATGCAACCAAGAAAGCAGGCTTTGTTATTCCTGCGGAGACATTCTAAATACATAAGCCTTCCTGCTAAAAACAAAACAAAACAAGAAAGAGGCATAAAAAGGTGATGGGAGAAAGAAAAGGAAAAATGCAGCAAGGAGTTAGAAACTTAGTACGCGGAAAAGTTAGACGCCTTTTCATGCAGGTCTACATGCCAAACGTGACCACTGCACTGATCCAATAGTGTAACGTAACTATGAGAGATCGTGTTCACCGTAAACCACCTTTTATGGCCTACGGAAGCTTCGATACTCCTATTAAATAACTGCCTGCTTCATCCTGCTGAGCCAGCTTATGGAAGCATTCATCAAAGCAATGTTGCTCCGTGTGGGTATTTTAAAAATGCTCCTTGTTTACCTTGCCCGGTCATTAGCCATCTGACGCGAGAAACGCGTACTAATAATGCCCGATAAGTCACCAAAATTTAACTGATTTTCTTATCAAGCGCGCACTCTTTAAAAATAACCCCAAATATGTGCGAAGGCTGTTATAAAAACAAAAACCGATCAAACGTGAAAAGCGCCAAGAAGTCAGAATGACGGCGCAGTGCTGAAGAAGCGCGTTCAGACGGTGGTCAGGGCTCATTGAACCATAACAAAAGCGGAGTTTTCTCGACGTACTATATCTGTACGAGAGTTAAAATCATTCCTTATGAGCAGGCTGGCAAACAGGGTTTTGTTCGCATCTGGCTATTTCTTTTCCGATGCAATCCGCGCTGAGCGTCTGCTGCGCGAGCTAAAGTATTTCCCTAAAGTTGTATCCTCCTGCACGGTTTTGCAGGAGGATACAACTACAAGGTGCAGTACACGAAAAACACTCCAGCTAGCGCACACGCTAGCCATCGAGAAAGTTCTTTACTATATGTTATATCTGACTCTGATCCCCCGCGATAAAGGAAACTCTCCTTGGCACTACGCCCCATATACAAGGCAAAAACTATAAGTACAAAACACGCACACAGCTTGATCGGCGCCACCAGCAAGGGCACGCCTTTTCTCGCCTGCTTCTCCTTCCGGCATCTCATCTTTGGGAAAAGCGTGGCCATGGTGATGCTGGCACCGGTCAAACTATATACCGTTGAAACCTTGTGTGCCTTGACGAAACTGTTAAAAAACACTTATGCAGACAAGCTACTTCTTGCTACTTTTAACCAAAACACAAAACATGCCGCGTTTGTGCCATGTTGTTTGCGACCTGGTTATGTTTATTCCATGCGCGACGTTCGTGCAGCTTTCGTGTCCGTGAGTATTTCGCTCTCAATTTGAAAGCGTCAAGGAATATGCGGTGGTAGCATGTTGCTCACACACTTTATGTAACTATCTCCTCTTCAAAAGAAGTTGCTTGGAAGACATCGACTTAGGTTTAATCAATAAACCTTATTTTGTCATCTCTCTGCGCTTCATTTAGCATTGGCACTCAGAAGTTAGTGCACATCGAGGCGACCTAACCCTCTCTGTCCTGCGGGATGTACTCTGCGTTCATCGAGGGCTGTTTCAATTCTAGATATGTCCCCTCTTCCGCGAAAAACTTCATCGAATTTCCGCCCATATAATGTCCCGCAAAGAGGACCGGCATCTCGAACAAGAAAAAGGGACCAGCGTGGGGACGCTCCGCCTTCTTCCCTTGCTTGCTTTAAGCGGAAGTGTGGAGCGCCGAGATGATTACACCAGGGTTTGAGCCAAGCCCGGGGACCGACAACGCAGCTCATCGTAGAAGTAGAGGATGAGAAGCTCATATATAGACCTCGTCTCCTTTATATTGTTGTCTTCTTCCTTTTGAGAACAAAGACGCGCGTCATCTGAGTTTTGCGCTATCAACTGCCTGCGAAAAAGGCAGTGAGGCGTATTGGCGACCCGCCAAAACTTTTCAAGGTGACAGGCGGGAAAAGAGTTTTGGTATATTTTTCTTTCTTTCTTAATAATTTATTTATGAGGTTCCATATACCACAGAATAGACTTGCTTCGAACGTAAATGTAGTCCGAATTTGCAGAGCAGGACTTCTCCTTGTTTGGAATGCTGCCCCGCCTATATTCGCTGACACCAATATTCGCTCGTTTAACGGCCATTTAGCTATTACCACGACGGTTTCCATCATATCATCAGCCGTCGGGCAATGTTCTTGCTGCCTCATTTCAACATTCCTGCAGAATTCATTTCTGTTCCCGTACCTATAGAACTGAACTTCAATATAATAATATCGTTATGCACGGTGTCTGACCCCTGCCTTGTCACCCTTAGTTTGACAAGCTTACGCGTTTGTCGAGTACTTATATTTAATTGGCATCGCAGACTTTCCGGACTGTTCCACTTGTGGCATACCCGTGAATGGAGCGTATATTAGGGGTGTTTCCAGTGCAAGCGCACCAAATACTAGCGTTAGTAGTTTCCTTGAAGCGTTTGGACAGAAGCCACTCTCGGAGGACTTACTGCTAGGCGCTTGGCTGTAGACTTGGATAGCAGTCCAAGCAATGCGGGCGTTTTCATGCTTTTTGAGCGACACGGGACTCGACTCGCGGTTGTGATGCCTCCAGTGTGTGTGTAAATATTATCATCTGTGTTCACGTCACATTGCCACCCATTGCGACCCTCTTTCTTTCCCTCTTCTTTTTCTCCAGTGCAGAGTAGCAGAAAAGATAATTATCTTTCCGGCCGGCCTCTTTGTTATCTCTCTTATCTTATCTGTCCTTCGAAGTCGAGGAAATATTCTTAGGGCAACTTAATTTTCTAACAACAGCGCATCAGTGTGCAGAACCTTTTTCTGCGTTTCTTGCGTGTGTAATTAACTTCGCAAGGCAATGTGACCGGTAGGTAAATGCAATGTTGTTTATGTTGTTAAGACAAGGAAGATATTTTTCCTACATGTTTTTTTGCTCACTTCCCTTGCTTCTCTTTAGATGACTATATGCACCTAATGGTACTTGCGTATTTTGGTCTTTCAAATGATGCGTTAGACATTAGAATACATGGATCACCACGTAGTATTCACCGACGGCCGCTAAATAATTTATAATTGAATTTCTCCTCTCATGCTATTTTGACTTTCGTTTCATTAACCGAACAAGTGCTTGACGTGTAGTTTACTTTTAGGTCACGGGCAGCACGAAAAGCCTACAACATAAACTCGGATACGTAGTTTTAATTGACTACAACGCGTAAACCGGCTTGCTTCAAGGACTGCAATGAGAACAAACAACATATTGGTAGTTACGTTGGCACTTTTCTCGAGTCTTACAGGACCTGGTTTGGTCAACTACATGTCACAACAATCGTTCCGTGGGTGAAACTCAAACCGAAACGGGGACGAGAATTTCATTTTAAAAATTATTTATTGGTCGTCGGCGAATATAACGCGGTGATCGATGTATGTTTAGCTTCAATGCTGCTTTAAATTTTATTTATATACAGGAGTACCTCGACTGATGGTAGCCACTCGTGTGCAGGTTTTGTTCAACTTCTGCAGTTTGACAAGCCGCGCCAAACTGCTCCTAAATGTGCGCATTCATATTCCACTGACGCATAAGCATGCGAGTTCAGTGTGTGCACGGAAGTTTAAAAGGAATAGGGCGTTGATGATAATTACGATTCTCATTATGCTCGTGGTTAGACGCGCACACGCAACGTCATCTTTTGAGAATTATTTCTGGGGTTCTCTTTTCTCCGCCAGGCGTTCCACTGATGGCTCGAAGATCGCTTTCGCCACGGGCCCGGCAGCACGTTCCTCGTGCGTTCCACTCGTGCCCAGCTGCCTGAGTTCCGTGAGCTATACGGTAGCTACAAACCGACCTCCAAAAGGTAAGGACTGCCCATTAACAGCCCTATTACCCGTTTAGGGCATCCTTTCATGCAGCACTTGAGCGCATCCTAACACCGGATGATGCGCTCCGAAGAATTGTCTCGTCGGACAGCCTCAAACCTCATACTGGTAGGCGGTCACGTGCTTACGCGGGTAGGGTCACTCAGCGGTCCGGGAGTTTTTTTCTCAACAATGTGGCGATGGCCAGTGCGTAGCACCTATCTGACTTCTGCTGGCATCTTGTTCGACAATAATGGCAGCAATGATATGCTAGAGCGGCGCTTTCTCATCCCTTGAAGTTAATGCTCAAGAGAAGCGCGTCAATTCGCTTGGGCCGCTGCTACGCGTGAGATTCAGTTCTTTCTATCTGGCGCACTAAACCGAAGACGCCTTTCAACGGCTGGAGCTCTTCCTCGAGTAGACGGGCTAAACGCCTTTTCTGATTGTGGTGGCTCAGCATAAAGATCGTACGCGCTTTGTAACGATAGCTACGATAGCTTGGCGGTTCCGCCACCTTGTGGATGCGCCGCCACGCTGTCACGTGGTTGGTTACGTGGTGCGGAGCAGCTGCCGGCGGCGCTGCGCCGTGACTGATCACGTGGTTCGTCACGTGGTTGGTCACGTGACCAAGTTCCACTCGGCCAGCTGTAGTTATCGCGTCACTCCAGGTTTAACCAGAGCTAAACCACCGCCAATTTTTTTCCACTTACGCCAAGGAGGGACCTTTCTGGCATCTCTCGATAAGCTGTGGAAGATGAGGAGCTCTTATCATATAAGTGAATTCTTGTCGTTGTGGTGTGCTGTCGTCCCCAAAAGATGGCTATATACGCCCCACCGTTATTGTTGTAAAGTGTTCAATCCGCCTTTTTCATTTTCCTGTGCTGCCACCTCGCGTACAACGCTGGAAGCTCACTGGTAGGATACTGCACGCCCAACCCGGCCGGAATGAGTGCCGCTGCGGAGCACGTTTTGTTGGAATCTGTCAACGATGGCGTGTCCTGGGCAGCACCTGGTACCTAGAGGATTTCTAGGGTTGACTGATGGCTTGGTGCGAAGTCCGAGGCAGGCTGTAGTGCCCACTGAAAAGCAAATTCTTCAGTATCTCCGATCATCCGGCATGCGATGCGAACACCAGCTAGCAAGGGCCGCCGCTTCAGAGATGAAGGCTACATTCGGAACATAATGTTCAATGAAATATCCCCGATCAGTGAGGTTGGCATTTTCCGCTGTATATGCCTGCCATTCATGAAAGGTGGATACTACATCGTGCACGCCGTAGTACAGAAAACGACTGGGGACAACAGTTTTCACAAGCAATCGTTGTGCTCAAGCGCTGCAGAATAGCTACACGAGCTATAAAAGCACAAGCGTACTCGCAACAAAGCAGCTCTGCTAGCATTTCACTGTGTTTTCCCACAACACACCGCTGCATAGGTTAAACAAGCATGCGCGTCCATAAAGACGAGCGCGAGAGGCGCACATTAATCCATTCCGGTGATATCACGCAGAGCTCTTCATCATGGATATGATTCAAACACACGCATAACGCACCTTCTTCTTCTTCTGCCTCTTAATACATGGCACATGCCCACACGGGGGGATTGGCCAGGGTGTAGTGGCATAAACAAGGAAATTTCCATAGGAGATTATGACAAAATTTTAGCACCATGCGTGAATGCTCTCGTAGCTTCTTTTTCGTTGCCCGCTCCATCGCGCGTTGAAAGCGGCTCACAGCACTTGCCCATTTGGCCTTCTTGCTTGAGAAAGCAAAAAGCGTCGGAACGAAGTCTGGGTGCCGCGGTGACATTCGAGGCCTTCCTGCCCATGAATATAACACTTCGCGATAGACTGCACACGCATTTAAACACAGTGCCTCATCCGTACCTGTCACAAAGTAATTCCCGCACAGTCTTGACGCGCTTGACGGTGCCCAAGGGCGGCACGATCGTCGAGCCGGCGAACTGCTTTTATCCACGCTTCGCGTCGAAGGCTGTCCCGGGAAGCGCTCGGAAAGCGAAAAAATCCGTGTTTACTTCCCTTTACATATTGGGGATTGCTGCCGTATGCGACACATTTCGTAGGTATCGCCAAATGCGTCGCGCTGAACGCCCGACGGCTGCAGCAACGCACCCCGTGTAGGAAGCCGGTTTGTTTACACTTCCACGACCGGTCTCGAGTGGAGCGAGCGACCCTTCCAATGTGTTTCGCGACACCGCCGCCAGGGGATGGGCGCATGCGCAGTCGCGTCGTGAAAAAGGCGGATTGCGATCAGAAGTAACGGAAACGTGGTGGTTTCATAAAAATGTGTGCAGGTAGCACCGTCTGCAGTTTAACGATTATGCTTTGCGTGAGTGAACGTTTCACTGCTGCATTAGTGCTGCCGTATAGCAGTAGCCTTGCATTTAGACCTCGATACTCTCTGTTCTGTTTGTGACTCGAGCGATATGAGCGCGATATTCAACGCGCTACCTTATTCAACTCCAAGTAACGACAGCCTCTTTTGACATAATCTGCTTCCACATTTGTCACGACTAGACAGCTGAAGTGGTAAAGGTGGCACGCGCATTCTGCAACTAGCTAAATAACGAAGCAAGCTAATGAGACAGCACGTGGCGAGGCATACGACCAGTCGAGCTGAATTCTTGTGGCTAAGAACTGTCGAAGGTCAACGTTTTTCTGTATGCTAGCAGAGCTATTTTACTCCTCCAAACGGGCGACCATTACATACAACGCATCTGTTATTTCGTAGAAAGGTTCTTGGGCACCCTGCAGCCGCCATCGAGACGCTATAGAAGCTACCTTCTGCCTGACCAAGCATCGGTGCCGCCTAGGCAGCTCCGCGGTGTGTTCAAAATACAACGCACCATCTTTAGTAACCGCTAAACAGATAATAAATACTCAGCGTTGTCACGACCCACCCTTATAAGTTTCACGGGAGATATTCCGTCTTGAGAACACAGCGCTTGCAGACAAAGGACCAGAACAAGAAGGACACACACCTGCGCTAAGACAAAGGACCAGAACAAGAAGGACACACACCTGCGCTGTGTCTGGTCCTTTGTCTGCAAGCGCTGTGTTCTCAAGATGTACCCCAACCAACTCGCCCAGCAACAAACCTTGCTCAAGATATTCCGTGTCTCGTCTAGTCTCGGTAAATAAGCCCACATTCTATTCAACCGCAAAAGGTTTGGTTGCCGACATAGTAGGTGCGTCATCGAGGAATGGTTCAGCACCGTAAACAAGGACGGAAAAAAAGAAAGAGCAGAAGAAAAGAAGAAGTGCCACCTACCCCCCCCCCCTTATATTTCTCTATTTCATTATAATTTTAAAATAGCTTCACTTATGGCTTACGCGTCTGGACTGCTATACTAAGTCATATTTTAAAGTTTTTGCCAGCTAGCCTCAGCGCACTACAGTTCAAACCTGGCTTGATGTTATTGAACTGTGCATCGGACGTGTACCTCTCTTGGATCCTCTTGTCTGTTTACAATGACGTAGAGCCATGAACTTCCTTCGGGGGGCAGCCGCTTCCTGTGAGCAGCTCATAAGAAAGCTGGTGCCTCGCCCGCTTAATGTTCTCGGCATCCAGGGCGGGAACTATGCCCGCGACGACTTGCATCGGCTGGAATCTAACTCCAGGACGGCCAAGGTGCGGAAGAAACAGGCTCCCACGTCGCTTTCGTCCGTAGCTCCGTGCAGTCACGTCCAGCTCCCGGATGTGCACGCAAGATTATTTCCCTGCTCCCTACACAGCACAGATGACGTCACGCCACAGGTATGTCACACGCGCACTGACGTTATCCCGCTGACTGACTGCTGGGACGCGTACAGTATAAAACTCGTCAAACCCGTCATGAATTCATTGTGAGACATCTAAGAAACTTATTCGACCTGGACAAGCACTGTTAGGACGGAATGTTATGCGAGTGTAGGTACCTAATTTTCTGGCATTTTGTGTAATGCTGTGCCTTGCAACGATGATACTGTGAAACAGAATATATGGAAAGCAGCGCGTACGAAATAGCCAATGACTGCATTTTAAATGTAAGCATGAAAGTTAATATTTTTTATAACCTCCACACTTCGTGCCGTCAGGTAATGGATCAAGCACGGCCTGTCGGCTGCTTTGATGCACAATTACTGCTATGTTTGCGAGAGCGTTCAGGATGCAGCGTGCGGTGCATCGGTTCACTTAGTATTTGTGCTGTGTCGAACGGTATGACCAACCTTATCTGGAATATCGGCCTCTGTATGTCTGAACGAATGATAGGGCTATCTGCACCGCTCCTAACTCAAAACCGCCCATTTCTTTTCCCACCGCTTTCACGTAACCACATGATCAGGACATCGGCTAGGCTGTGCTTAAACTGAACCTAAATGCCCCTTACCGCGTCGACCCATGTGTATATCTTTCTCATCAGCGACAGAACTTACAAAAAGTTACAAAAGGTGCCACACGTCTCAACTTGTCCTATGGCGAAAAAATGACAGCAGTTGTTGTGAAGCCCTTGAAAAGTTCCGTTCATCAGAGCTCTGAAATAAATGGCTTGTGTCATAAAAATTTACTACAAAAAAAGAAGCGCCAGGCATTCAAGCATCGTATGCAGTTTACGTCGACTAAGCGCATAATACTAGAATTTCACACGTCGCCCTCATCTGCTTTTTTGGACCGTTTCATTTCGGTAGCCGCCGCTACGTGTTCTGGATTCATTGACGACTTACAGGCCAAAACAATAAGAAAAGCAGTGTTTTTAGTATGTAGCTCTCGCGTAAACTATCCAATATTGAGAGGAGAACCTGTACTTTTATCTTGCAACTGGTTTGCATTAGAAGATAAAAATGTTTTAGGCTATTGTAAATTGCGAGGTTTAACTTCCTGAAGCGACACGTGGGATGTGAGGGACGCTGTGTAGAGGAGTCCGGATTAGGTTAGTCTGCCTGGGGTTCATTAACGAGCGCTTACAACGCACAGCAAACGGTCTATTTGCTTTTAGCCTCCACCGAAATGCGAGCCCGATGGCTGGGATTCAATTTCGCAACCTTGGGATCTGCCACCCAAATCCAAAGGCACTGAATGCCGCGACAAGTGTTATATCAGTGAGAACAAAGTTTTCCCGTTAATACTGCCCTCATATATGATACTTTGCCTCATTTAGACACTAGGAGGAGGAGGTGAGTCCAGATAACGATCTTTGTGGCTTTTACACGGTACCCACGAGCAAGGACCAATGCGATGAGTAATGGACGATTAAAACTTTCGGCAGCTGCAATTAACTTAAAAACTGAGCCTTAGCGCTTATGTATGCAGTACTCTCAGTTCAAGTACGCGTTTACTATTGCAGCCTGACCAAGCAGCCGCGGTCGTTCAGCTGGACTGCTTGCTAGGAAGTGGAACATTCCCACCAAAATGGCTTCAGGAGATCAACGAACAGGGACAGCATTCCATTCGTTTCACCCAGCCGGCGGCTTGCGCTGCAAGCGCGGCATCCACTAATAGCCGCAAGGACCCCATGGATCCAAGTGGCTGTGAAGACAGCGGTGAGCTATTGTCGAGTAGCGGAGTGGTAAATATAATTCACTGTTTTTTTTCCGGTACTCGTGGAGCAGGTCAACATCGTGGGATGGACACCTACTCGTGAAGAAGGGGCAATTTTTTTAAAATATTGCACATCATATAAGACATTCGAGTTCTGACAACCAGCTTACCCTTCACTCTAAGACACGTTCTAAGACCGCCAAGATGGGGTTACACCTCCCAGCTTTGTCTCTCTCTCCCACATTGCTGTGCTGCCCAAATAATTTGCTTTCCAGGTGGGCTTGAAACACGGGACATACGAACCAGGGAGCGATGGCTCTCGATATTGTGCCACGTGTACCCATACGGTTCAGGGGGGGTGGGAGTGCACCCTCGCGCAATTTCGTTCTATGAACGATACAGCAATCCAACTTCCGGTTTTGCCACCCAGCTCGCCTCACAGCTTTTCAAACGGCAATTTCGACTCAAAGGCGTCTCAGAATCTAACCTAAAGAGTAATGCACACCTAGGACAGATGGTAAATTATTTACGCGCTGTTAATACAAGGTGCAACAAAAAAGGCGACAAACATTTATTTTGCTCAAGAGTATCGCGAGTGATACTCGCGATAATCAAAGCCATATTAATCAAATAAAATCGACTAATCAAAGCCCATATTCCCACAATTACCGTAACCGAACGGCCGTCTTTCCCCTGGTTCAAAAACACGTTAAAGCGGCTCAACAATAAAAAGAAACGACTCTATCGCATCGCCAAACAAAGTAGCACTTCACGCCCATGGGAAAAGTACCGCAGCGCTGATAAAACGTTTCAGTCTCTAGCTGCAAAAATCAAGCGATCCTTCTTTTCTACCTCACTTCCTGATATGCTGCGTACTAACCCCCGTCAATTCTGGAAGCTTATAAATCCATGCCCGAAGAAATCTATAACAATACTTCACCAAAACGACATTCCTATTCCTGATACTGAAGTTGCAACCACTCTAAACTCTGCGTTTTGTTCAGTTTTCTCCAAAGAACCCGCAGGCAATCTCCCTTGTTTTCCTAACCTTCAACATCCTGACATGCCAGACATCACTTTTGAACCTCGCGGCATTTGCAAATTAATCGAATCACTGAAGCTAACCTCATCGGCTGGAATTGACGACATCCATGCCAAAGTACTGAAAAACACCAAAGGAATTACCGGTGTCATCCTGTCGTACATTTTTGAACAGTCGCTTTCGTCCGGAGTGGTGCCGCTGGATTCGAAGAGGAAGGAAGGAAGGCCTCAGACGTTGCTGGCACATACCCACTACGGGGGAGTGGCCAAGACACAGGCGGTTAATTGCTGGATACAGGAAAGTTTTGACAGGAAAAGGAATGGTAATAGGATGTAGCCCGATAGATTAGAAGACGGAAGGACAGAGGTCCTGTTAACTTGGAGATCGAAGACGGGACAATGGCTTAATGTGCATAATAGTATACAATGCCTGTAATATTTCAATGTCGTACTGACTGAGAGCGGGAAGAAGAAATTAGAATGGGAGGCGCTGCGTTTCTTGAAGAAATTTTTCCACAGCTGCGCGCACACTCCTAAAAATGATCGTCATCATCATGTCTTGACTACTGGCCAATTTTCATTATTAGCGCGTTTTTTCTAAGTTGATGGATCATATAATGTTTAGCCAAATCATGAATTTTCTTATTTGTAACGACTTTTTTCATTCCAGTCAGTATGAATTCCTTAAGATTTTATCTTGCGATACACAACTTGCACTTTTCATCAACGACATCAGCACCCACCTAGACTTCAACATACCTGTAGATTCACTGTTTTTAGACTTCGAGAAAGCTTTTTAAAAGGTCCCCCATAATCGACTTTTCTTGAACCTTTCACACCTAAATCTTCATGTCCTAGTATATACAGACACGCGCTTCGCAAAGTTCTAAGAACATTAAATGTGAGCGATGTTCCCCCTGCGGACCAACGACTGCCCAAGCAGGTTACCGCGACGTCTCCGGCTTCCATCCATTGAGCGCCATGCAGTAATCCAGCCGCCGTGGTGGCGGCGCTCGGCTGCTGGCCCGAAAGACGCGGGTTCGATCCCGGCCGCGGCGGCCGAATTTCGATGGAGGCGTAATTCTAGAGGCCCGTGTATTGTGCGACGTCAGTGTACGTTAAAGAACCCCAGGTGGTCGAAATTTCCGGAGACCTTCACTACGGCGTCCTTCATAGCCTAAGTCGCTTTGGGTCGTTAAACTCCCATAAACCAAACCAAAACATGCAGTCCTCTTTCCCACAGGTCACCTGGCTACAGTTGAGAGCTCAGATAATTTCAGACTGTCTCCTGTCCTTATTCTATGTCATGAATTATTTTCCCTTTTTGATTGTCCGAAGTAGTCATTGATTTCTTGCCATTGGCAGCAGTACAATATACAACCATGCATCATGTAGTGTAAACACTTATTTTGCTGCATTTCTAGCCACTTCAAGCACTTGTTCCAATATGGATGTTTCGTACATGTTCCTTTCGTTGTAAATCGTTAAAAAGTTACTGATTATGCAGCAAACAAAAGGTCCTAACGGCATGATAGAACGGCGTGTAGAGCACGCTTTCAGATTTCGATATCGAAACTGAGGATCCTCTCCCAGTATTATGGTGAAGTCAACTCAGACTTCTTAAGCATTTTCTGCACTCTGAGACATTCAAAAACATGTTTTCTGTCATTAACAAATAAAAGTTGTAGCTCAAAGCCCGAAAAAAGGATGAAACAGCGCATGATCGGGAGCCGCGTATCACAGTCTCCCAGCCATTGAAACCGAAATTGGGGGTCATCTTTTAGCGCCGCCTAGCGGCCAGTCAGCGCAATTAGTGGCGATCTCGGGGCCTATTGAAATCGAGGAGATGTCCTTCAGGAGGCATGTGTTTGGCTTCCCTCTCCAGCCGGTCCTGAGCGTAGACGCCGGTAGGCGAGACGAGACGCTGATGCGACGCCGAAGAAGCGCTGCCTTGTGGTTGCAGCTTAGAGGTCAGTATGCTGTACGTGCATTATTGTGTCCGCGCTCGACGTTCCGTATTTGAAGTAATGGCGAATAAGGGTTGCAAGTGCGAACGTTTCGGCGTGCGTCGTCTGTTCGCGCAGAGGTTTAGGACGCTTCATTGACTCGCTAAAAAGTTCTCCCGTTGTAACTCGGCCGCTGCATTGATCTGTAATGTATATTAGGGAACATATTTTCGAGAGGTTTCGCGCTAGCAGGCGCTGAATATACGGACTACCAGCAACTGAGTGGCTGCGATGGCAAAGAACTTGCATCATACAAATGCTCGGAGGACTTCAGGTACTTTTTCTACACCAGCCGCGGTGGTCTAGTGGTTAGAGCACTCGGCTACGGAGTCGGAGGACCCGCGGGTTCAATCCGGGACGCAGCGGCCGCGTTTCGATGGCGGCGGAGCGCGAAAGGGGTGCCCGTACATACGTGTGCTGTGCGATAGAACCCGTCTAAACTAATCCGAAGCCCTTCACTTCGGCGTCCCTCATTGCCCATGTATCGCCTCTAGACGTGACACCATACAATTTGCAATATTTTATGATTTTCTAGTCTACAAAGCTTTCGTGTGCACTGCATCGGAGCTGTAAGGGTTTCTTGCTACGCGATAGCACCGGAGCTGTCGTTGCCTGCAAACAAGGTTGGCGGCGTTTTAGTTGCGCGATAATTGGCACATGCGGCAAGTTGAGCTCCTCCCAAAAATTTGTACTTAACAATGCTTCACAACCTCGGCAAAGGTGCACAATCTGTTTTACTGTCTGTTATGTTCTTGTCAGCTCAACTGATTTTGTCGAATATTCAATTGCTATGGCTTATGGAATAATTACTGCACTAGCTCGCATGCATGGCAACTGTCTCAAGCAATTGAATTTCAGTTCATCTGTAATGCAAAAATGCAACTGCATGACAAATTTGTTGCATTTTCAGCCCTACTGTATTCTTTCTGCCAGTACGAATTACACCGATCATGCGCGCCTCGACCTTGTGGCTAAAAACCTCTACTAATGTGTATCAGGGGCATGGATATAGGCAAATGACATAGCAGCTATTCCAGTACTGAGAGAGGTGCACCCATTTACTGAGGCTTTGGTACGTGCGGGACATTGCATGCCATTTACATATAACTTAATCGCAGCTCTGAATGTTAAGAATTCCTGTGCTTGATTTCCCAGTGCTGGTTGCTGCTTTATGTACATGAAAAAGAAGTACTAAAATAAATGCATTGTTTTATGGCATCTTTTGAATGGCTTTATGGCTTCCCATCAAGGCAGAAGTGAGCCTGTAGCCATTTTGCTGTCGTGTACTTAGTGCTCGGAGCTGTTGATGCATATGTACAGAAGTGTGGAAATATAAAACTTGTGTATTGTATGCGAAGTGTTCAAGGTAAGGTAGGTAAGTAATATCTTCTATCTGAAGACGAGAACGGAAGTGAAAACCGAACTGTTAGCGCACCTAATTCACATCTCTCTTAACTACGCTAATCGACCATAATTTTTTTTTTCTTACCCACTGCAGACCTCAAGATGATGCACGAACTGGGTGACGTGGACCACTTCTGTGGTCTAGAAGACCACATTCTACATCCGGGAGTTTTGCCCCTGGTTGCAACGTCCTCTGCGGGAGACCGCGTTATTGGTGCCGTTTTCGCGGCCTGGGTTGCCTTCGACTCTTCCCCGCCGTCCGTCTCTGCTGCCCATAAGATCCTCGCCGGTGCTCACGCAGTGGTGACTGGGCACAAAAGTGACTACGTCGTGAACTTGGTCAACTGGTTCCTTTTGGTAGATGCTCTGGCTCTCAACCATGGTCTGGTGCAGACGTTACTGGAAGGTTGGGAAAGGCTTGGTGTCTCCAGCCAGCCGCAGTTGAAGAGACTCATCGGAAGTGCCCCTGCCACTGGAATAGACCACTTGTTCATAGCCCCAGAGGCCTCGCGTGCGTTGGTCTCCAGTTGTCCTCAAGTAAGCACCTAACCTTTCTGGCATGCTTGGGCGCTGTGCGGGACACTGATGTCACGGACCAGCCAAAATGTGAACGAAAATGAAATCAGGTTTTGTCAGGATTGAGTTTTGGTTGCTGCTGAGATGGTGGGGCTAGCTGCAGTTCCCTGGTAAGTGACGAGAATACAGAGATATGGGATTAAAGTTCATAGTTCTTCAGCGCAACGGCACGTTTTTAGCCAAGGAAAAGAAGACAGAAGACAGAAAAGAAGAAGGACGAAAAAGGACGAACACAGCGCTGACTTACAACTGTTTATTCAGTCAGACACACAGCTTAAATACTCTCAGACCAGCGCAGGCGCACACAGTAAAAGAACCAAAAAAGGAAAAATAGGAAAACAATCTCATCATATCTTTATCGCAGAAACTTTGACAGGAACGCCTTTTCTGTATTATGTAGAATCACTGAGGTATCGCTGACACACTCTGACCCAGCTTTTTTAATATAGTATGCCTCTATCGTTTCACGGGTTGTTTTTAATTTGCTTCTGCTTAGAATCCTCACTGCCGAACATCGGTGTGCAATCTTTGCAAGTTGCGCAGTGCTCAACAAGGTTAGCACCTTCCCTATTCCTTAAATCTCTTTCGTGCTCCCTGAGGCGGTCGTTGACGCAGCGCCCCGTTTGCCCTATGTAGGACTTGCCACACGTCAAGGGAATTTCGTACACAACGCCTGTGGCGCATTCCGCAAAGCGGTTCCCGTGCCTCTTTTTACACCCAGGTTTCTTGTCATCACCTGTGATGCGTCAGGCCAACTGGCCTAGCTTCCGAGGGGCTGAAAAGACTAACGGCACATTGTGCCGGTTTTCCACCTTTTTGAGGCCATGGGATAGTTTGTGCACGTAGGGCATCACTTCAGGTTTTACTTTAGCCTGCGGGGGTGTTATTGCCTCCTTCCGAGTTCCGGGCTTCAACTTCTTCAATAACGCTTCTGCAACAGCGACAACTAGCGAGTCAGGGAAGCCGGCGGCCTCAAGCCTAGCCAATTGGTTCTCAAAACTATCTTGCATATCATGCACACAGGATTTTAGGAGTGCAGACCCTAAGCAGAGTTTTGCGATCCCTCTCTTCACAATCTTTGAATGGGATGAACTATAAGGCAAAAGTTCTTTTGTGCTCTGGGCAAGTAAGACCAGCACACGTGCTTATTCATAAACCTTAATCTCACATCCAAGAACTGCAGGCTGTTTTCAACCGGGAGCTCATATGTGAAAGTGAGCCCCCTTCCATGCTTTTTGAAGTCATGCAGTACACTCATAAGTGTATCCTCATTGGGAATGGCACAATGCTTGTCTAAAACAATTAAAAAGTCATCCACATAACGAAACACTTTTCGAACACAGTCAATCTTAGATTGCTTAAAATGATAGTTCAAATGGCGATCAATGCATGCTAAAAAAATATCACATAAAACTGGGGCGACGCATGACCCAATGCATATCCCCTTCTTTTGCAGATAAAACTCCTTGTCAAAGGCGATAAACGTACTACACAAATAAAATTCTAAAAGCGCTAAAAAGTTATCTACAGTCATCCCCGATACATTTTGAAATTGAACGGTTCCGTTATCGTCAATACATTCCTTGACAGCAGCAAACAGTTCTTGATGCAGAACAGAATAGAAAAGGTCGTCAACATCAACCGAAAAGGCATATCTTACATCTTGGTTCTCCTTTAGGAAATTAATTACATCCATAGAACTCCTCGCCAAAAATGGATCATTTATCTTGAGGCCATTCAACACTTTTTGAAGGAATTTGCTGACATTATTTTGCCATGTTCCCCTTTCACTTACAATTGTACGAAGCGGGGCATCAGGTTTATGGGTCTTCATACTAAAAAACACCTGTAACCCGTCACTTTCACTACTTGTGATGGCTTTAGCAAGCGGTAATAGCTCTAAACGCTTGCAAAATTCCGCAAATTTGCCTTTAATCTGGGTGTCACGTTTTTTCACTGCTACGAAATTTTTATTCACTGCTTGCAAAGCTTTTTCATTAAACATGGCTCTGGGCATGGCAACAAAACCTGTGATTTTATCCGCCTGTAAAAGACAAAGCTCATTATCCGTTAAAAAATTCACGATACGAGCCAAAGATTGTTTAGCCTTGTCTTGTCTCTTAAGTTTTACGTTCTTTGACAGACAGTCTATGCCATCTAAAAGGCAACGTCCCTGATTTTCCTGAGCTGCCTTCTCGGCTATGCGACGGTTCAGGCCCACAAGCTCATGAGGGAGTACACAAGGTTCCAGACCGAATTTCGGACCTTTGTCAAGCAAGTTCGAGATATTGGCTGGGGCAGAAGCCCCGCCCATCACTACAAGTCCTCCCTTACTGTGCTCTTGTTTCTTAGGCTTCCTCGTGCTAGCAACAATCCATTTCAAGTTCTTGTTCCACCAAACTTCTGTCAGTCTTGCAGCTTCACTTTTGAGGTGATGAAACCATCTTGAAGCAATCCATTCCGGGTAGCGCGCAAAACATGCAGCGCGCAAAACATGCAGCGCGCAAAACATGCAGCGCGCAAAACATGCAGCGCGCAGCCAGTCAGTGCATAACCTTACTTGACGCCACAGTTCAGACCTTAAGAGTTTGCAAATGCGTTTCACATGCCCCCACGACGGCGGAACAGCACCAAACAAGGCACTCACTTCTGCGGGCATCACTCTCCTCTTTAAGCAGAATGCCAGGAGCCTAGCACGGTACGCCGCTCTTGCAATGCCGGTCTGGAGCACATTCACATCCTGAAGACCAGGAACACAGAGGAAAGGCGAGCCCGATGTACAAGAAATGTACTTCAGTAGAGTTAGTTCTTGGGCTAGTTGGTATTGTTGATTGAAGTTCATAGTTCTTCAGCGCAATGGCACGTTTTTAGCCAAGGAAAAGAAGACAGAAAAGAAGAAGGACGAACAAGGACGAACACAGCGCTGACTTACAACTGTTTATTCAGAGTCACACACAGAGCGTAAATACTTTCAGACCAGTGCAGGCGCACACCGTAAAAGAACCAAAAAAGGAAAAATAGGAAAACAATCTCATCATATTTTTATCGCAGAAACTTTGACAGGAACGCCTTTTCTGTATTATACAGAATGACTGAGGTTTCGCTGACACACTCTGACCCAGCTTTTTTAATATAGTATGCCTCTATCGTTTCACGGGTTGTTTTTAATTTGCTTCTGCTTGGAATCCTCACTGCCGAAAACATCGGTGTGCAATCTTTGCAAGTTGCGCAGTGCTCAACAAGGTTAGCACCTTCCCTATTCCTTAAATCGCTGTGTGTGTGACTCTGAATAAACAGTTGTAAGTCAGCGCTGTGTTCGTCCTTGTTCGTCCTTCTTCTTTTCTGTCTTCTGTCTTCTTTTCCTTGGCTAAAAACGTGCCATTGCGCTGAAGAACTATGAACTTCAATCAACAATACCAACTAGCCCAAGAACTAACTCTACTGAAGTACATTTCTTGTACATCGAGCTCGCCTTTCCTCTGTGTTCCTGGTCTTCAGGATGTGAATGTGCTCCAGACCGGCATTGCAAGAGCGGCGTACCGTGCTAGGCTCCTGGCATTCTGCTTAAAGAGGAGAGTGATGCCCGCAGAAGTGAGTGCCTTGTTTGGTGCTGTTCCGCCGTCGTGGGGGCATGTGAAACGCATTTGCAAACTCTTAAGGTCTGAACTGTGGCGTCAAGTAAGGTTATGCACTGACTGGCTGCGCGCTGCATGTTTTGCACGCTGCATGTTTTGCGCGCTACCCGGAATGGATTGCTTCAAGATGGTTTCATCACCTCAAAAGTGAAGCTGCAAGACTGACAGAAGTTTGGTGGAACAAGAACTTGAAATGGATTGTTGCTAGCGCGAGGAAGCCTAAAAAACAAGAGCACAGTAAGGGAGGACTTGTAGTGATGGGCGGGGCTTCTGCCCCAGCCAATATCTCGAACTTGCTTGACAAAGGTCCGAAATTCGGTCTGGAACCTTGTGTACCCCCTCATGAGCTTGTGGGCCTGAACCGTCGCATAGCCGAGAAGGCAGCTCAGGAAAATCAGGGACGTTGCCTTTTAGATGGCATAGACTGTCTGTCAAAGAACGTAAAACTTAAGAGACAAGACAAGGCTAAACAATCTTTGGCTCGTATCGTGAATTTTTTAACGGATAATGAGCTTTGTCTTTTACAGGCGGATAAAATCACAGGTTTTGTTGCCATGCCCAGAGCCATGTTTAATGAAAAAGCTTTGCTAGCAATGAATAAAAATTTCGTAGCAGTGAAAAAACGTGACACCCAGATTAAAGGCAAATTTGTGGAATTTTGTAAGCGTTTAGAGCTATTGCCGCTTGCTAAAGCCATCACAAGTAGTGAAAGTGACGGGTTACAGGTGTTTTTTAGTGTGAAGACCCATAAACCTGATGCCCCGCTTCGTACAATTGTAAGTGAAAGGGGAACATGGCAAAATAATGTCAGCAGATTCCTTCAAAATGTGTTCAATGGCCTCAAGATAAATGATCCATTTTTGGCGAGGAGTTCTATGGATGTAATTAATTTCCTAAAGGAGAACCAAGATGTAAGATATGCCTTTTTGGTTGATGTTGACGACCTTTTCTATTCTGTTCCGCATCAAGAACTGTTTGCTGCTGTCAAGGAATGTATTGACGATAACGGAACCGTTCAATTTTAAAATGTGTCGGGGATGACTGTAGATAACTTTTTAGCGCTTTTAGAATTTTATTTGTGTAGTACGTTTATAACCTTTGACAAGGAGTTTTATCTGCAAAAGAAGGGGATATGCATTGGGTCATGCGTCGCCCCGGTTTTATGTGATATTTTTTTAGCATGCATTGATCGCCATTTGAACTATCATTTTAAGCAATCTAAGATTGACAGTGTTCGAAAAGTGTTTCGTTATGTGGATGACTTTTTAATTGTTTTAGACAAGCATTGTGCCATTCCCAATGAGGATACACTTATGAGTGTACTGCATGACTTCAAAAAGCATGGAAGGGGGCTCACTTTCACATATGAGCTCCCGGTTGAAAACAGCCTGCAGTTCTTGGATGTGAGATTAAGGTTTATGAATAAGCACGTGTGCTGGTCTTACTTGCCCAGAGCACAAAAAGAACTTTTGCCTTATCGTTCATCGCATTCAAAGATTGTGAAGAGAGGGATCGCAAAACTCTGCTTAGGGTCTGCACTCCTAAAATCCTGTGTGCATGATATGCAAGATAGTTTTGAGAACCAATTGGCTAGGCTTGAGGCCGCCGGCTTCCCTGACTCGGTAGTTGTCGCTGTTGCAGAAGTGTTATTGAAGAAGTTGAAGCCCGGAACTCGGAAGGAGGCAATAACACCCCCGCAGGCCAAAGTAAAACCTGAAGTGATGCCCTACGTGCACAAACTATCCCATGGCCTCAAAAAGGTGGCAAACCGGCACAATGTGCCATTAGTCTTTTCAGCCCCTTGGAAGCTAGGCCAGTTGGCCCGACGCATCACAGGAAATGACAAGAAACCTGGGTGTAAAAAGAGGCACGGGAACCGCTTGCGGAATGCGCCACAGGCGTTGTGTACGAAATTCTCTTGATGTGTGGCAAGTCCTACATAGGGCAAACGGGGCGCTGCGTCAACGACCGTCTCAGGGAGCACGAAAGAGATTTAAGGAATAGGGAAGGTGCTAACCTTGTTGAGCACTGCGCAACTTGCAAAGATTGCACACCGATGTTTTCGGCAGTGAGGATTCTAAGCAGAAGCAAATTAAAAACAACCCACGAAACGATAGAGGCATACTATATTAAAAAAGCTGGGTCAGTGTGTGTCAGCGATACCTCAGTCATTCTGTATAATACAGAAAAGGCGTTCCTGTCAAAGTTTCTGCGATAAAGATATGATGAGATTGTTTTCCTATTTTTCCTTTTTTGGTTCTTTTACGATGTGCGCCTGCGCTGGTCTGAGAGTATTTAAGCTGTGTGTCTGACTCTGAATAAACAGTTGTAAGTCAGCGCTGTGTTTGTCCTTGTTCGTGCTTCTTCTTTTCTGTCTTCTTTTCCTTGGCTAAAAACGTGCCGTTGCGCTGAAGAACTATGAACTTCAATCAACAATACCAACTAGCCCAAGAACTAACTCTACTGAAGAGATATGGGAGGACGCGAAGAACGAGGGCGTTGCTGCAGGGCGTTTACATAGCAGTTTCCTCGTTACATACTTTTGCAGTGTATTGATTAGCTAGCTTGGTGTACTTCTTAACGTGATATACCAGTTGAAGAACTCCATGTGTGCAGTCTCCATGTCTTGGCAGCCACTATCGGCTGCTGTGTGCGGGCACATTCCAAAACGAAAATGTATTAGCCACTGGACTACTCGTTCACACTTGCGCCATCTCCTAGCTAGCGCTGCTGTCGTGATCGCTGCTGTGGTCCCACAGCACATCGTTGTAACATCATCGTGGAGCAAAATACCGCAATTAGCAAACAGCCGCATCACATCACGTGGAACTGCTGAAAATTTTGCCTCGCTGCAGCTGCCGCACCTGTATCACCCGTTCTGAATGTCGAACATGCTGCCCGGTGCACAGTTCGTTTCTTCGGCAGATGGAATGACAGCCATCTTGAATGTAGCCGTGAACGAGCGCGGACACTTACCGGACCCAGAGCATGAATGACGAAGCACTACATTAAATTCTTGTGAAACGCGGCTGGCAGCAGTCAAATGCGTCGCAGTCAAAGAGAAACTACGCGCAAGTGGCCTCAGCTCTTCCGTCGGCTACCCCACTCTCCGGAGCCACTGCGGTTCCGAGTGGTAATGCCGCCTTGATTGGAACAGCGGCCCTTCCATCAACTATCGACACTCCCTTGAGCGTTGAGCGCGCGGTTGCAAGTAAACAAAAAAAAACTTGGACGATACGTATTAAGAGTAGAACGTGAATGCGTTATCGGGCTGGTGCTGGTTTTCTACTTATCGACAGCCACCATCGGCCGCTTCGGGCAGGGTGGGGAGGCCGGTTCTTTGCGTTTACATAGTAGCTGCTCAAGGCCAGCACCAACAGCGATGCGATGGAGCCACGCAGCTCGTTTGTCTTGCCTTTATTTATGGTGCAATGCTTTGGTTTTGATTTTAAGTCAACCACTTCACTTAAGCCACTTCAGATTTTCAAATTTTTCAAAATTGCTCAACTTACAGTCATGTAAATACTGTAGTTTAGTGTAAGCCAGAGCGGTGGTTCAGTAGTCATGGTGCTCTGCTGCTGACTCGGAAGGTACGGGTTTGATCCTGGCCACAACAGTTTCATTTCGATCGAGGTGAAATGCTAGAGGCCAATGTACTGTGCGATGTCAGTGTACGTTATACAATCCCATGTGGTCAGAATTACCAGCAACTCTCCTCTACAGTGTCCCTCATAGCCTTAGTCTCTTTGGGACCTTAGCCCATAAATGAAACCAATCCAAATTCTTGTTGCTGCTGTGTTGCTGCTTGTTTATTTTTAGCGGGACCCTCGTTAAATTAATACTAAACCAAATTAGTGTCCTGATTCTGGGACTCTCGCCTGTGTACTGGCATTAATGTGTTCATCCCTCATGTACTCAATAAATTCTTATTTTACATTTGATTTGATTTGCTACTCTTGCATGCATGTCACTTCTCATATATGCTGCCTCCTGCCTTTTCAGACTTTTCAGACCAAAGCTTGAAGAGCTGGAGGAAGAGCTGAGAAGGCTCAAGGAGTTCCACGCCAAAAACAAGCTCATTTTGATGAAAGTGGAGCTTCGGGAAGCTCTCTAGGCTCGGTTCCTTGAGTTTGATAAGCGCGCCGCTGACCCATCCCACCTCAACAAACCGTGGTGGCCGCCTTCTTCTTGCAATGAGGGAGAGAAAGAGGCTTGAGACGGAGCTTCTTTGCGTGAGTTTTGCTTGTGGACCACCTCCTCCTCCTCTTTTATACCTCAGTTTAGGTTTTACCAAATTTATGTTGGCAAACAAAATAAAGGACTGTATGGTTGGTTAAAACTGCACTAGAAAAAGACTTCCACTATCTCAAATTGAAGGGACAAGGCAGGCCCGAACTTCAAGGCATAGTTTGTGAAAGGGGGCCATGTGCATTCATACTCATTGTTAAGAATATCTGTTGCAACAAGGACAAAACATGCTGGAGTGAACAGTACACTGCTAAATATGGAATGCGTGCTGTGTTTCGTGTAAATTTTAGTCTCTGCCTTAAAAGGTGTGACTTCATTAATTTGTCCACTCATAGACTAATGTGCTTCATGCATCTCAAATAGTTTCACTTCAACAGCTCGATTGTAGCATTTCTCATATGGTATGCTATATTGTCACAATTTGGCCACTCTTTCTCCTTTTTGCTTGATTTGGCATTTAATGGGAAATTGCATGCTTCATTTAGCTGATTGGTTGCAAATATATGCTGTTATCAATGGACGTGAGTGGAGAGATTTGGTGCATTTTTTCAAGCAGCTGCGGAAATGCTTTTATCAGTGGACCCCCTGAGCTGCTCACCAATTACATGGTCAGTTTGGCGGGAGAAGTCGCTCCAATTTTCGCAGAGTTCACAAATGCACAAATGACAAAAGCTACGTTAGTGTGAAAAAGCGTTGTGTGGTGGCAGCCAAGCAAGCTCTTCCCTCCTCCTTCCAGCAATTGCAACGACGATAGCGCTGTGTTCCCAAGGCTGTACGCAAAGCCCCTCATGGATTTTGCAGAGTTTTCATGGCATTCGCTTCAAAATACTTTGTTCTTTTCATTAGACTTTCAGACATTCTATTGGTAAACACCTACCGGATGCCCACAATCCTATAGCTGTAGGCTTTATTGCGCCAATAATTTTATCGTTATGTATGATTAATTTTTGCATAGCGTCAATGGAAGAAGTGATAAATCTGAAGAATTTGTTCGTTACTAGCGATATATCTTTGTACCAGTTATCGTTTGTCATGAGCTTGAGTAAATGCACTGTTGTTGCTGATGACACTGTCGCTTTCTCGTTTCTTAGACCACTCGAGCAGAAAACAAGTGCGTAGTAGCGAGCCTCTCTTTTCTTTTCACTTGCACTACTTCCGTACTTTTCAGTGTTGCACCTTATATATGAAACAAAGTATAGTCCCCATACGAACCAGCCCACTTCCATGGAAAAATTCTTGCCCGAGGTCGTGCATCTTCGAAGTCGCCGCTTGTGGAAGATCGCGCATGCTTGATCAGTTGTTGAGCTTGTTTCTCGGCTGTTGCATTCAGAGCTGTTATTAGTGTCTTGGGTTTCTTGAGTTTTTTTGTTTTTGTTCCAGCTTGAAGAAGAGATCAAGACGTATATCAGCAGGCACACTGGTTGGGAGGAACAGTTCTTCAGTGAATGGTCATTATACTTCCTGGAGCACCTCAGCATGAAGCCTACAATCTCGAGAAGGACAGAGAATGGCAGGAGAGGGTGAGAACCTTTTGAAAGAGTAAAGGGTGCCATGTATTCTAGTACAGATTAACACTCGGTGCCCACCAAACAATTGCTCCGAAATTCTTTCGCTTTCGCTTTGCATCGCAGGCAAGGAATTCTAGATATGTGTAGCCACTGTTCGCCCTCACATTCACAACGATGTTAGCATAGGTCTTCGGGGCACTGCCTCAGGTGACCCATGCGCACGTGCCATATGTCGCAACAGGTAGTGTTGCAGTCAATGTTCGACCTGTGATTAGTGTTTTAAAAGCAGCATTTTCTCCTATAGGGTGTCTGCACTGCTTTTACTTTGGTTTGGCTCGGACAGTGTTGCAACTTCGTAGTGGCAGCCAGTCGGATTTGTTAATCTGTCACTCCAGGAAGCTAAAAGAATATCTTGGCAAAAGTGGTCATGACATGCACAGTCCTTGGCCAGTGAAGAAACCATCTAGTCTTTGACATAACCAGTACAGTAAATTCTTGTTGAGAAAAACATATTATCCAGGAAAAAGTGTGATGCAAATTTCCTGATTCTGAAAAGTAACGATTGAATGGGGTGTGAAGATTTTTTTGTCAATTTGATTTCATAAGAATGTCGATTGGCATTTTTTGGCTTAAGGTATTAACAGCTCCTTCTATTAGTGGTCGCAGAATTTGGTCTGAATTTACGTTGTCCTTAAAACAAGTAGGCCGCCGCGGTGGTTCAGTGGTTACGTCGCTCAGCTGCTGACCCAAAAGACGCGGGTTCGATCCCGGCCGCAGCGGTCGAATTTCGATGGAGGCGAAATTCTAGAGGCCCGTGTACTGTGCGATGTCAGTGCACGTTGAAGAATCCCAGGTGGTCGAAATTTCCGGAGTCCATCACTAGGGCGTCCCTCATAGCCCGAGTTGCTTTGGGACGTTAAACCCCCATAAACCAATCATATATGCTGCCTCCTGCCTTTTCAGACCAGAGGCTTGAAGAACCAGAGGAAGAACTCGGAAGTAACAAGGAGTTCCACGCCAAAAACAAGCCCATTTTGATGCAAGTCGAGCGGCGGGAAGCTCTGTGGGCTCGCTTCCTCGAGTTTGAGAAGCGCGCCGCTGACCAATCCCGCCTCAACCACCGTGGTGGGTGCCTTCTTGAAATGAGGGTGCGAAAGAGGCTCGAGACGGAGCTTCCTCGCGTGAGTTTTGCTCGTGGACGACCTCCTCCTCTTTTATCTCTCTGTTTAGGCTTTCCCAAATTTATGTTGGCAAACAAAATAAAGGACTGTATGGTTGGTTAAAGCTGCACTAGAAAAAGACTTCCACTATCTCAAATTAAAGGGACAGGGCAGGCTTAAACTTCAAGGCATAGTTTGTGAAAGGGGGCATGTGCATTCATACTCATTGTTAAGAATATCTGTTGCAACAAGGACAAAACATGCTGGAGTGAACAGTACACTGCTAAATGTGCTATGCATGCTGTGTTTAGTGTAAATTTTAGTCTCTGCCTTCAAAGGTGTGCCTTTATTAATTTGACCACTCATAGACTAATATGCTTCATGCATCTCAAATAGTTTCACTTCAACAGCTCGATTGTAGCATTTCTCATATGGTATGCTATGTTGTCACAATTTGGCCACTCTTTCTCCTTTTTGCTTGATTTGGCATGTGATGGGAAATTGCATGCTTCATTTAGCTGATTGGTTGCAAATATATGCTGTTATCACTGGACGTAAGTGGAGAGATGTGGTGCGTTTTTTCAAGCAGCTGCGAGAATGTTTTTATCAATGGAGCCCCTGAGCTGCTTAACAATTACATGGTCAGTTTGGCGGGAGAAGTCGCTCCAATTTTCGCAGAGTTCACATATGCACAAATGACGAAAACTACATTTGTGTGAAAAAGCGTTGTGTGGCGGCGCCCAAGCAAGCTCTTCCCTCCTCCTTCCAGCGATTGCAATGACGATAGCGCTGTGTTCCCAAGGCTGTACGCAAAGCCCCTCATGGATTTTGCAGAGTTTACATGGCATTCGTTTCAAAATATTTTGTTTTTTTCATCAGATTTCAGACATTCTATTGGTGAACACCTACTGGATCGCCAGAATCCTATAGCTGTAGGCTTTATTGCGGCAATAATCTTATCGTTATGTATGGTTTGTTTTTGCATGGCGGCAATGGAAGAATTGATAAGTCTGAAGAATTTGTTCGTTACTAGCGATATATCTTTATACCAGTTATCGTTTGTCATGAGCTTGAGTAAATGCACTGTTGTTGCTGATGACACTGTCGCTTTCTCGTTTCTTAGACCACTCGAGCAGAAAACAAGTGCGTAGTAGCGAGCCTCTCTTTTCTTTTCACTTGCACTACTTCCGTACCTTTCAGTGTTGCACCTTATATATGAAACGAAGTACAGTTAAAACTCGATTTAACGAAGTTGTGGGGAGCCATGAATTATTTCGTTAAATCGAGAACTTCGTTAAATTGAGTGAGGCATTTCTTGGGCACATAATTCAGTACATTCGATTACAGTAAAACCTCGTTAAAACGTACCCGCTTAAACAGTACTTTCGTTTTAAAACTAGTAAAGTCAAGTCCCCGACTGAGCACCCATTGAACATAGTGCATTTTGCATCCGCATAAACCTTACCAGCTTATCGCGGTCGTATCGGTTAGTACGTACTATTTCCACTTTTCGTCGCACTCGCGCGTGACGAATTCACGCCGGTAGCACCGACCCAAAGGACGGTTCGGCTAGCGGCGCAACAATCTTCCCTAAATACCGCCGATGGGACGGCAAGCCACAAAGCTAATGACAAATTGGCGCCAAAGTTGGTAATCATACAACTAGCGCAATCTTTGGGGGTCCGTATGGTCATCGTCATGACCCCCCGCGCTACTTTCGAGTGGGTGGCGCCAACACCACGACCGGCGCCGCTAGCGTGTATGAAAAGAGACAACAAAAATTCTTACTCGAGAAGAAAGGCCCGAGGCGACTACAAATTTATTTTCCGCCAAAGAAGTCGGGGATCTTTGCCTGCGTGCGCTTTGTGAGCAACGGCCGCACCGATTTCTCGTAGGTCTGAAGTGCGTCCAGCGCGTCTTCCGTCCCCTCGTGTGTGCCGGCAAAATGTCGCAGCAGATCGAGAGCATCCATCACCTGACCTGGTGTCGGCACGGGAGCTTCGGCACCTGCAGGGTCGTCGGCAGCGTCTTCAGCCGCCACTCCCTCCACGCTTCCTACAAGCCGCAACATATCGGCATCAGTCAAAACTTCCGTTGTGACTGCGTTTGCGTCGGCGTTCACGTAGTCTGAGAAACTTATGCCTGTGGGCACTTCGTCCACTGAGCGAAGGTGTTCCCAGGCATCTTCATCCTCGTGCACGGCGCTCGCGCAGTCCGGACCAGCTTCGGCAGTTTCAGGGCCTAGTGTCCCGAAACCGGCAGTCCTGAAGCAGTTGACAATTATCGACGGCTAGACTAATGGAGGCCTGACAAGCTGAGCTTGACAAAGACGTGCGTTCAAAGGCACGGGGAAATCCGCACAAGAGCGAACACAGAGCACAACACACAAATACACACAAAAAAAAACACGCGAACTGCAACAGCGCCATCTATGAAATGTGGCACGAAACTTTTTTACTGCTGGCGCCATCTTGTGAGCTCGACTCAAAATTAAAACTCGTTTTGCGCCGCGCAGTTTGAAAAAAGCGACGGGATGAAGATGCTCCGTGGTGTTACCGCTGACTCGCAATCAATAAATTTTGGGGTGCTGTCTACAAAATAGACCAAAAATTAACACTTTTTCACCTTTATTTCTCGAAAAAAGGTTCGTTAAATCGGGACAGATCACGGAATCGGTTTCGTTATTTCGGGTTAGTCAAAGCATTGAACCCTATGGGCGTCTGAGGGGGAAATAGGATACCTTCGTTAAATCGAGATTTTCGTTAAATCGGGTTTCGTTAAATCGAGTTTTGACTGTATAGTCCCCATACGAACCAGCCCACTTCCATCGAAAAATTCTTGCCCGAGGTCGGGCATCTTCGAAGTCGCCGCTTGTGGAGGATCGTGCATGCTTGATCAGTTGTTGAGCTTGTTTCTCGGCTGTTGCATTCAGTGCTGTTATTAGTGTCTTGGGTTTCTTGAGTTTTTTTTTCTTTTTGTTCCAGCTTGAAGAAGAGATCAAGACGTATATCAGCAGGCACACTGGTCGGGAGGAACAGTTCCTAAGTGAATCGGCAATAGACTTCCTGGAGCACCTCTGCTCACCGCATGATGCCTACAATCTCGAGAAGGACAGAGAACGGCAGGAGAGGGTGAGAACCTTTTGAAAGAGTAAAGGGTGCCATGTATTCTAGTACAGATTAACACTCGGTGCCCACCAAACAATTGCTCCAAAATTCTTTCGCTTTCGCTTTGCATCGCAGGCAAGGAATTCTAGATATGTGTAGCCACGGTTCGCCCTCACATTCACAACGATGTTAGCATAGGTCTTCGGGGCACTGCCTCAGGTGACCCATGCGCACGTGCCATATGTCGCAACAGGTAGTGTTGCAGTCAATGTTCGACCTGTGATTAGTGTTTTAAAAGCAGCATTTTCTCCTATAGAATGTCTGCACTGCTTTTACTTTGGTTTGGCTCGGACAGTGTTGCAACTTCGTAGTGGCAGCCAGTCGGATTTGTTAATCTGTCACTCCAGGAAGCTAAAAGAATATCTTGGCAAAAGTGGTCATGACATGCACAGTCCTTGGCCAGTGAAGAAAGCATCTAGTCTTTGACATAACCAGTACAGTAAATTCTTGTTGAGAAAAACATATTACCCAGGAAAAAGTGTGATGCAAATTTCCTGATTCTGAAAAGTAACGATTGAATGGGGTGTGAAGACTTTTTTTGTCAGTTTAATTTCATAAGAATGTCGATTGGCATTTTTTGGCTTAAGGTATTAACAGCTCCTTCTATTAGTGGTCGCAGAATTTGGTCTGAATTTACGTTGTCCTTAAAACAAGTAGGCCGCCGCGGTGGTTCAGTGGTTACGTCGCTTAGCTGCTGACCCAAAAGACGCGGGTTCGATCCCGGCCGCAGTGGTCAAATTTCGATGGAGGCGAAATTCTAGAGGCCCTTGTACTGTGCGATGTCAGTGCTTGTTGGAAGAATCCCAGGTGGTCGAAATTTCCGGAGTCCATCACTAGGGCGTCCCTCATAGCCCGAGTTGCTTTGGGACGTTAAACCCCCATAAACCAATCATATATGCTGCCTCCTGCCTTTTCAGACCAGAGGCTTGAAGAACCGGAGGAAGAACTCGGAAGGCTCAAGGAGTTCCACGCCAAACACAAGTCCATTTTGATGCAAGTCGAGCGGCGGGAAGCTCTGTGGGCTCGCTTCCTCGAGTTTGAGAAGCGCGCCGCTGACCAATCCCACCTCAACCACCGTGGTGGGTGCCTTCTTGAAATGAGGGCGCGAAAGAGGCTCGAGACGGAGCTTCCTCGCGTGAGTTTTGCTCGTGGACGACCTGCTCCTCTTTTATCTCTCTGTTTAGGCTTCCCAAATTTATGTTGGCAAACAAAATAAAGGACTGTATGGTTGGTTAAAGCTGCACTAGAAAAAGACCTCCACTATCTCAAATTAAAGGGACAGGGCAGGCTTAAACTTCAAGGCATAGTTTGTGAAAGGGGGCATGTGCATTCATACTCATTGTTAAGAATATCTGTTGCAACAAGGACAAAACATGCTGGAGTGAACAGTACACTGCTAAATGTGCTATGCGTGCTGTGTTTAGTGTAAATTTTAGTCTCAGCCTTCAAAGGTGTGCCTTCATTAATTTGACCACTCATAGACTAATATGCTTCATGCATCTCAAATAGTTTCACTTCAACAGCTCGATTGTAGCATTTCTCATATGGTATGCTATATTGTCACAATTTGGCCACTCTTTCTCCTTTTTGCTTGATTTGGCATGTAATGGGAAATTGCATGCTTCATTTAGCTGATTGGTTGCAAATATATGCTGTTATCACTGGACGTGAGTGGAGAGATGTGGTGCGTTTTTTCAAGCAGCTGCGAGAATGTTTTTATCAATGGAGCCCCTGAGCTGCTCAACAATTACATGGTCAGATTGGCGGGAGAAGTCGCTTCAATATTTGCAGAGTTCACATATGCACAAATGACGAAAACTACATTTGTGTGAAAAAGCGTTGTGTGGCGGCGCCCAAGCAAGCTCTTCCCTCCTCCTTCCAGCGATTGCACTGACGAGAGCGCTGTGTTCCCAAGGCTGTACGCAAAGCCCCTCATGGATTTTGCAGAGTTTTCATGGCATTTGCTTCAAAATATTTTGTTTTTTTCATCAGATTTCAGACATTCTATTGGTGAACACCTATCGGATGGCCAGAATCCTATAGCTGTAGGCTTTATTGGGGCAATAATTTTATCGTTACGTATGGTTTGTTTTTGCATGGCGGCAATGGAAGAATTGATAAGTCTGAAGAATTTGTTCGTTACTAGCGATATATTTTTATACCAGTTATCGTTTGTCATGAGCTTGAGTAAATGCACTGTTGTTGCTGATGACACTGTCGCTTTCTCGTTTCTTAGACCACTAGAGCAGAAAACAAGTGCGTAGTAGCGAACATTTCTTTTCTTTTCACTTGCACTACTTCCGTACCTTTCAGTGTTGCACCTTATATATGAAACGAAGTATAGTCCCCATACGAACCAGCCCACTTCCATCGAAAAATTCTTGCCCGAGGTCGGGCATCTTCGAAGTCGCCGCTTGTGGAGGATCGCGGATGCTTGATCAGTTGTTGAGCTTGTTTCTCGGCTGTTGCATTCAGTGCTGTTATTAGTGTCTTGGGTTTCTTGAGTTTTTTTTTTCTTTTTGTTCCAGCTTGAAGAAGAGATCAAGACGTATATCAGCAGGCACACTGGTCGGGAGGAGCAGTTCCTAAGTGAATCGGCAATAGACTTCCTGGAGCACCTCTGCTCACCGCATGATGCCTACAATCTCGAGAAGGACAGAGAACGGCAGGAGAGGGTGAGAACCTTTTGAAAGAGTAAAGGGTGCCATGTATTCTAGTACAGATTAACACTCGGTGCCCACCAAACAATTGCTCCAAAATTCTTTCGCTTTCGCTTTGCATCGCAGGCAAGGAATTCTAGATATGTGTAGCCACTGTTCGCCCTCACATTCACAACGATGTTAGCATAGGTCTTCGGGGCACTGCCTCAGGTGACCCATGCGCACGTGCCATATGTCGCAACAGGTAGTGTTGCAGTCAATGTTCGACCTGTGATTAGTGTTTTAAAAGCAGCATTTTCTCCTATAGGGTGTCTGCACTGCTTTTACTTTGGTTTGGCTCGGACAGTGTTGCAACTTCGTAGTGGCAGCTAGTCGGATTTGTTAATCTGTCACTCCAGGAAGCTAAAAGAATATCTTGGCAAAAGTGGTCGTGACATGCACAGTCCTTGGCCAGTGAAGAAAGCATCTAGTCTTTGACATAACCAGTACAGTAAATTCTTGTTGAGAAAAACATATTATCCAGGAAAAAGTGTGATGCAAATTTCCTGATTCTGAAAAGTAACAATTGAATGGGGTGTGAAGACTTTTTTTATCAATTTGATTTCATAAGAATGTCGATTGGCATTTTTTGGCTTAAGGTATTAACAGCTCCTTCTATTAGTGGTCGCAGAATTTGGTCTGAATTTACGTTGTCCTTAAAACAAGTAGGCCGCCGCGGTGGTTCAGTGGTTACGTCGCTCAGCTGCTGACACAAAAGACGCGGGTTCGATCCCGGCCGCAGCGGTCGAATTTCGATGGAGGCGAAATTCTAGAGGCCCGTGTACTGTGCGATGTCAGTGCACGTTGAAGAATCCCAGGTGGTCGAAATTTCCGGAGTCCATCACTAGGGCGTCCCTCATAGCCCGAGTTGCTTTGGGACGTTAAACCCCCATAAACCAATCATATATGCTGCCTCCTGCCTTTTCAGACCAGAGGCTTGAAGAACCGGAGGAAGAACTCGGAAGGCTCTAGGAGTTCCACGCCAAAAACAAGCCCATTTTGATGCAAGTCGAGCGGCGGGAAGCTCTGTGGGCTCGCTTCCTCGAGTTTGAGATGCGCGCCGCTGACCAATCCCGCCTCAACCACCGTGGTGGGTGCCTTCTTGAAATGAGGGCGCGAAAGAGGCTCGAGACGGAGCTTCCTCGCGTGAGTTTTGCTCGTGGACGACCTCCTCCTCTTTTATCTCTCTGTTTAGGCTTTCCCAAATTTATGTTGGCAAACAAAATAAAGGACTGTATGGTTGGTTAAAGCTGCACTAGAAAAAGACCTCCACTATCTCAAATTAAAGGGACAGGGCAGGCTTAAACTTCAAGGCATAGTTTGTGAAAGGGGGCATGTGCATTCATACTCATTGTTAAGAATATCTGTTGCAACAAGGACAAAACATGCTGGAGTGAACAGTACACTGCTAAATGTGCTATGCGTGCTGTGTTTAGTGTAAATTTTATTCTCTGCCTTCAAAGGTGTGCCTTCATTAATTTGACCACTCATAGACTAATATGCTTCATGCATCTCAAATAGTTTCACTTCAACAGCTCGATTGTAGCATTTCTCATATGGTATGCTATATTGTCACAATTTGGCTACTCTTTCTCCTTTTTGCTTGATTTGGCATGTAATGGGAAATTGCATGCTTCATTTAACTGATTGGTTGCTAATATATGCTGTTATCACTGGACGTGAGTGGAGATATGTGGTGCGTTTTTTCAAGCAGCTGCGAGAATGTTTTTATCAATGGAGCCCCTGAGCTGCTCAACAATTACATGGTCAGTTTGGCGGGAGAAGTCGCTCCAATTTTTGCAGAGTTCACATATGCACAAATGACAAACTACATTTGTGTGAAAAAGCGTTGTGTGGCGGCGCCCAAGCAAGCTCTTCCCTCCTCCTTCCAGCGATTGCACTGACGATAGCGCTGTGTTCCCAAGGCTGTACGCAAAGCCCCTCATGGATTTTGCAGAGTTTTCATGGCATTCGCTTCAAAATATTTTGTTTTTTTCATCAGTTTTCAGACATTCTTTTGGTGAACACCTATCGGATGGCCAGAATCCTATAGCTGTAGGCTTTATTGCGGCAATAATTTTATCGTTATGTATGGTTTGTTTTTGCATGGCGGCAATGGAAGAATTGATAAGTCTGAAGAATTTGTTCGTTACTAGCGATATATCTTTATACCAGTTATCGTTTGTCATGAGCTTGAGTAAATGCACTGTTGTTGCTGATGACACTGTCGCTTTCTCGTTTCTTAGACCACTCGATCAGAAAACAAGTGCGTAGTAGCGAACCTCTCTTTTCTTTTCACTTGCACTACTTCCGTACCTTTCAGTGTTGCACCTTATATATGAAACGAAGTATAGTCCCCATACGAACCAGCCCACTTCCATCGAAAAATTCTTGCCCGAGGTCGGGCATCTTCGAAGTCGCCGCTTGTGGAGGATCGCGGATGCTTGATCAGTTGTTGAGCTTGTTTCTCGGCTGTTGCATTCAGTGCTGTTATTAGTGTCTTGGGTTTCTTGAGTTTTTTTTTCTTTTTGTTCCAGCTTGAAGAAGAGATCAAGACGTATATCAGCAGGCACACTGGTCGGGAGGAACAGTTCCTAAGTGAATCGGCAATAGACTTCCTGGAGCACCTCTGCTCACCGCATGATGCCTACAATCTCGAGAAGGACAGAGAACGGCAGGAGAGGGTGAGAACCTTTTGAAAGAGTAAAGGGTGCCATGTATTCTAGTACAGATTAACACTCGGTGCCCACCAAACAATTGCTCCAAAATTCTTTCGCTTTCGCTTTGCATCGCAGGCAAGGAATTCTAGATATGTGTAGCCACGGTTCGCCCTCACATTCACAACGATGTTAGCATAGGTCTTCGGGGCACTGCCTCAGGTGACCCATGCGCACGTGCCATATGTCGCAACAGGTAGTGTTGCAGTCAATGTTCGACCTGTGATTAGTGTTTTAAAAGCAGCATTTTCTCCTATAGAATGTCTGCACTGCTTTTACTTTGGTTTGGCTCGGACAGTGTTGCAACTTCGTAGTGGCAGCCAGTCGGATTTGTTAATCTGTCACTCCAGGAAGCTAAAAGAATATCTTGGCAAAAGTGGTCATGACATGCACAGTCCTTGGCCAGTGAAGAAAGCATCTAGTCTTTGACATAACCAGTACAGTAAATTCTTGTTGAGAAAAACATATTACCCAGGAAAAAGTGTGATGCAAATTTCCTGATTCTGAAAAGTAACGATTGAATGGGGTGTGAAGACTTTTTTTGTCAGTTTAATTTCATAAGAATGTCGATTGGCATTTTTTGGCTTAAGGTATTAACAGCTCCTTCTATTAGTGGTCGCAGAATTTGGTCTGAATTTACGTTGTCCTTAAAACAAGTAGGCCGCCGCGGTGGTTCAGTGGTTACGTCGCTTAGCTGCTGACCCAAAAGACGCGGGTTCGATCCCGGCCGCAGCGGTCGAATTTCGATGGAGGCGAAATTCTAGAGGCCCTTGTACTGTGCGATGTCAGTGCACGTTGGAAGAATCCCAGGTGGTCGAAATTTCCGGAGTTCATCACTAGGGCGTCCCTCATAGCCCGAGTTGCTTTGGGACGTTAAACCCCCATAAACCAATCATATATGCTGCCTCCTGCCTTTTCAGACCAGAGGCTTGAAGAACCGGAGGAAGAACTCGGAAGGCTCAAGGAGTTCCACGCCAAAAACAAGTCCATTTTGATGCAAGTCGAGCGGCGGGAAGCTCTGTGGGCTCGCTTCCTCGAGTTTGAGAAGCGCGCCGCTGACCAATCCCACCTCAACCACCGTGGTGGGTGCCTTCTTGAAATGAGGGCGCGAAAGAGGCTCGAGACGGAGCTTCCTCGCGTGAGTTTTGCTCGTGGACGACCTGCTCCTCTTTTATCTCTCTGTTTAGGCTTTCCCAAATTTATGTTGGCAAACAAAATAAAGGACTGTATGGTTGGTTAAAGCTGCACTAGAAAAGGACCTCCACTATCTCAAATAAAGGGACAGGGCAGGCTTAAACTTCAAGGCATAGTTTGTGAAAGGGGGCATGTGCATTCATACTCATTGTTAAGAATATCTGTTGCAACAAGGACAAAACATGCTGGAGTGAACAGTACACTGCTAAATGTGCTATGCGTGCTGTGTTTAGTGTAAATTTTAGTCTCTGCCTTCAAAGGTGTGCCTTCATTAATTTGACCACTCATAGACTAATATGCTTCATGCATCTCAAATAGTTTCACTTCAACAGCTCGATTGTAGCATTTCTCATATGGTATGCTATATTGTCACAATTTGGCCACTCTTTCTCCTTTTTGCTTGATTTGGCATGTAATGGGAAATTGCATGCTTCATTTAACTGATTGGTTGCTAATATATGCTGTTATCACTGGACGTGAGTGGAGATATGTGGTGCGTTTTTTCAAGCAGCTGCGAGAATGTTTTTATCAATGGAGCCCCTGAGCTGCTCAACAATTACATGGTCAGTTTGGCGGGAGAAGTCGCTCCAATTTTTGCAGAGTTCACATATGCACAAATGACAAACTACATTTGTGTGAAAAAGCGTTGTGTGGCGGCGCCCAAGCAAGCTCTTCCCTCCTCCTTCCAGCGATTGCACTGACGATAGCGCTGTGTTCCCAAGGCTGTACGCAAAGCCCCTCATGGATTTTGCAGAGTTTTCATGGCATTCGCTTCAAAATATTTTGTTTTTTTCATCAGTTTTCAGACATTCTTTTGGTGAACACCTATCGGATGGCCAGAATCCTATAGCTGTAGGCATTATTGCGGCAATAATTTTATCGTTATGTATGGTTTGTTTTTGCATGGCGGCAATGGAAGAATTGATAAGTCTGAAGAATTTGTTCGTTACTAGCGATATATCTTTATACCAGTTATCGTTTGTCATGAGCTTGAGTAAATGCACTGTTGTTGCTGATGACACTGTCGCTTTTTCGTTTCTTAGACCACTCGAGCAGAAAACAAGTGCGTAGTAGCGAGCCTCTCTTTTCTTTTCACTTGCACTACTTCCGTACCTTTCAGTGTTGCACCTTATATATGAAACGAAGTACAGTTAAAACTCGATTTACCGAAGTTGTGGGGAGCCGTGAATTATTTCGTTAAATCGAGAACTTCGTTAATTTGAGTGAGGCATTTCTTGGGCACATAATTCAGTACATTCGATTACAGTAAAACCTCGTTAAAACGTACCCGCTTAAACAGTACTTTCGTTTTAAAACTAGTAAAGTCAAGTCCCCGACTGAGCACCCATTGAACATAGTGCGTTTTGCATCGGCATAAACCTTACCAGCTTATCGCGGTCGTATCGGTTAGTACGTACTATTTCCACTTTTCGTCGCACTCGCGCGTGACGAATTCACGCCGGTAGCACCGACCCAAAGGACGGTTCGGCTAGCGGCGCAACAATCTTCCCTAAATACCGCCGATGGGACGGCAAGCCACAAAGCTAATGACAAATTGGCGCCAAAGTTGGTAATCATACAACTAGCGCAATCTTTGGGGGTCCGTATGGTCATCGTCATGATCCCCCGCGCTACTTTCGAGTGGGTGGCGCCAACACCACGACCGGCGCCGCTAGCGTGTATGAAAAGAGACAACAAAAATTCTTACTCGAGAAGAAAGGCCCGAGGCGACTACAAATTTATTTTCCGCCAAAGAAGTCGGTGATCTTTGCCTGCGTGCGCTTTGTGAGCAACGGCCGCACCGATTTCTCGTAGGTCTGAAGTGCGTCCAGCGCGTCTTCCGTCCCCTCGTGTGTGCCGGCAAAATGTCGCAGCAGATCGAGAGCATCCATCACCTGACCTGGTGTCGGCACGGGAGCTTCGGCACCTGCAGGGTCGTCGGCAGCGTCTTCAGCCGCCACTCCCTCCACGCTTCCTACAAGCCGCAACATATCGGCATCAGTCAAAACTTCCGTTGTGACTGCGTTTGCGTCGGCGTTCACGTAGTCTGAGAAACTTATGCCTGTGGGCACTTCGTCCACTGAGCGAAGGTGTTCCCAGGCATCTTCATCCTCGTGCACGGCGCTCGCGCAGTCCGGACCAGCTTCGGCAGTTTCAGGGCCTAGTGTCCCGAAACCGGCAGTCCTGAAGCAGTTGACAATTATCGACGGCTAGACTAATGGAGGCCTGACAAGCTGAGCTTGACAAAGACGTGCGTTCAAAGGCACGGGGAAATCCGCACAAGAGCGAACACAGAGCACAACACACAAATACACACAAAAAAAAACACGCGAACTGCAACAGCGCCATCTATGAAATGTGGCACGAAACTTTTTTACTGCTGGCGCCATCTTGTGAGCTCGACTCAAAATTAAAACTCGTTTTGCGCCGCGCAGTTTGAAAAAAGCGACGGGATGAAGATGCTCCGTGGTGTTACCGCTGACTCGCAATCAATAAATTTTGGGGTGCTGTCTACAAAATAGACCAAAAATTAACACTTTTTCACCTTTATTTCTCGAAAAAAGGTTCGTTAAATCGGGACAGATCACGGAATCGGTTTCGTTATTTCGGGTTAGTCAAAGCATTGAACCCTATGGGCGTCTGAGGGGGAAATAGGATACCTTCGTTAAATCGAGATTTTCGTTAAATCGGGTTTCGTTAAATCGAGTTTTGACTGTATAGTCCCCATACGAACCAGCCCACTTCCATCGAAAAATTCTTGCCCGAGGTCGGGCATCTTCGAAGTCGCCGCTTGTGGAGGATCGTGCATGCTTGATCAGTTGTTGAGCTTGTTTCTCGGCTGTTGCATTCAGTGCTGTTATTAGTGTCTTGGGTTTCTTGAGTTTTTTTTCTTTTTGTTCCAGCTTGAAGAAGAGATCAAGACGTATATCAGCAGGCACACTGGTCGGGAGGAACAGTTCCTAAGTGAATCGGCAATAGACTTCCTGGAGCACCTCTGCTCACCGCATGATGCCTACAATCTCGAGAAGGACAGAGAACGGCAGGAGAGGGTGAGAACCTTTTGAAAGAGTAAAGGGTGCCATGTATTCTAGTACAGATTAACACTCGGTGCCCACCAAACAATTGCTCCAAAATTCTTTCGCTTTCGCTTTGCATCGCAGGCAAGGAATTCTAGATATGTGTAGCCACGGTTCGCCCTCACATTCACAACGATGTTAGCATAGGTCTTCGGGGCACTGCCTCAGGTGACCCATGCGCACGTGCCATATGTCGCAACAGGTAGTGTTGCAGTCAATGTTCGACCTGTGATTAGTGTTTTAAAAGCAGCATTTTCTCCTATAGAATGTCTGCACTGCTTTTACTTTGGTTTGGCTCGGACAGTGTTGCAACTTCGTAGTGGCAGCCAGTCGGATTTGTTAATCTGTCACTCCAGGAAGCTAAAAGAATATCTTGGCAAAAGTGGTCATGACATGCACAGTCCTTGGCCAGTGAAGAAAGCATCTAGTCTTTGACATAACCAGTACAGTAAATTCTTGTTGAGAAAAACATATTACCCAGGAAAAAGTGTGATGCAAATTTCCTGATTCTGAAAAGTAACGATTGAATGGGGTGTGAAGACTTTTTTTGTCAGTTTAATTTCATAAGAATGTCGATTGGCATTTTTTGGCTTAAGGTATTAACAGCTCCTTCTATTAGTGGTCGCAGAATTTGGTCTGAATTTACGTTGTCCTTAAAACAAGTAGGCCGCCGCGGTGGTTCAGTGGTTACGTCGCTTAGCTGCTGACCCAAAAGACGCGGGTTCGATCCCGGCCGCAGCGGTCGAATTTCGATGGAGGCGAAATTCTAGAGGCCCTTGTACTGTGCGATGTCAGTGCACGTTGGAAGAATCCCAGGTGGTCGAAATTTCCGGAGTCCATCACTAGGGCGTCCCTCATAGCCCGAGTTGCTTTGGGACGTTAAACCCCCATAAACCAATCATATATGCTGCCTCCTACCTTTTCAGACCAGAGGCTTGAAGAACCGGAGGAAGAACTCGGAAGGCTCAAGGAGTTCCACGCCAAACACAAGTCCATTTTGATGCAAGTCGAGCGGCGGGAAGCTCTGTGGGCTCGCTTCCTCGAGTTTGAGAAGCGCGCCGCTGACCAATCCCACCTCAACCACCGTGGTGGGTGCCTTCTTGAAATGAGGGCGCGAAAGAGGCTCGAGACGGAGCTTCCTCGCGTGAGTTTTGCTCGTGGACGACCTGCTCCTCTTTTATCTCTCTGTTTAGGCTTTCCCAAATTTATGTTGGCAAACAAAATAAAGGACTGTATGGTTGGTTAAAGGTGCACTAGAAAAAGACCTCCACTATCTCAAATTAAAGGGACAGGGCAGGCTTAAACTTCAAGGCATAGTTTGTGAAAGGGGGCATGTGCATTCATACTCATTGTTAAGAATATCTGTTGCAACAAGGACAAAACATGCTGGAGTGAACAGTACACTGCTAAATGTGCTATGCGTGCTGTGTTTAGTGTAAATTTTAGTCTCTGCCTTCAAAGGTGTGCCTTCATTAATTTGACCACTCATAGACTAATATGCTTCATGCATCTCAAATAGTTTCACTTCAACAGCTCGATTGTAGCATTTCTCATATGGTATGCTATATTGTCACAATTTGGCCACTCTTTCTCCTTTTTGCTTGATTTGGCATGTAATGGGAAATTGCATGCTTCATTTAGCTGATTGGTTGCAAATATATGCTGTTATCACTGGACGTGAGTGGAGAGATGTGGTGCGTTTTTTCAAGCAGCTGCGAGAATGTTTTTATCAATGGAGCCCCTGAGCTGCTCAACAATTACATGGTCAGTTTGGCGGGAGAAGTCGCTTCAATATTTGCAGAGTTCACATATGCACAAATGACGAAAACTACATTTGTGTGAAAAAGCGTTGTGTGGCGGCGCCCAAGCAAGCTCTTCCCTCCTCCTTCCAGCGATTGCACTGACGAGAGCGCTGTGTTCCCAAGGCTGTACGCAAAGCCCCTCATGGATTTTGCAGAGTTTTCATGGCATTTGCTTCAAAATATTTTGTTTTTTTCATCAGATTTCAGACATTCTATTGGTGAACACCTATCGGATGGCCAGAATCCTATAGCTGTAGGCTTTATTGGGGCAATAATTTTATTGTTACGTATGGTTTGTTTTTGCATGGCGGCAATGGAAGAATTGATAAGTCTGAAGAATTTGTTCGTTACTAGCGATATATCTTTATACCAGTTATCGTTTGTCATGAGCTTGAGTAAATGCACTGTTGTTGCTGATGACACTGTCGCTTTCTCGTTTCTTAGACCACTAGAGCAGAAAACAAGTGCGTAGTAGCGAACATTTCTTTTCTTTTCACTTGCACTACTTCCGTACCTTTCAGTGTTGCACCTTATATATGAAACGAAGTATAGTCCCCATACGAACCAGCCCACTTCCATCGAAAAATTCTTGCCCGAGGTCGGGCATCTTCGAAGTTGCCGCTTGTGGAGGATCGCGGATGCTTGATCAGTTGTTGAGCTTGTTTCTCGGCTGTTGCATTCAGTGCTGTTATTAGTGTCTTGGGTTTCTTGAGTTTTTTTTTTCTTTTTGTTCCAGCTTGAAGAAGAGATCAAGACGTATATCAGCAGGCACACTGGTCGGGAGGAGCAGTTCCTAAGTGAATCGGCAATAGACTTCCTGGAGCACCTCTGCTCACCGCATGATGCCTACAATCTCGAGAAGGACAGAGAACGGCAGGAGAGGGTGAGAACCTTTTGAAAGAGTAAAGGGTGCCATGTATTCTAGTACAGATTAACACTCGGTGCCCACCAAACAATTGCTCCAAAATTCTTTCGCTTTCGCTTTGCATCGCAGGCAAGGAATTCTAGATATGTGTAGCCACTGTTCGCCCTCACATTCACAACGATGTTAGCATAGGTCTTCGGGGCACTGCCTCAGGTGACCCATGCGCACGTGCCATATGTCGCAACAGGTAGTGTTGCAGTCAATGTTCGACCTGTGATTAGTGTTTTAAAAGCAGCATTTTCTCCTATAGGGTGTCTGCACTGCTTTTACTTTGGTTTGGCTCGGACAGTGTTGCAACTTCGTAGTGGCAGCTACTCGGATTTGTTAATCTCACTCCAGGAAGCTAAAAGAATATCTTGGCAAAAGTGGTCGTGACATGCACAGTCCTTGGCCAGTGAAGAAAGCATCTAGTCTTTGACATAACCAGTACAGTAAATTCTTGTTGAGAAAAACATATTATCCAGGAAAAAGTGTGATGCAAATTTCCTGATTCTGAAAAGTAACGATTGAATGGGGTGTGAAGACTTTTTTTGTCAATTTGATTTCATAAGAATGTCGATTGGCATTTTTTGGCTTAAGGTATTAACAGCTCCTTCTATTAGTGGTCGCAGAATTTGGTCTGAATTTACGTTGTCCTTAAAACAAGTAGGCCGCCGCGGTGGTTCAGTGGTTACGTCGCTCAGCTGCTGACACAAAAGACGCGGGTTCGATCCCGGCCGCAGCGGTCGAATTTCGATGGAGGCGAAATTCTAGATGCCCGTGTACTGTGCGATGTCAGTGCACGTTGAAGAATCCCAGGTGGTCGAAATTTCCGGAGTCCATCACTAGGGCGTCCCTCATAGCCCGAGTTGCTTTGGGACGTTAAACCCCCATAAACCAATCATATATGCTGCCTCCTGCCTTTTCAGACCAGAGGCTTGAAGAACCGGAGGAAGAACTCGGAAGGCTCTAGGAGTTCCACGCCAAAAACAAGCCCATTTTGATGCAAGTCGAGCGGCGGGAAGCTCTGTGGGCTCGCTTCCTCGAGTTTGAGATGCGCGCCGCTGACCAATCCCGCCTCAACCACCGTGGTGGGTGCCTTCTTGAAATGAGGGCGCGAAAGAGGCTCGAGACGGAGCTTCCTCGCGTGAGTTTTGCTCGTGGATGACCTCCTCCTCTTTTATCTCTCTGTTTAGGCTTTCCCAAATTTATGTTGGCAAACAAAATAAAGGACTGTATGGTTGGTTAAAGCTGCACTAGAAAAAGACCTCCACTATCTCAAATTAAAGGGACAGGGCAGGCTTAAACTTCAAGGCATAGTTTGTGAAAGGGGGCATGTGCATTCATACTCATTGTTAAGAATATCTGTTGCAACAAGGACAAAACATGCTGGAGTGAACAGTACACTGCTAAATGTGCTATGCGTGCTGTGTTTAGTGTAAATTTTATTCTCTGCCTTCAAAGGTGTGCCTTCATTAATTTGACCACTCATAGACTAATATGCTTCATGCATCTCAAATAGTTTCACTTCAACAGCTCGATTGTAGCATTTCTCATATGGTATGCTATATTGTCACAATTTGGCTACTCTTTCTCCTTTTTGCTTGATTTGGCATGTAATGGGAAATTGCATGCTTCATTTAACTGATTGGTTGCTAATATATGCTGTTATCACTGGACGTGAGTGGAGATATGTGGTGCGTTTTTTCAAGCAGCTGCGAGAATGTTTTTATCAATGGAGCCCCTGAGCTGCTCAACAATTACATGGTCAGTTTGGCGGGAGAAGTCGCTCCAGTTTTTGCAGAGTTCACATATGCACAAATGACAAACTACATTTGTGTGAAAAAGCGTTGTGTGGCGGCGCCCAAGCAAGCTCTTCCCTCCTCCTTCCAGCGATTGCACTGACGATAGCGCTGTGTTCCCAAGGCTGTACGCAAAGCCCCTCATGGATTTTGCAGAGTTTTCATGGCATTCGCTTCAAAATATTTTGTTTTTTTCATCAGTTTTCAGACATTCTTTTGGTGAACACCTATCGGATGGCCAGAATCCTATAGCTGTAGGCTTTATTGCGGCAATAATTTTATCGTTATGTATGGTTTGTTTTTGCATGGCGGCAATGGAAGAATTGATAAGTCTGAAGAATTTGTTCGTTACTAGCGATATATCTTTATACCAGTTATCGTTTGTCATGAGCTTGAGTAAATGCACTGTTGTTGCTGATGACACTGTCGCTTTCTCGTTTCTTAGACCACTCGATCAGAAAACAAGTGCGTAGTAGCGAACCTCTCTTTTCTTTTCACTTGCACTACTTCCGTACCTTTCAGTGTTGCACCTTATATATGAAACGAAGTATAGTCCCCATACGAACCAGCCCACTTCCATCGAAAAATTCTTGCCCGAGGTCGGGCATCTTCGAAGTCGCCGCTTGTGGAGGATCGCGGATGCTTGATCAGTTGTTGAGCTTGTTTCTCGGCTGTTGCATTCAGTGCTGTTATTAGTGTCTTGGGTTTCTTGAGTTTTTTTTTCTTTTTGTTCCAGCTTGAAGAAGAGATCAAGACGTATATCAGCAGGCACACTGGTCGGGAGGAACAGTTCCTAAGTGAATCGGCAATAGACTTCCTGGAGCACCTCTGCTCACCGCATGATGCCTACAATCTCGAGAAGGACAGAGAACGGCAGGAGAGGGTGAGAACCTTTTGAAAGAGTAAAGGGTGCCATGTATTCTAGTACAGATTAACACTCGGTGCCCACCAAACAATTGCTCCAAAATTCTTTCGCTTTCGCTTTGCATCGCAGGCAAGGAATTCTAGATATGTGTAGCCACGGTTCGCCCTCACATTCACAACGATGTTAGCATAGGTCTTCGGGGCACTGCCTCAGGTGACCCATGCGCACGTGCCATATGTCGCAACAGGTAGTGTTGCAGTCAATGTTCGACCTGTGATTAGTGTTTTAAAAGCAGCATTTTCTCCTATAGAATGTCTGCACTGCTTTTACTTTGGTTTGGCTCGGACAGTGTTGCAACTTCGTAGTGGCAGCCAGTCGGATTTGTTAATCTGTCTCTCCAGGAAGCTAAAAGAATATCTTGGCAAAAGTGGTCATGACATGCACAGTCCTTGGCCAGTGAAGAAAGCATCTAGTCTTTGACATAACCAGTACAGTAAATTCTTGTTGAGAAAAACTTATTACCCAGGAAAAAGTGTGATGCAAATTTCCTGATTCTGAAAAGTAACGATTGAATGGGGTGTGAAGACTTTTTTTGTCAGTTTAATTTTATAAGAATGTCGATTGGCATTTTTTGGCTTAAGGTATTAACAGCTCCTTCTATTAGTGGTCGCAGAATTTGGTCTGAATTTACGTTGTCCTTAAAACAAGTAGGCCGCCGCGGTGGTTCAGTGGTTACGTCGCTTAGCTGCTGACCCAAAAGACGCGGGTTCGATCCCGGCCGCAGCGGTCGAATTTCGATGGAGGCGAAATTCTAGAGGCCCTTGTACAGTGCGATGTCAGTGCACGTTGGAAGAATCCCAGGTGGTCGAAATTTCCGGAGTCCATCACTAGGGCGTCCCTCATAGCCCGAGTTGCTTTGGGATGTTAAACCCCCATAAACCAATCATATATGCTGCCTCCTGCCTTTTCAGACCAGAGGCTTGAAGAACCGGAGGAAGAACTCGGAAGGCTCAAGGAGTTCCACGCCAAAAACAAGTCCATTTTGATGCAAGTCGAGCGGCGGGAAGCTCTGTGGGCTCGCTTCCTCGAGTTTGAGAAGCGCGCCGCTGACCAATCCCACCTCAACCACCGTGGTGGGTGCCTTCTTGAAATGAGGGCGCGAAAGAGGCTCGAGACGGAGCTTCTTCTTCTTCTTCTTCTCCTCAAGTAATATGACACATACCCACGTGGGGGGGATTGGCCAAGGTATAGGGTAGAATGCCAATGAAGCATTTGCGCGGGGAAGGAAACGTCAGAAGACTGAATCAAGATAAAAAGAAATTGGGAAAAATAAAATGAATTCAAGAGGTATGAGTCATCCGGAATAGAATCAATCTAGCCTTTTTTGGACATGCGAAAGAATTTTGTGTATAGCTAACAAGATAATCGATTAGTTGCACTTATGTAATCGTGAAGGTAGCCGCATACACTGCTTAACGGGAATCCCTTGGCACTCGCACCGAACGATAGAAGAACTGTAAGAGACAGAGGCAGTCCTAGTCTCGAAAGAGGAACCTCCAGATATTGCTTTCTCTGAACCGCGAACCGCCGGCAAGAGAGGAGAAAATGATCGATTGATTCAACTTGCCCACATGATACACAAAGGTTTGTCGCAGCGAACCCGCACCTGCATAAGTACAAGTTTAAGTGAGGTATTCTACATCGCAGGAGCGTCATGGACACTTCACAAAGCCTTGACTTACACCACCGGATATTCCATGGGTACTTTAGGTGTTGAAAGTCCACGGTATTCAGCAACGGATCACTCAAAGTGGCTGAAATATGTTGAAACCGCTGGAAACGTGAAGCTGCTAACAGAATGAGGTGAGGGACGGGATATATTACAGGTGCGCTGAGAGCTGACCTTGCCAATAAATCAGCCACCTCGTTAAAATAGACGCCTGAATGCCCAGGTACCCAGACCAAACGGATCTCGCGCACTGTGCTCGGAACAAAAAACCTAAGTGAACGAGTCAAGAAAGATTTTTCCGAATTTTGGAGAGAGACAATAACTGAAAGGCAGTCTGTGAGAATAAGAACCCGTGCGACATGTCTGGGAATTTTGAGAAGAGCCAAACCAATGGCCAAAAACTCTGCGAAGAATATAGGAGTATAATCAGGGATACGAACGGAGTAGCTCCAATCTAGATCCTGCGAATATATGCCAATCGCCGCCTTCTCACAGCTGCCGGAGGCATCAGTGGAGAGAACAGTATGATGTGGAAAATTCTGTAGGTGTTCAGAAAGAAGACCATTTAGGGTATGTGCGGGCATATGCTTCGCATGGGACGGGAAAATAAAGTCGTAATAGAAGACGGGATCAGCCTGCGTGTCAGCAACTCGTTGCAAGGAGATCAGATCAACCTGAAGCGGAGCTAACAGATTCTGCGTGAACCTAACTTGCGGAAGCTGATAACGTGGCCAGTGATTAGTCAAAAAAAGGTGTGGTTGGGATACAAAAATTGGAATACTAACGCCTGGGGCCGGGTCAAAAGACTTGAGGAAAGTACGCACTGTTAGAAGTTGGAAGCGGGAATAGAGGTTGGGGATAGGCGCTTCCAGATAAAGGACAGCGTTGGAAGCTGATTTTGGGAGCCCGAGGCATAGCCGTAGGGCACGTCTTTCCAGTAAGGCTAATGGCTGCAGCTTGTAGTTCGCGCTACCAGAGAACAAGGGGCAACCAAATTCCAGAATCGGTCTCATATAAGCCTTATAGAGCAACAGTAGCGTGTCACGACGCATGCCAAACTTTTTATTGCCAACTCGGGTCAAACGGCCCAGTGCACGTTCCCCTTTAATAACATTATTCTTAATATGGTGTCGCCAGTCCAAATTTTGGTCATAAGTAACACCTAGGTATTTAACCGACTCCACCTGCGGAATTGGAGTGGAGCGGTAGGCTAGCGAGATGTACATAGGAGCGTCGGGTGGAAATACCAGCACGCCGCATTTGCTGACATTAAGTGATAAATTGATTTGGTCCAACCAGACTTCAAGAGCATTCAGATATGCCTGCAAATACCCGTAGAGCACATGAATATCATTTGCTGATGCGAAAAAAGCTATATCATCTGCGTATACATAAACTGTAACGTTAGGATGAATGGGGATGTCCCGAACTAATATGTTGAAAAGCAGCGGAGAAAGAACAGAGCCTTGCGGCACACCTCTTGATTGACCATAGGTATTAGAACAAAAAGATCCGTCTGTACAGAAGAAAAATCTATCTTTTAGAAATTCACAAATCCAGGCGTAGAGGTAATGCGGTGGTTGTAGTTGAGCAAGCTTGTTAATGAGGACTGTGTGCTCCACGCTGTCATAGGCCTTCGCAACGTCAAGCGTCACCAAGGCCGAAACTTCTCTCTGGCGCATTGAGAGTCGTATTCGGCTCTCGAGATCCACATGCGCGGACCATATGGAACAACCGCGACGAAAGCCAATCTGTGCGGGGCTGAGGCCGTTAATGTGATGAACATGCTTTGTGAGGCGACTGTGTACTACTCTTTCTATTAGCTTTACTAAATTTGAGGTTAAAGCAATCGGCCGAATATTGTCTAATTGAAATCCATTGTCTGCATTTTTTAAAAAAAAATTATTTTCGCAATTTTCCAACTGTGAGGAATCCAAGAGGTTTCCAATGACGCATTTACAATATCTAGAAGGTGAGTTGGAAAGTCGTGCGCTAAAATCTTTAACATGCCCACAGTAATCCCGTCAGATCCCGGAGCAGCAGAGTGCATCGAGGAAACAATTTGCAGGAGCTCCGACACGTCGACCTCAGGATAGTCCGAGCTGGGGGTGAGAGTGTGCAAAGGTTCTGCTTTCTGTACCTGGAAACGTAAGGCCAGCCCCTGCGCGATGCGTTCAAGGTTTTGCTTAGCCTCCTGCGGAGACATTACCATTGACCTTATGCAATTGGAGGCCGGAGAGCTGTTATTCTGCGCCATGAATCTATAGAGAGCCTTCTTATTCTGGGGTTTTGAGAGATACGTGTTTAAATTTTGATTATAATCCTCCTTTGCCTTTTTAACAGTTCTTTTGAAACATGCAGAGAAGAACTTATAATTTATCCAATTAGCTGGGCTCTGATTATAGGAAAGGCTTTTCCAGGCTGCTTTTCTACGACGATAAGCTTTCTCACACTCCTCCGTCCACCAAGGAGACGGCTGTCTGGCAGGAGCAGTAGTGCACACCGAGAATACAGAACTCTCAGCAGCATCTTGCAGAAAGGTAATTGTCCGCTGAGCTCTTTGTGCTCGACCTGAGCTAACTATGGAGGGGAGTGAGGCAGATATCAATTTTTTGTACATAATGTGGTTTAGAAATTTCATGGTTGCACCACCTTTTCTGATAGGCGAGGATATAATAGAAAAGGTTATTGGAAAGTGGTCACTAGATGTACCTGATTCTTCAGTTGACCATGCAGATACGCCAACCCCACGAGATGCTAATGTTAAATCTATGATCGAACGGGATCCTCCACGCATAAAGGTTACTGCTCCGGAATTACAGCAGCGCACTGCATTCATTGACATCCAGGACCACAGAAGCTGGCCGCAGGAGTCAGAGCGACTATCCCAGGCACTGTGGTGCGAATTAAAATCTCCTGCGATGACTGTGCTGTTTGCGCCGCTCAGTAAGGTGTCCAAACAGTCTGTCCTGTGAACACCGATTGGGAAGTAGACGTTAGCAATAGTGACTTTGGCGCACTGTGGAAGGGAGATTTCAACCGCCAACAACTCACAGTCAGGGCGCATAACTGTCTGCGAGATTGATGCCCGGTGACATATTTTCGTAGAGATCATAGTTATTAACCCACCACCCCTGCCATTAGCGCGATCTACCCTGAAAACACGAAATTTTTTAAATGTGAATGATTTAAGTGGAGAGAGCCACGTTTCTTGTAAAATCACAATATCTGGATTATGTTTATGAACAAGTAATTCAAGATTCGGTAAAGAAGAAAGTACGGAGCGACAATTCCACTGCATAACTTTTAGACCCGCCATGATTATCGACTGGTTAAAGAGGCATCAACAGCCTCCTTCAGCACATCAGTCTGGGGAATTAATTTGGGGGGTCCTTTCTTTGCTTTGACTTGCGGAACAGCTGACTTCGAGGGTGAGGAAGAAGCTCGACGCTTCTGGGAAGTGGTGAGCATTTCAACGTCCATGCTACAAGGATCTACGTGAGCGACACTGTCAGGAGCGCTGTTGGCAGGCGGTACTTGGGGCACGGTAGGAGGCGACATGGAATGACTCTTACTAGCAGTACTCGGGATTGATGCCGGCGTAGCCGCCGAAACATGTGATTCAGTAGGCAGAGATTGGTCAGCAACAAGTTGAGATAGAGCCTCGGTGAAACTGCCCAGCATTCGCTCGACCACCACAGAAAGAGCCTGTTCTACTGAGGACACTATTGAAGTAGTCAAACTTGACGGTATATCAGCAACAGAGCTTCGCGCACGGCTGGCATATGTATTATCCCTCCGATCCAGAAGTGCATAAGCATCTGCTCTCGAACATCGTTTCGCTTGAATGATATCGAGCAGGCTTTGTTCGTCGGCTCGTTTCGAGCAGTTGACATCATCAGCTGAGTGGTTGCCCTTGCATAGGCAACACTGGGGCTGATCAGAGGCGCAGCTGTCATCTGAATGCCCTTCTCCACAAACCCGGCAGCGGGTCGCCGACTTACACGCTTTACCACTGTGACCGAAACGCCAACAGTTGTTGCACTGAAGAGGACGGGGCTGCAGAGGGTCTACACGATACACTATCGGCCAAACCTTGAGTTCAGAAGGACAGGAGGAACCAGCAAACGTAGTGATAACTGACTCTGTCGCAACACGCACACCATTGAATTCTCTACTGCACCGGTAGACAGAAAGAACCCCCACACCTGCATCCTGAAACTCCTCCAGTATATCCTGCGGGGAAGATGCTGGGTCCACGCCACGAACAATACCTTTGGAACATGCGAGCTGTTCCGGGATGAAGGCTTTAACCGCTAAGGACTGAAATAATTTGCACTGGAGCAGGTCTGTGACACAATCAATGTCAGCGGACCTGCAAACAATGCCTCTCCGGCCGAACGGTCGCACCTCAGAGATCTGGAGGTAGTGGGTAGTGAGAGATCTTAGCTCCTGCTGAAGGACCTTGGGGCTTTTCATCTTGATCGTTCCCTCACCGATCGGCACGAGAGCCACAGGGATGATGTCAATTCCATTTTTACGAAAATTTTCTAGCGGCAAGCTTTGGGTGGGCAAGCTGGCAAACCAGGTTGCCGTCCCTCCACCCGGGGAGGTCAGCGACATACCTGAGCCAAACGCACCCTCAAATGCACATTAACCTGGCCTACAGACCTAACCTGAGACCTGGCCAAATCCCCCACACAGAACGGCCTCACCAGAGATGACCACGTAGGCACCACCAGGACACCACAGTTGAGCTCGAAGCCAAGCACCAGCAAGAACACGTCAAGAACACGGAGCTTCCTCGCGTGAGTTTTGCTCGTGGACGACCTCCTCCTCTTTTATCTCTCTGTTTAGGCTTTCCCAAATTTATGTTGGCAAACAAAATAAAGGACTGTATGGTTGGTTAAAGCTGCACTAGAAAAAGACCTCCACTATCTCAAATTAAAGGGACAGGGCAGGCTTAAACTTCAAGGCATAGTTTGTGAAAGGGGGCATGTGCATTCATACTCATTGTTAAGAATATCTGTTGCAACAAGGACAAAACATGCTGGAGTGAACAGTACACTGCTAAATGTGCTATGCGTGCTGTGTTTAGTGTAAATTTTATTCTCTGCCTTCAAAGATGTGCCTTCATTAATTTGACCACTCATAGACTAATATGCTTCATGCATCTCAAATAGTTTCACTTCAACAGCTCGATTGTAGCATTTCTCATATGGTATGCTATATTGTCACAATTTGGCTACTCTTTCTCCTTTTTGCTTGATTTGGCATGTAATGGGAAATTGCATGCTTCATTTAACTGATTGGTTGCTAATATATGCTGTTATCACTGGACGTGAGTGGAGATATGTGGTGCGTTTTTTCAAGCAGCTGCGAGAATGTTTTTATCAATGGAGCCCCTGAGCTGCTCAACAATTACATGGTCAGTTTGGCGGGAGAAGTCGCTCCAATTTTTGCAGAGTTCACATATGCACAAATGACAAACTACATTTGTGTGAAAAAGCGTTGTGTGGCGGCGCCCAAGCAAGCTCTTCCCTCCTCCTTCCAGCGATTGCACTGACGATAGCGCTGTGTTCCCAAGGCTGTACGCAAAGCCCCTCATGGATTTTGCAGAGTTTTCATGGCATTCGCTTCAAAATATTTTGTTTTTTTCATCAGTTTTCAGACATTCTTTTGGTGAACACCTATCGGATGGCCAGAATCCTATAGCTGTAGGCTTTATTGCGGCAATAATTTTATCGTTATGTATGGTTTGTTTTTGCATGGCGGCAATGGAAGAATTGATAAGTCTGAAGAATTTGTTCGTTACTAGCGATATATCTTTATACCAGTTATCGTTTGTCATGAGCTTGAGTAAATGCACTGTTGTTGCTGATGACACTGTCGCTTTCTCGTTTCTTAGACCACTCGATCAGAAAACAAGTGCGTAGTAGCGAACCTCTCTTTTCTTTTCACTTGCACTACTTCCGTACCTTTCAGTGTTGCACCTTATATATGAAACGAAGTATAGTCCCCATACGAACCAGCCCACTTCCATCGAAAAATTCTTGCCCGAGGTCGGGCATCTTCGAAGTCGCCGCTTGTGGAGGATCGCGGATGCTTGATCAGTTGTTGAGCTTGTTTCTCGGCTGTTGCATTCAGTGCTGTTATTAGTGTCTTGGGTTTCTTGAGTTTTTTTTTTCTTTTTGTTCCAGCTTGAAGAAGAGATCAAGACGTATATCAGCAGGCACACTGGTCGGGAGGAACAGTTCCTAAGTGAATCGGCAATAGACTTCCTGGAGCACCTCTGCTCACCGCATGATGCCTACAATCTCGAGAAGGACAGAGAACGGCAGGAGAGGGTGAGAACCTTTTGAAAGAGTAAAGGGTGCCATGTATTCTAGTACAGATTAACACTCGGTGCCCACCAAACAATTGCTCCAAAATTCTTTCGCTTTCGCTTTGCATCGCAGGCAAGGAATTCTAGATATGTGTAGCCACGGTTCGCCCTCACATTCACAACGATGTTAGCATAGGTCTTCGGGGCACTGCCTCAGGTGACCCATGCGCACGTGCCATATGTCGCAACAGGTAGTGTTGCAGTCAATGTTCGACCTGTGATTAGTGTTTTAAAAGCAGCATTTTCTCCTATAGAATGTCTGCGCTGCTTTTACTTTGGTTTGGCTCGGACAGTGTTGCAACTTCGTAGTGGCAGCCAGTCGGATTTGTTAATCTGTCACTCCAGGAAGCTAAAAGAATATCTTGGCAAAAGTGGTCATGACATGCACAGTCCTTGGCCAGTGAAGAAAGCATCTAGTCTTTGACATAACCAGTACAGTAAATTCTTGTTGAGAAAAACATATTACCCAGGAAAAAGTGTGATGCAAATTTCCTGATTCTGAAAAGTAACGATTGAATGGGGTGTGAAGACTTTTTTTGTCAGTTTAATTTCATAAGAATGTCGATTGGCATTTTTTGGCTTAAGGTATTAACAGCTCCTTCTATTAGTGGTCGCAGAATTTGGTCTGAATTTACGTTGTCCTTAAAACAAGTAGGCCGCCGCGGTGGTTCAGTGGTTACGTCGCTCAGCTGCTGACCCAAAAGACGCGGGTTCGATCCCGGCCGCAGCGGTCGAATTTCGATGGAGGCGAAATTCTAGAGGCCCTTGTACTGTGCGATGTCAGTGCACGTTGGAAGAATCCCAGGTGGTCGAAATTTCCGGAGTCCATCACTAGGGCGTCCCTCATAGCCCGAGTTGCTTTGGGACGTTAAACCCCCATAAACCAATCATATATGCTGCCTCCTGCCTTTTCAGACCAGAGGCTTGAAGAACCGGAGGAAGAACTCGGAAGGCTCAAGGAGTTCCACGCCAAAAACAAGTCCATTTTGATGCAAGTCGAGCGGCGGGAAGCTCTTTGGGCTCGCTTCCTCGAGTTTGAGAAGCGCGCCGCTGACCAATCCCACCTCAACCACCGTGGTGGGTGCCTTCTTGAAATGAGGGCGCGAAAGAGGCTCGAGACGGAGCTACCTCGCGTGAGTTTTGCTCGTGGACGACCTGCTCCTCTTTTATCTCTCTGTTTAGGCTTTCCCAAATTTATGTTGGCAAACAAAATAAAGGACTGTATGGTTGGTTAAAGGTGCACTAGAAAAAGACCTCCACTATCTCAAATTAAAGGGACAGGGCAGGCTTAAACTTCAAGGCATAGTTTGTGAAAGGGGGCATGTGCATTCATACTCATTGTTAAGAATATCTGTTGCAACAAGGACAAAACATGCTGGAGTGAACAGTACACTGCTAAATGTGCTATGCGTGCTGTGTTTAGTGTAAATTTTAGTCTCTGCCTTCAAAGGTGTGCCTTCATTAATTTGACCACTCATAGACTAATATGCTTCATGCATCTCAAATAGTTTCACTTCAACAGCTCGATTGTAGCATTTCTCATATGGTATGCTATATTGTCACAATTTGGCCACTCTTTCTCCTTTTTGCTTGATTTGGCATGTAATGGGAAATTGCATGCTTCATTTAACTGATTGGTTGCTAATATATGCTGTTATCACTGGACGTGAGTGGAGATATGTGGTGCGTTTTTTCAAGCAGCTGCGAGAATGTTTTTATCAATGGAGCCCCTGAGCTGCTCAACAATTACATGGTCAGTTTGGCGGGAGAAGTCGCTTCAATATTTGCAGAGTTCACATATGCACAAATGACGAAAACTACATTTGTGTGAAAAAGCGTTGTGTGGCGGCGCCCAAGCAAGCTCTTCCCTCCTCCTTCCAGCGATTGCACTGACGATAGCGCTGTGTTCCCAAGGCTGTACGCAAAGCCCCTCATGGATTTTGCAGAGTTTTCATGGCATTCGCTTCAAAATATTTTGTTTTTTTCATCAGTTTTCAGACATTCTTTTGGTGAACACCTATCGGATGGCCAGAATCCTATAGCTGTAGGCTTTATTGCGGCAATAATTTTATCGTGATGTATGGTTTGTTTTTGCATGGCGGCAATGGAAGAATTGATAAGTCTGAAGAATTTGTTCGTTACTAGCGATATATCTTTATACCAGTTATCGTTTGTCATGAGCTTGAGTAAATGCACTGTTGTTCCTGATGACACTGTCGCTTTCTCGTTTCTTAGACCACTCGAGCAGAAAACAAGTGCGTAGTAGCGAGCCTCTCTTTTCTTTTCACTTGCACTACTTCCGTACCTTTCTGTGTTGCACCTTATATATGAAACGAAGTACAGTTAAAACTCGATTTAACGAAGTTGAGGGGAGCCGTGAATTATTTCGTTAAATCGAGAACTTCGTTAAATTGAGTGAGGCATTTCTTGGGCACATAATTCAGTACATTCGATTACAGTAAAACCTCGTTAAAACGTACCCGCTTAAACAGTACTTTCGTTTTAAATGTAGTAAAGTCAAATCCCCGACTGAGCACCCATTGAACATAATGCATTTTGCATCCGCATAAACCTTACCAGCTTATCGTGGTCGTATCGGTTAGCACGTACCATTTCCACTTTTCGTCGCACTCGTGCGTGACGAATTCACGCCGGTAGCACCGACCCAAAGGACGGTTCGGCTAGCGGCGCAACAATCTTCCCTAAATACCGCCGATGGGACGGCAAGCCACAAAGCTAATGACAAATTGGCGCCAAAGTTGGTAATCATACAACTAGCGCAATCTTTGGGGGTCCGTATGGTCATCGTCATGACCCCCCAGCGCTACTTTCGAGTGGGGGGCGCCAACACCACGAGCGGCGCCGCTAGCGTGTATGAAAAGAAACAACAAAAATTCTTACTCGACAAGAAAGGCCCGAGGGGACTACAAATTTATTTTCCGCCAAAGAAGTCGGTGATCTTTGCCTGCGTGCGCTTTGTGAGCAACGGCCGCACCGATTTCTCGTAGGTCTGAAGTGCGTCCAGCACGTCTTCCGTCCCCTCGTGTGCGCCGGCAAAATTTCGCAGCAGATCGAGAGCATCCATCACCTGACCTGGTGTCGGCACGGGAGCTTCGGCACCTGCAGGGTCGTCGGCAGCGTCTTCAGCCGCCACTCCCTCCACGCTTCCTACAAGCCGCAACATATCGGCATCAGTCAAAACTTCCGTTGTGACTGCGTTTGCGTCGGCCTTCACGTAGTCTGAGAAACTTATGCCTGTGGGCACTTTATCCACTGAGCGAAGGTGTTCCCAGGCATCTTCATCCTCGTGCACGGCGCTCGCGCAGTCCGGACCAGCTTCGGCAGTTTCAGGGCCTAGTGTCCCGAAACCGGCAGTCCTGAAGCAGTTGACAATTATCGACGGCTAGACTGATGGAGGCCTAACAAGCTGAGCTTGACAAAGACGTGCGTTCAAAGGCACGGGGAAATCCGCACAAGAGCGAACACAGAACACAACACACAAACACACACACAAAAAAACACGCGAACTGCAACAGCGCCATCTATGAAGCGTGGCACGAAACTTTTTTACTGCTGGCGCCATCTTGTGAGCTCGACTCAAAATTAAAACTTGTTTTGCGCTGCGCAGTTTGAAAAAAGCGACGGGATGAAGATGCTCCGCGGTGTTACCGCTGACTCGCAATCAATAAATTTTGGGGTGCTGTCTACAAAATAGACCAAAAATTAACACTTTTTCACCTTTATTTCTCGAAAAAAGGTTCGTTAAATCGGGACAGATCACGGAATCGGTTTCGTTATTTCGGGTTAGTCAAAGCATTGAACCCTATGGGCGTCTGAGGGGGAATTAGGATACATTCGTTAAATCGAGATTTTCGTTAAATCGTGTTTCGTTAAATCGAGTTTTGACTGTATAGTCCCCATACGAACCAGCCCACTTCCATCGAAAAATTCTTGCCCGAGGTCGGGCATCTTCGAAGTCGCCGCTTGTGGAGGATCGCGCATGCTTGATCAGTATTTGAGCTTGTTTCTCGGCTGTTGCATTCAGTGCTGTTATTAGTGTCTTGGGTTTCTTGAGTTTTTTTTTCTTTTTTTTTCCAGCTTGAAGAAGAGATCAAGACGTATATCAACAGGCACACTGGTCGGGAGGAACAGTTCCTAAGTGAATCGGCAATAGACTTCCTGGAGCACCTCTGCTCACCGCATGATGCCTACAATCTCGAGAAGGACAGAGAACGGCAGGAGAGGGTGAGAAAGAACTTTTTGAAAGAGTAAAGGGTGCCATGTATTCTAGTACAGATTAACACTCGGTGCCCACCAAACAATTGCTCCAAAATTCTTTCGCTTTCGCTTTGCATCGCAGGCAAGGAATTCTAGATCTGTGTAGCCACTGTTCGCCCTCACATTCACAACGATGTTAGCATAGGTCTTCGGGGCACTGCCTCAGGTGACCCATGCGCACGTGCCATGTGTCGCAACAGGTAGTGTTGCAATCAATGTTCGACCTGTGATTAGTGTTTTAAAAGCAGCATTTACTCCTATAGGGTGTCTGCACTGCTTTTACTTTGGTTTGGCTCGGACAGTGTTGCAACTTCGTAGTGGCAGCCAGTCGGATTTGTTAATCTGTCACTCCAGGAAGCTAAAAGAATATCTTGGCAAAAGTGGTCGTGACATGCACAGTCCTTGGCCAGTGAAGAAAGCATCTAGTCTTTGACATAACCAGTACAGTAAATTCTTGTTGAGAAAAACATATTATCCAGGAAAAAGTGTGATGCAAATTTCCTGATTCTGAAAAGTAACGATTGAATGGGGTGTGAAGACTTTTTTTGTCAATTTGATTTCATAAGAATGTCGATTGGCATTTTTTGGCTTAAGGTATTAACAGCTCCTTCTATTAGTGGTCGCAGAATTTGGTCTGAATTTACGTTGTCCTTAAAACAAGTAGGCCGCCGCGGTGGTTCAGTGGTTACGTCGCTCAGCTGCTGACCCAAAAGACGCGGGTTCGATCCCGGCCGCAGCGGTCGAATTACGATGGAGGCGAAATTCTAGAGGCCCGTGTACTGTGCGATGTCAGTGCACGTTGAAGAATCCCAGGTGGTCGAAATTTCCGGAGTCCATCACTAGGGCGTCCCTCATAGCCCGAGTTGCTTTGGGACGTTAAACCCCCATAAACCAATCATATATGCTGCCTCCTGCCTTTTCAGACCAGAGGCTTGAAGAACCGGAGGAAGAACTCGGAAGGCTCAAGGAGTTCCACGCCAAAAACAAGCCCATTTTGATGCAAGTCGAGCGGCGGGAAGCTCTGTGGGCTCGCTCCCTCGAGTTTGAGATGCGCGCCGCTGACCAATCCCGCCTCAACCACCGTGATGGGTGCCTTCTTGAAATGAGGGCGCGAAAGAGGCTCGAGACGGAGCTTCCTCGCGTGAGTTTTGCTCGTGGACGACCTCCTCCTCTTTTATCTCTCTGTTTAGGCTTTCCCAAATTTATGTTGGCAAACAAAATAAAGGACTGTATTTTTGGTTAAAGCTGCACTAGAAAAAGACCTCCACTATCTCAAATTAAAGGGACAGGGCAGGCTTAAACTTCAAGGCATAGTTTGTGAAAGGGGGCATGTGCATTCATACTCATTGTTAAGAATATCTGTTGCAACAAGGACAAAACATGCTGGAGTGAACAGTACACTGCTAAATGTGCTATGCGTGCTGTGTTTAGTGTAAATTTTAGTCTCTGCCTTCAAAGGTGTGCCTTCATTAATTTGACCACTCATAGACTAATATGCTTCATGCATCTCAAATAGTTTCACTTCAACAGCTCGATTGTAGCATTTCTCATATGGTATGCTATATTGTCACAATTTGGCCACTCATTCTCCTTTTTGCTTGATTTGGCATGTAATGGGAAATTGCATGCTTCATTTAGCTGATTGGTTGCAAATATATGCTGTTATCACTGGACGTGAGTGGAGAGATGTGGTGCGTTTTTTCAAGCAGCTGCGAGAATGTTTTTATCAATGGAGCCCCTGAGCTGCTCAACAATTACATGGTCAGTTTGGCGGGAGAAGTCGCTCCAATTTTCGCAGAGTTCACATATGCACAAATGACGAAAACTACATTGTGTGAAAAAGCGTTGTGTGGCGGCGCCCAAGCAAGCTCTTCCCTCCTCCTTCCAGCGATTGCACTGACGATAGCGCTGTGTTCCCAAGGCTGTACGCAAAGCCCCTCATGGATTTTGCAGAGTTTACATGGCATTCGCTTCAAAATATTTTGTTTTTTTCATCAGATTTCAGACATTCTATTGGTGAACACCTACTGGATCGCCAGAATCCTATAGCTGTAGGCTTTATTGCGGCAATAATCTTATCGTTATGTATGGTTTGTTTTTGCATGGCGGCAATGGAAGAATTGATAAGTCTGAAGAATTTGTTCGTTACTAGCGATATATCTTTATACCAGTTATCGTTTGTCATGAGCTTGAGTAAATGCACTGTTGTTCCTGATGACACTGTCGCTTTCTCGTTTCTTAGACCACTCGAGCAGAAAACAAGTGCGTAGTAGCGAGCCTCTCTTTTCTTTTCACTTGCACTACTTCCGTACCTTTCTGTGTTGCACCTTATATATGAAACGAAGTACAGTTAAAACTCGATTTAACGAAGTTGAGGGGAGCCGTGAATTATTTCGTTAAATCGAGAACTTCGTTAAATTGAGTGAGGCATTTCTTGGGCACATAATTCAGTACATTCGATTACAGTAAAACCTCGTTAAAACGTACCCGCTTAAACAGTACTTTCGTTTTAAATGTAGTAAAGTCAAGTCCCCGACTGAGCACCCATTGAACATAATGCATTTTGCATCCGCATAAACCTTACCAGCTTATCGCGGTCGTATCGGTTAGCACGTACCATTTCCACTTTTCGTCGCACTCGTGCGTGACGAATTCACGCCGGTAGCAGCGACCCAAAGGACGGTTCGGCTAGCGGCGCAACAATCTTCCCTAAATACCGCCGATGGGACGGCAAGCCACAAAGCTAATGACAAATTGGCGCCAAAGTTGGTAATCATACAACTAGCGCAATCTTTGGGGGTCCGTATGGTCATCGTCATGACCCCCCCGCGCTACTTTCGAGTGGGGGGCGCCAACACCACGACCGGCGCCGCTAGCGTGTATGAAAAGAAACACCAAAAATTCTTACTCGACAAGAAAGGCCCGAGGGGACTACAAATTTATTTTCCGCCAAAGAAGTCGGTGATCTTTGCCTGCGTGCGCTTTGTGAGCAACGGCCGCACCGATTTCTCGTAGGTCTGAAGTGCGTCCAGCACGTCTTCCGTCCCCTCGTGTGCGCCGGCAAAATTTCGCAGCAGATCGAGAGCATCCATCACCTGACCTGGTGTCGGCACGGGAGCTTCGGCACCTGCAGGGTCGTCGGCAGCGTCTTCAGCCGCCACTCCCTCCACGCTTCCTACAAGCCGCAACATATCGGCATCAGTCAAAACTTCCGTTGTGACTGCGTTTGCGTCGGCCTTCACGTAGTCTGAGAAACTTATGCCTGTGGGCACTTTATCCACTGAGCGAAGGTGTTCCCAGGCATCTTCATCCTCGTGCACGGCGCTCGCGCAGTCCGGACCAGCTTCGGCAGTTTCAGGGCCTAGTGTCCCGAAACCGGCAGTCCTGAAGCAGTTGACAATTATCGACGGCTAGACTGATGGAGGCCTAACAAGCTGAGCTTGACAAAGACGTGCGTTCAAAGGCACGGGGAAATCCGCACAAGAGCGAACACAGAGCACAACACACAAACACACACACAAAAAAACACGCGAACTGCAACAGCGCCATCTATGAAGTGTGGCACGAAACTTTTTTACTGCTGGCGCCATCTTGTGAGCTCGACTCAAAATTAAAACTCGTTTTGCGCCGCGCAGTTTGAAAAAAGCGACGGGATGAAGATGCTCTGCGGTGTTACCGCTGACTCGCAATCAATAAATTTTGGGGTGCTGTCTACAAAATAGACCAAAAATTAACACTTTTTCACCTTTATTTCTCGAAAAAAGGTTCGTTAAATCGGGACAGATCACGGAATCGGTTTCGTTATTTCGGGTTAGTCAAAGCATTGAACCCTATGGGCGTCTGAGGGGGAATTAGGATACCTTCGTTAAACCGAGATTTTCGTTAAATCGTGTTTCGTTAAATCGAGTTTTGACTGTATAGTCCCCATACGAACCAGCCCACTTCCATCGAAAAATTCTTGCCCGAGGTCGGGCATCTTCGAAGTCGCCGCTTGTGGAGGATCGCGCATGCTTGATCAGTTGTTGAGCTTGTTTCTCGGCTGTTGCATTCAGTGCTGTTATTAGTGTCTTGGGTTTCTTGAGTTTTTTTTTCTTTTTTTTTCCAGCTTGAAGAAGAGATCAAGACGTATATCAACAGGCACACTGGTCTGGAGGAACAGTTCCTAAGTGAATCGGCAATAGACTTCCTGGAGCACCTCTGCTCACCGCATGATGCCTACAATCTCGAGAAGGACAGAGAACGGCAGGAGAGGGTGAGAAAGAACTTTTTGAAAGAGTAAAGGGTGCCATGTATTCTAGTACAGATTAACACTCGGTGCCCACCAAACAATTGCTCCAAAATTCTTTCGCTTTCGCTTTGCATCGCAGGCAAGGAATTCTAGATCTGTGTAGCCACTGTTCGCCCTCACATTCACAACGATGTTAGCATAGGTCTTCGGGACACTGCCTCAGGTGACCCATGCGCACGTGCCATATGTCGCAACAGGTAGTGTTGCAATCAATGTTCGACCTGTGATTAGTGTTTTAAAAGCAGCATTTACTCCTATAGGGTGTCTGCACTGCTTTTACTTTGGTTTGGCTCGGACAGTGTTGCAACTTCGTAGTGGCAGCCAGTCGGATTTGTTAATCTGTCACTCCAGGAAGCTAAAAGAATATCTTGGCAAAAGTGGTCGTGACATGCACAGTCCTTGGCCAGTGAAGAAAGCATCTAGTCTTTGACATAACCAGTACAGTAAATTCTTGTTGAGAAAAACATATTATCCAGGAAAAAGTGTGATGCAAATTTCCTGATTCTGAAAAGTAACGATTGAATGGGGTGTGAAGACTGTTTTTGTCAATTTGATTTCATAAGAATGTCGATTGGCATTTTTTGGCTTAAGGTATTAACAGCTCCTTCTATTAGTGGTCGCAGAATTTGGTCTGAATTTACGTTGTCCTTAAAACAAGTAGGCCGCCGCGGTGGTTCAGTGGTTACGTCGCTCAGCTGCTGACCCAAAAGACGCGGGTTCGATCCCGGCCGCAGCGGTCGAATTACGATGGAGGCGAAATTCTAGAGGCCCGTGTACTGTGCGATGTCAGTGCACGTTGGAAGAATCCCAGGTGGTCGAAATTTCCGGAGTCCATCACTAGGGCGTCCCTCATAGCCCGAGTTGCTTTGGGACTTTAAACCCCCATAAACCAATCATATATGCTGCCTCCTGCCTTTTCAGACCAGAGGCTTGAAGAACCGGAGGAAGAACTCGGAAGGCTCAAGGAGTTCCACGCCAAAAACAAGCCCATTTTGATGCAAGTCGAGCGGCGGGAAGCTCTGTGGGCTCGCTCCCTCGAGTTTGAGATGCGCGCCGCTGACCAATCCCGCCTCAACCACCGTGGTGGGTGCCTTCTTGAAATGAGGGCGCGATAGAGGCTCGAGACGGAGCTTCCTCGCGTGAGTTTTGCTCGTGGACGACCTCCTCCTCTTTTATCTCTCTGTTTAGGCTTTCCCAAATTTATGTTGGCAAACAAAATAAAGGACTGTATGGTTGGTTAAAGCTGCACTAGAAAAAGACCTCCACTATCTCAAATTAAAGGGACAGGGCAGGCTTAAACTTCAAGGCATAGTTTGTGAAAGGGGGCATGTGCATTCATACTCATTGTTAAGAATATCTGTTGCAACAAGGACAAAACATGCTGGAGTGAACAGTACACTGCTAAATGTGCTATGCGTGCTGTGTTTAGTGTAAATTTTAGTCTCTGCCTTCAAAGGTGTGCCTTCATTAATTTGACCACTCATAGACTAATATGCTTCATGCATCTCAAATAGTTTCACTTCAACAGCTCGATTGTAGCATTTCTCATATGGTATGCTATATTGTCACAATTTGGCCACTCATTCTCCTTTTTGCTTGATTTGGCATGTAATGGGAAATTGCATGCTTCATTTAGCTGATTGGTTGCAAATATATGCTGTTATCACTGGACGTGAGTGGAGAGATGTGGTGCATTTTTTCAAGCAGCTGCGAGAATGTTTTTATCAATGGAGCCCCTGAGCTGCTCAACAATTACATGGTCAGTTTGGCGGGAGAAGTCGCTCCAATTTTCGCAGAGTTCACATATGCACAAATGACGAAAACTACATTGTGTGAAAAAGCGTTGTGTGGCGGCGCCCAAGCAAGCTCTTCCCTCCTCCTTCCAGCGATTGCACTGACGAGAGCGCTGTGTTCCCAAGGCTGTACGCAAAGCCCCTCATGGATTTTGCAGAGTTTTCATGGCATTTGCTTCAAAATATTTTGTTTCTTTCATCAGATTTCAGACATTCTATTGGTGAACACCTATCGGATGGCCAGAATCCTATAGCTGTAGGCTTTATTGGGGCAATAATTTTATTGTTACGTATGGTTTGTTTTTGCATGGCGGCAATGGAAGAATTGATAAGTCTGAAGAATTTGTTCGTTACTAGCGATATATCTTTATACCAGTTATCGTTTGTCATGAGCTTGAGTAAATGCACTGTTGTTGCTGATGACACTGTCGCTTTCTCGTTTCTTAGACCACTAGAGCAGAAAACAAGTGCGTAGTAGCGAACATTTCTTTTCTTTTCACTTGCACTACTTCCGTACCTTTCAGTGTTGCACCTTATATATGAAACGAAGTATAGTCCCCATACGAACCAGCCCACTTCCATCGAAAAATTCTTGCCCGAGGTCGGGCATCTTCGAAGTTGCCGCTTGTGGAGGATCGCGGATGCTTGATCAGTTGTTGAGCTTGTTTCTCGGCTGTTGCATTCAGTGCTGTTATTAGTGTCTTGGGTTTCTTGAGTTTTTTTTTTCTTTTTGTTCCAGCTTGAAGAAGAGATCAAGACGTATATCAGCAGGCACACTGGTCGGGAGGAGCAGTTCCTAAGTGAATCGGCAATAGACTTCCTGGAGCACCTCTGCTCACCGCATGATGCCTACAATCTCGAGAAGGACAGAGAACGGCAGGAGAGGGTGAGAACCTTTTGAAAGAGTAAAGGGTGCCATGTATTCTAGTACAGATTAACACTCGGTGCCCACCAAACAATTGCTCCAAAATTCTTTCGCTTTCGCTTTGCATCGCAGGCAAGGAATTCTAGATATGTGTAGCCACTGTTCGCCCTCACATTCACAACGATGTTAGCATAGGTCTTCGGGGCACTGCCTCAGGTGACCCATGCGCACGTGCCATATGTCGCAACAGGTAGTGTTGCAGTCAATGTTCGACCTGTGATTAGTGTTTTAAAAGCAGCATTTTCTCCTATAGGGTGTCTGCACTGCTTTTACTTTGGTTTGGCTCGGACAGTGTTGCAACTTCGTAGTGGCAGCTAGTCGGATTTGTTAATCTCACTCCAGGAAGCTAAAAGAATATCTTGGCAAAAGTGGTCGTGACATGCACAGTCCTTGGCCAGTGAAGAAAGCATCTAGTCTTTGACATAACCAGTACAGTAAATTCTTGTTGAGAAAAACATATTATCCAGGAAAAAGTGTGATGCAAATTTCCTGATTCTGAAAAGTAACGATTGAATGGGGTGTGAAGACTTTTTTTGTCAATTTGATTTCATAAGAATGTCGATTGGCATTTTTTGGCTTAAGGTATTAACAGCTCCTTCTATTAGTGGTCGCAGAATTTGGTCTGAATTTACGTTGTCCTTAAAACAAGTAGGCCGCCGCGGTGGTTCAGTGGTTACGTCGCTCAGCTGCTGACACAAAAGACGCGGATTCGATCCCGGCCGCAGCGGTCGAATTTCGATGGAGGCGAAATTCTAGAGGCCCGTGTACTGTGCGATGTCAGTGCACGTTGAAGAATCCCAGGTGGTCGAAATTTCCGGAGTCCATCACTAGGGCGTCCCTCATAGCCCGAGTTGCTTTGGGACGTTAAACCCCCATAAACCAATCATATATGCTGCCTCCTGCCTTTTCAGACCAGAGGCTTGAATAACCGGAGGAAGAACTCGGAAGGCTCTAGGAGTTCCACGCCAAAAACAAGCCCATTTTGATGCAAGTCGAGCGGCGGGAAGCTCTGTGGGCTCGCTTCCTCGAGTTTGAGATGCGCGCCGCTGACCAATCCCGCCTCAACCACCGTGGTGGGTGCCTTCTTGAAATGAGGGCGCGAAAGAGGCTCGAGACGGAGCTTCCTCGCGTGAGTTTTGCTCGTGGACGACCTCCTCCTCTTTTATCTCTCTGTTTAGGCTTTCCCAAATTTATGTTGGCAAACAAAATAAAGGACTGTATGGTTGGTTAAAGCTGCACTAGAAAAAGACCTCCACTATCTCAAATTAAAGGGACAGGGCAGGCTTAAACTTCAAGGCATAGTTTGTGAAAGGGGGCATGTGCATTCATACTCATTGTTAAGAATATCTGTTGCAACAAGGACAAAACATGCTGGAGTGAACAGTACACTGCTAAATGTGCTATGCGTGCTGTGTTTAGTGTAAATTTTATTCTCTGCCTTCAAAGGTGTGCCTTCATTAATTTGACCACTCATAGACTAATATGCTTCATGCATCTCAAATAGTTTCACTTCAACAGCTCGATTGTAGCATTTCTCATATGGTATGCTATATTGTCACAATTTGGCTACTCTTTCTCCTTTTTGCTTGATTTGGCATGTAATGGGAAATTGCATGCTTCATTTAACTGATTGGTTGCTAATATATGCTGTTATCACTGGACGTGAGTGGAGATATGTGGTGCGTTTTTTCAAGCAGCTGCGAGAATGTTTTTATCAATGGAGCCCCTGAGCTGCTCAACAATTACATGGTCAGTTTGGCGGGAGAAGTCGCTCCAGTTTTTGCAGAGTTCACATATGCACAAATGACAAACTACATTTGTGTGAAAAAGCGTTGTGTGGCGGCGCCCAAGCAAGCTCTTCCCTCCTCCTTCCAGCGATTGCACTGACGATAGCGCTGTGTTCCCAAGGCTGTACGCAAAGCCCCTCATGGATTTTGCAGAGTTTTCATGGCATTCGCTTCAAAATATTTTGTTTTTTTCATCAGTTTTCAGACATTCTTTTGGTGAACACCTATCGGATGGCCAGAATCCTATAGCTGTAGGCTTTATTGCGGCAATAATTTTATCGTTATGTATGGTTTGTTTTTGCATGGCGGCAATGGAAGAATTGATAAGTCTGAAGAATTTGTTCGTTACTAGCGATATATCTTTATACCAGTTATCGTTTGTCATGAGCTTGAGTAAATGCACTGTTGTTGCTGATGACACTGTCGCTTTCTCGTTTCTTAGACCACTCGATCAGAAAACAAGTGCGTAGTAGCGAACCTCTCTTTTCTTTTCACTTGCACTACTTCCGTACCTTTCAGTGTTGCACCTTATATATGAAACGAAGTATAGTCCCCATACGAACCAGCCCACTTCCATCGAAAAATTCTTGCCCGAGGTCGGGCATCTTCGAAGTCGCCGCTTGTGGAGGATCGCGGATGCTTGATCAGTTGTTGAGCTTGTTTCTCGGCTGTTGCATTCAGTGCTGTTATTAGTGTCTTGGGTTTCTTGAGTTTTTTTTTTCTTTTTGTTCCAGCTTGAAGAAGAGATCAAGACGTATATCAGCAGGCACACTGGTCGGGAGGAACAGTTCCTAAGTGAATCGGCAATAGACTTCCTGGAGCACCTCTGCTCACCGCATGATGCCTACAATCTCGAGAAGGACAGAGAACGGCAGGAGAGGGTGAGAACCTTTTGAAAGAGTAAAGGGTGCCATGTATTCTAGTACAGATTAACACTCGGTGCCCACCAAACAATTGCTCCAAAATTCTTTCGCTTTCGCTTTGCATCGCAGGCAAGGAATTCTAGATATGTGTAGCCACGGTTCGCCCTCACATTCACAACGATGTTAGCATAGGTCTTCGGGGCACTGCCTCAGGTGACCCATGCGCACGTGCCATATGTCGCAACAGGTAGTGTTGCAGTCAATGTTCGACCTGTGATTAGTGTTTTAAAAGCAGCATTTTCTCCTATAGAATGTCTGCACTGCTTTTACTTTGGTTTGGCTCGGACAGTGTTGCAACTTCATAGTGGCAGCCAGTCGGATTTGTTAATCTGTCACTCCAGGAAGCTAAAAGAATATCTTGGCAAAAGTGGTCATGACATGCACAGTCCTTGGCCAGTGAAGAAAGCATCTAGTCTTTGACATAACCAGTACAGTAAATTCTTGTTGAGAAAAACATATTACCCAGGAAAAAGTGTGATGCAAATTTCCTGATTCTGAAAAGTAACGATTGAATGGGGTGTGGACTTTTTTTGTCAGTTTAATTTCATAAGAATGTCGATTGGCATTTTTTGGCTTAAGGTATTAACAGCTCCTTCTATTAGTGGTCGCAGAATTTGGTCTGAATTTACGTTGTCCTTAAAACAAGTAGGCCGCCGCGGTGGTTCAGTGGTTACGTCGCTCAGCTGCTGACCCAAAAGACGCGGGTTCGATCCCGGCCGCAGCGGTCGAATTTCGATGGAGGCGAAATTCTAGAGGCCCTTGTACTGTGCGATGTCAGTGCACGTTGGAAGAATCCCAGGTGGTCGAAATTTCCAGAGTCCATCACTAGGGCGTCCCTCATAGCCCGAGTTGCTTTGGGACGTTAAACCCCCATAAACCAATCATATATGCTGCCTCCTGCCTTTTCAGACCAGAGGCTTGAAGAACCGGAGGAAGAACTCGGAAGGCTCAAGGAGTTCCACGCCAAAAACAAGTCCATTTTGATGCAAGTCGAGCGGCGGGAAGCTCTTTGGGCTCGCTTCCTCGAGTTTGAGAAGCGCGCCGCTGACCAATCCCACCTCAACCACCGTGGTGGGTGCCTTCTTGAAATGAGGGCGCGAAAGAGGCTCGAGACGGAGCTACCTCGCGTGAGTTTTGCTCGTGGACGACCTGCTCCTCTTTTATCTCTCTGTTTAGGCTTTCCCAAATTTATGTTGGCAAACAAAATAAAGGACTGTATGGTTGGTTAAAGGTGCACTAGAAAAAGACCTCCACTATCTCAAATTAAAGGGACAGGGCAGGCTTAAACTTCAAGGCATAGTTTGTGAAAGGGGGCATGTGCATTCATACTCATTGTTAAGAATATCTGTTGCAACAAGGACAAAACATGCTGGAGTGAACAGTACACTGCTAAATGTGCTATGCGTGCTGTGTTTAGTGTAAATTTTAGTCTCTGCCTTCAAAGGTGTGCCTTCATTAATTTGACCACTCATAGACTAATATGCTTCATGCATCTCAAATAGTTTCACTTCAACAGCTCGATTGTAGCATTTCTCATATGGTATGCTATATTGTCACAATTTGGCCACTCTTTCTCCTTTTTGCTTGATTTGGCATGTAATGGGAAATTGCATGCTTCATTTAACTGATTGGTTGCTAATATATGCTGTTATCACTGGACGTGAGTGGAGATATGTGGTGCGTTTTTTCAAGCAGCTGCGAGAATGTTTTTATCAATGGAGCCCCTGAGCTGCTCAACAATTACATGGTCAGTTTGGCGGGAGAAGTCGCTTCAATATTTGCAGAGTTCACATATGCACAAATGACGAAAACTACATTTGTGTGAAAAAGCGTTGTGTGGCGGCGCCCAAGCAAGCTCTTCCCTCCTCCTTCCAGCGATTGCACTGACGATAGCGCTGTGTTCCCAAGGCTGTACGCAAAGCCCCTCATGGATTTTGCAGAGTTTTCATGGCATTCGCTTCAAAATATTTTGTTTTTTTCATCAGTTTTCAGACATTCTTTTGGTGAACACCTATCGGATGGCCAGAATCCTATAGCTGTAGGCTTTATTGCGGCAATAATTTTATCGTGATGTATGGTTTGTTTTTGCATGGCGGCAATGGAAGAATTGATAAGTCTGAAGAATTTGTTCGTTACTAGCGATATATCTTTATACCAGTTATCGTTTGTCATGAGCTTGAGTAAATGCACTGTTGTTCCTGATGACACTGTCGCTTTCTCGTTTCTTAGACCACTCGAGCAGAAAACAAGTGCGTAGTAGCGAGCCTCTCTTTTCTTTTCACTTGCACTACTTCCGTACCTTTCTGTGTTGCACCTTATATATGAAACGAAGTACAGTTAAAACTCGATTTAACGAAGTTGAGGGGAGCCGTGAATTATTTCGTTAAATCGAGAACTTCGTTAAATTGAGTGAGGCATTTCTTGGGCACATAATTCAGTACATTCGATTACAGTAAAACCTCGTTAAAACGTACCCGCTTAAACAGTACTTTCGTTTTAAATGTAGTAAAGTCAAGTCCCCGACTGAGCACCCATTGAACATAATGCATTTTGCATCCGCATAAACCTTACCAGCTTATCGTGGTCGTATCGGTTAGCACGTACCATTTCCACTTTTCGTCGCACTCGTGCGTGACGAATTCACGCCGGTAGCAGCGACCCAAAGGACGGTTCGGCTAGCGGCGCAACAACCTTCCCTAAATACCGCCGATGGGACGGCAAGCCACAAAGCTAATGACAAATTGGCGCCAAAGTTGGTAATCATACAACTAGCGCAATCTTTGGGGGTCCGTATGGTCATCGTCATGACCCCCCCGCGCTACTTTCGAGTGGGGGGCGCCAACACCACGACCGGCGCCGCTAGCGTGTATGAAAAGAAACACCAAAAATTCTTACTCGACAAGAAAGGCCCGAGGGGACTACAAATTTATTTTCCGCCAAAGAAGTCGGTGATCTTTGCCTGCGTGCGCTTTGTGAGCAACGGCCGCACCGATTTCTCGTAGGTCTGAAGTGCGTCCAGCACGTCTTCCGTCCCCTCGTGTGCGCCGGCAAAATTTCGCAGCAGATCGAGAGCATCCATCACCTGACCTGGTGTCGGCACGGGAGCTTCGGCACCTGCAGGGTCGTCGGCAGCGTCTTCAGCCGCCACTCCCTCCACGCTTCCTACAAGCCGCAACATATCGGCATCAGTCAAAACTTCCGTTGTGACTGCGTTTGCGTCGGCCTTCACGTAGTCTGAGAAACTTATGCCTGTGGGCACTTTATCCACTGAGCGAAGGTGTTCCCAGGCATCTTCATCCTCGTGCACGGCGCTCGCGCAGTCCGGACCAGCTTCGGCAGTTTCAGGGCCTAGTGTCCCGAAACCGGCAGTCCTGAAGCAGTTGACAATTATCGACGGCTAGACTGATGGAGGCCTAACAAGCTGAGCTTGACAAAGACGTGCGTTCAAAGGCACGGGGAAATCCGCACAAGAGCGAACACAGAGCACAACACACAAACACACACACAAAAAAACACGCGAACTGCAACAGCGCCATCTATGAAGTGTGGCACGAAACTTTTTTACTGCTGGCGCCATCTTGTGAGCTCGACTCAAAATTAAAACTCGTTTTGCGCCGCGCAGTTTGAAAAAAGCGACGGGATGAAGATGCTCTGCGGTGTTACCGCTGACTCGCAATCAATAAATTTTGGGGTGCTGTCTACAAAATAGACCAAAAATTAACACTTTTTCACCTTTATTTCTCGAAAAAAGGTTCGTTAAATCGGGACAGATCACGGAATCGGTTTCGTTATTTCGGGTTAGTCAAAGCATTGAACCCTATGGGCGTCTGAGGGGGAATTAGGATACCTTCGTTAAACCGAGATTTTCGTTAAATCGTGTTTCGTTAAATCGAGTTTTGACTGTATAGTCCCCATACGAACCAGCCCACTTCCATCGAAAAATTCTTGCCCGAGGTCGGGCATCTTCGAAGTCGCCGCTTGTGGAGGATCGCGCATGCTTGATCAGTTGTTGAGCTTGTTTCTCGGCTGTTGCATTCAGTGCTGTTATTAGTGTCTTGGGTTTCTTGAGTTTTTTTTTCTTTTTTTTTCCAGCTTGAAGAAGAGATCAAGACGTATATCAACAGGCACACTGGTCGGGAGGAACAGTTCCTAAGTGAATCGGCAATAGACTTCCTGGAGCACCTCTGCTCACCGCATGATGCCTACAATCTCGAGAAGGACAGAGAACGGCAGGAGAGGGTGAGAAAGAACTTTTTGAAAGAGTAAAGGGTGCCATGTATTCTAGTACAGATTAACACTCGGTGCCCACCAAACAATTGCTCCAAAATTCTTTCGCTTTCGCTTTGCATCGCAGGCAAGGAATTCTAGATCTGTGTAGCCACTGTTCGCCCTCACATTCACAACGATGTTAGCATAGGTCTTCGGGGCACTGCCTCAGGTGACCCATGCGCACGTGCCATGTGTCGCAACAGGTAGTGTTGCAATCAATGTTCGACCTGTGATTAGTGTTTTAAAAGCAGCATTTACTCCTATAGGGTGTCTGCACTGCTTTTACTTTGGTTTGGCTCGGACAGTGTTGCAACTTCGTAGTGGCAGCCAGTCGGATTTGTTAATCTGTCACTCCAGGAAGCTAAAAGAATATCTTGGCAAAAGTGGTCGTGACATGCACAGTCCTTGGCCAGTGAAGAAAGCATCTAGTCTTTGACATAACCAGTACAGTAAATTCTTGTTGAGAAAAACATATTATCCAGGAAAAAGTGTGATGCAAATTTCCTGATTCTGAAAAGTAACGATTGAAT